>NC_052316.1:6620000-6930000 GCF_016432855.1 Salvelinus namaycush
CAAGAGGTGTTCTCCTCCTCTCATCGCTCCCTCTTAAAACATTTAAACATTCTGAAAAAGCAGCCAAGCCAAGTTCTCCAGGACTGTACAGTAATACGCAAGCTAGCAAAAAGTCAAACCATACCCCATATCTCCCCAGCCCATCTCTGTGAAACTGATGAACAGGGCAGCGTTGAGGTTCGATTTGGTTTGTCAAAGGTCTGTTACATACCAAAGCAATGGCGATTGAGGGGGAATTGGGAGTGTTTGTGCGTTTTTTCTCTCTTTTTAAGCCCTGTGAAACTCCCCCCTGGTTAACTCAACTACCTCACTGTCACAGTAACACGCACCTCCAAGGACATGAATTAAACAGAGAAGCAGCAGCAACTTCCTGCTGGAAAGCCGCCCGACAGCACTTAGATGGGGGTCATAAACAACCGGCGCTTTGTCACTTCCTCCCTTGCCCCAACAAAGCAACAGCAGAAATAAATTACCTTTAATTAAGTAGACATCATCCTTCTACCGAGCATCCCTCCTACCTTCTGTCTATATCCTACCGCTGATTGGAGGTGGCTCACCAACAAGCAACTGACCGAAAACAAGCAAACAAGCAAACAAACAGCAGCTCGAATAACCATGAAAAACTTGAACATGGAGGCAGGAAGCAGAAGTAAGATGGCACAGCAAATCCTAAAGCTCGAACACAGAGGCAAGAGGCAGAAGTAAGACGCTAGATATGGAGAGAGAGGTTTGATGAGTGCAGCTTATGTGTGGGAAAGAGGGCCCGAACCTCTCTAGGAGTTATCATTGGGTTCATATATGCTAAGCTCCCTGCGTCTGAAAACATGTTGGGACCTCTGGCTGCTCTCCGGCTTTCAATCATCTCTCCACCTGTTCCTCCTCCGCAAACCGCACCTGGGAATCCTCCCTCCCTTCTCCCCTTCTTTCTCCGGGATTATGAAAGTAAAAAACAACCAGGCACATTCCCAACATTCCATAGATTATACAGACTCATCCATCCACAGCAGAGGACAAGCACATTGCACATTGCACATTCATAGCTTCTTGCTCTTGTATCTGAGGCCCAGTAGCCCACCCATAGATACGAGCCAGACATTTTGAACCATTCACTAAGCACCGTTAGCTAAGCTAATGAACCTCGGCACCCATCTCCTCCCCGTGAAACTCTATCTTCGCTTTGAGAATTAGTAAACAAGTGAAAGGCAGCCTCTTCTCCACTTCGTTTTACTCAACACGCCTATCAAATCAAATCAAATCAAATCAATAGAGAAGCCAAGCTAACACTAGCAGTCAAGGCGGCTGTTGAACTCGTTGGCTGAAGAAAACACAGGTTTGTTAATCAAGCGCAGGCAAAACAATTACGAGAATCCTTTAATCAATGGGACTGGACAAACAATAAATCCTGCGTGGCTTCAGCAAAGTGTGGCAAGGGGGACATCTTTCAACTCTAATTAAACGCAATACTCCTGATAGACTATCCTGTGCTAATAACTACACCGCAGTGCCATTTAGCCCCTCAGATTGGGTTTGTGAGACGCTTACAAGGCTGAGCGGACACATAGGCCTGAATTCACAAACATAATGGCTCGCAAAAAAGAGAACGACAAAAAACTAACATGCCTACTGAAGCAACATTTAGGCGTGTCGCCTAAGCCTGTCCTTTGCGCTGGTGTTTGTAGCTTGTTAGCCCGTCAAGACTGACACACACAAATAGGCTAGTCTGTTCATTCTCTTAGATGCAAATTCCAATTCCAATTCCTCCCCAGTTGGATCCAGAATTTGGATTCACTCGCATGCATGGATCGAAGCCTAATAGGACACTTGGAATTACATCTCCGGGAGGGTGAGTCTAATAAATGGCTTGGGAATCAGGTCGACAAATCCATTTGGATTCATGAGGCTTTGTTTGAGCCGGTAACAGGAGAATATATAGACTGAGAGAACAGAGGGGAGTGAATGGCCCTAGCATTGAATAATATAATGTGTACGCTGTTGTAGGTAGCTCTTCACCAGCGATGGAAAGTCGAGAAGGGGAGGCAAAGATAATAATCCAGCAAGGTAGGCTGGACATGTTTCAACCAGGTACAATGGCAGACATATATCCACATTGATCAATAATTGTTGATGCCTCTTACAAAGGCCCAGTCCCCCCTTTTCTCTCTCTCTCTCACTCTCTTTTTATCTCTCCCTTTCTCTGTCCCTCACTCCCAGTTCCCCGGGCCCATTGTTGCATGCAAACGGAAGCTTGCACAGCACTCTCGGCTAAATAATTGACGAGGCCCACATGGTCACGCACACAGCGGAGTAAGTGGTTTATTCTTGGAGAGATCAATGTGGGGGCTATGAGGATTTTATTGTACCTGCAGGTGAAATGTACAGGGTCACAGATCCCCCGTCTTAATTCTGCTGCCCTAGCCATGGTCCTCCCTTGAACCCTGTTGCCCCACAACACATACACAACACACACAGACCATTGTAGTATCACCTGAATAAAATATAAAGGCATTGAAGACAAAAATATAAATAATTCATAGATAATACACCGATAAATAAATGATGTTGACGAACAACCAGCGGTTGTTCAAACTAAGAGAGTAAACAACTATCGGTGGCGTCTTCCTGCCGTTGTCGCAAAGCGTTATCATCATGGGTGCCCCTCGCTGGGACAGACGTTGTCTCCAGCAACCAGCGACTGGGTTGTCATGGCAAAGAAGCGTCGGGGAGCAGGTGAAATGTCGAGGTGACCTTCAAGAGGTAAAGACTGGAGGGGCCATGTGGCGCTAGCCTCGTTAACAGCATAACCCCGAGAGAGACTTCTTCCTCAATGCCTCGGCCAATGATAGAGCTCTCAATTGTCTACGCGCTCCTGAATAAAGGTGTCCTGCCAGGGAGAGTTTGTTATCCAATCTGTATGGAGCTGATTGGAGATGGGGGAACCTGCCCGTGCTGGGAGGATGAGAGATCAATCACAGCATGGTTTCTCATCCACCACCATTCATAGTCTTGACATTCACTTTCTGACTGTTGCTTCATGTTGACCCAATTAAATGTTTTGCGTAATACGTTGTGTTGTATGTTCTGTGTATATGTCAGGGGAGAACGACTGCCCCCTCTCATTGAAGCCACAAAGTTCAAGGCTGACAACGGTACTGCAGGCGTTGTTAGCAGAAAACAGGATCCCTCATTATAGTGGATGGGAAAATGTCAATCTTTGTGGTCAATCTTTGTGTAAAAAAAAACAAAAAAAAATCTAAGACAATCACGGGACAAATAATTGCTTCTATTACACCAGATATATGCCATTGAATTGTTCATTATAAAATTGCACACAGAAGAAGTTTACTTGCTAATGACAGCCTGGCGTACACCGGTCGGCCTTCAACTTGACCCAGCAAACCGGGAACATTCCCCAAATATCTACTAAGATTCCCGTTAAATTCTCGTACGTTTTTTTTTCTAACATTAGGATAATAACATCCCAAAATCATTAAAAGAATGATAATACATTTATTTATTTGAAAAAATAGGAAATATCCTTGGAATGCTCTCATAACATACACTGAAATGTTGTGCACAACATCTGTAACAGCCACAGCATTCCCAATAAGTTCTCATTAGGTTTTCAGGTAATGTTATATTACAATGTACCAGTAATGTTTTCCCAACAAACTAAAATTGTTTCTGTGAAAGTTCCCAGAACATTTGCTAGGTCGCGGCAAATGTTCTCATAACACAAAAACTGTCCAGTCGTGCTAATGATTTTACATTGTTTGTATAAAGCATTCACCTAACGTTGCAAGAACATTCCAGAACACATTTAGTCTGTTCTTTAAAGGTTCCCAGAATGTTTCATTAGTTTGTGGGAACAGTCTGGTGAGAACATTGTGGGGACATCACAAAGTATATGGCCCACTACAAGGTGATATAGACACACAGTATTTTATTAATAGGACATTTGAACAGTGTTTAATCTAAGAAACACAACCACATTTTCTACACGTTAACAATCTTCACATGTGGGGTCGGAACCTACAATGGTTGGTTTCCAAGCCAGATCTTTCATCCTCTGGCAGTGTGGTCAATCAGGAATTACATGCTTCCTTTTTAGCCTTAGACATAACTAACACAGGGAAATACTGGTAACAGGGTTATTCCCCATCATTTCACCAATCCTCTTTATACGCTGCGTACTTCTGGGACCACATTTACAAGGTATTCAAGACTATGAGTGCCGAACTAGGATCACTTTTTCTTTTCAGATCATGAAATATACGACAGGGGAGACCATGTCAAGCTTCACAAAGTAGGAATTATATTGGGTGCGTTTAAAAAAAAAGAAGTTCAACAGTAATTTTTACACTATTATTCATTGTTTACAGTTCATAAATTCTGCATTTCTGACTGGATGTATAAATCTGTATGAAATAAAGAGTTATCTGTAAGTAGAGTGTACCTGAGCTTCAATTTCACCATTTTCTTTTTCTTCAAAAGAAACATGGTAAAAGAACCCTGCAATCTTCAGATCTGTAACTAGATCACTGGCCCTCTGTGCCACCAGTGGATAGCTATGGCCTCGCAAGGGTTTTTCGGTCTAATATGGTCAATCGGGACACAGAACCATTTCAGATTATAAAAACATTCCCATCCTCTTCATAAAGTGCGTTCGGAAAGTATTCAGACCCCTTGGCTCTTTTGACATTACGTTATGTTGCAGCCTTATTCTAAAATGGAATACATACACATTTTTTCCTCATCAATCTACAGACAATACCCTATAATGACAAAGTGAAAACAGGTTTTCAGAAATGTTTGCAAATGTATTCAAAATAAATAACTTAAATATCACATTTAGATAAGTATTCAGACCCTTTGCTAAGACACTCGAAATTGAGCTCAGGTGCATCCTGTCTCCATTGATCACCCTTGAGATGTTTCTACAACTTGATTCGAGTCCACCTGTTTTAAATTCAATTGATTGGACATGATTTAGAAAGGCACACACCTGTCTATCTAAGGTCCTACAGTTGACAGTGCATGTCAGAGCAAAACCCAAGCCATAAGGTCGAAGGAATTGTCCGTAGACCTCCGAGATAGGATTATGTCGAGGCACAGATCTGGGGAAGGCTACCAAAAAAATTCTGCTGCATTGAAGGTCCCCAAGAACACAGTAACCTCCATCATTCTTAAATGGAAGAAGTTTGGAACCACCAAGACTCTTCCTAGAGCTGGCCGCATGGCTAAACTGAGCAATCGTGGGAGAAGGGCCTTGGTCAGGGAGGTGACCTAGAACCCGATGGTCACTCTGACAGAGCTCCAAATCAAATTGTATTGGTCACATACACATATTTAGCAAATGTTATTGCGGGTGCAGCAAAACACTTCCTCTGTGGAGATTGGAGAACCTTCCAGAAGGACAAACATCTCTGCCGCACTCCACCAATCAGGCCTTTATGGTAGAGTGGCCAGACGGAAGCAACTCCTCAGTAAAAGGCAGATGACAGCCTGCTTGGAGTTTGCCAAAAGACACTGAAAGGACTCTCAGACCATGAGAAACAAGATTCTCTGGTCTGATGAAACCAAGATTGAACGCTATGGCCTGAATGCCAAGCATCACGTCTGGAGGAAACCTGGCACCATCCCTATGGTGAAGCACGATGATGGCAGCATCATACTGTGGGGATGTTTTTCAGCGGCAGGGACTGGGAGACTAGTCAGGATCAAGGGAAAGATGAATGGGAGCAAAGTATAGAGAGATCCTTGACGAAAACCTGCTCCAGAGTGCTCAGGACCTCAGACAGGGGCAAAGGTTTATTTTTAAAAAAAAATCACCTTTATTTAAGCAGGTAGGCCAGTTGAGAAACAAGTTCTCATTTACAACTGTGACCTGGCCAAGATAAAGCAACGCAGTGCGACAAAAACAACACAGAGTTACACATAAACAAACATACAGTCAATAACACAATTAAAAAATATATACAAATCTATGTACAGTGTGTGCAAATGTAGAAGAGTAGGGAGGTAGGCAATAAATAGACCATAGAGGCAAAAATAATTACAATTTCGCATTAATACTGGAGTGATAGATGTGCAGATGATGATGTGCCAGTAGAGATACTGGGATGCAAAAGAGCAAGAGGGTAAGTAATACTATGGGGATGAGATAGTCAGGTGTGCTATTTACAGATTGGCTGTGTACAGGTACAGTGATCGGTAAGCTGCTCCGACAGCTGATGCTTAAAGTTAGAGAGGGAGATATAAGACTCCAGCTTCAGAGATTTTTGCAATTCGCTCCAGTCATTGGCAGTAGAGAACTGGGAGGAAACGCGGCCAAAGGAAGTGTTGGTTTTGGGGATGACCAGTGCAATATACCTGCTGGAGCGCGTGCTACGGGTGGGTGTTGCTATGGTGACCAGTGAGCTGAAATAAGGCGGGGCTTTACCTAGCAAAGACTTATAGATGGGGCCTCCCGGGTGGTGCAGTGGTCTAAGGCAGTGCATCACAGTGCTAGCTGTGCCACCAGAGATTCTGGGTTCGAGCCCAGGCTCTGTCGCAGCCGGCCGTGACCGGGAGGCCCATGGAGCGGCGCACAATTGGCCCAGCGTCGTCCAGGTTGGGGAGGGTTTGGCTGGCAGGGATATCCTTGTCTCATCGCGCACTAGCGACTCCTGTGTCGGGCCGGGCGCAGTGCACGCTCACCAGGTCGCCAGGTGTACGGTGTTTCCTCCGACACATTGGTGCGGCTGGATTCCGGGTTGGATGTGCATTGTGTCAAGAAGCAGTGCGGCTTGGTTGGGTTGTGTTTCGGAGGACGCATGGCTCTCAACCTTTGCCTCTCCCGAGCCCGTACGGGAGTTGCAGCGATGAGACTACTACTACTACCAATTGGATACCACGAAATTGGGGAGAAAAAAGGGGCAAAAAAATTAATTTATTTAAAAAAACTAAAAAAAGACTTATAGATGACCTGGAGCCAGTGGGTTTGGCGACAGATATGTAGTGATGGCCAGTCAACAAGAGCATACAGGTCGCAGTGGTGGGTAGTAAATGGGGCTTTGGTGATAAACTGCGATAGACTACATCCAGTTTGCTGAGTAGAGTGTTGGGGGCTATTTTGTAAATGACATCGCCGAAGTCAAGGATCGGTAGGAATGTCAGTTTTACGAGGGTATGTTTGGCGGCATGAGTGAAGGAGGCTTTGTTGCGAAATAGGAAGCCGATTCTAGATTTAATTTTGGATTGGAAAAGCTTAATGTGAGTCTGGAAGGAGAGTTTAGTCTAACCAGACACCTAAGTATTTGTAGTTGTCCACATATTTTAGGTCAGAACCGTCCAGAGTAGTGATGCTAGTCGGGCGGAGGGTGTGGGCAGCAATTGGTTTGAAGAACATGCACTTAGTTCTACTAGCATTTAAAAGCAGTTGGAGGCTACGGAAGGAGTGTTGTATGGCGTTGAAGCTTGTTTGGAGGTTTGTTAGCACGGTGTCCAAAGAAGGGCCAGATGTATACAGAATGGTGTCGTCTGCGTAGAGGTGGATCAGAGAATCACCAGCAGCAAGAGTGAGATCACTGATATATACAGAGAAAAGAGTCAGCCCGAGAATTCAACTCTGTGGCACCCCCATAGAGATTTGACACACTGAACTAGTAGTTGGTGAACCAGGCGGGGCAGTCATTTGAGAAGCCAAGACTATTGAGTCTGCCGATTAGAATGCGGTGATTGACAGAGTCGAAAGCCTTGGCCAGGTCGATGAAGAGGGCTGCACAGTACTTATGACATTGTTTAGGACCTTGAGTGTGGCTGAGGTGCACCCATGACCAGCTCGGAAACCAGATTGCATAGAGGCGAAGGTACGGTGGGATTCAAAATGGTCGGTGATCTGTTTATTAACTTGACTTTCAAAGAGTTTAGAAAGGCAGGGCAGGATGGATATTGGTCTATAACAGTTTGGGTCTAGAGTGTCTCCTCCTTTGAATAGGGGGATGACCGCGGTAGCTTTCCAATCTTTGGGGATCTCAGACGATACGAAAGAGAGGTTGAATAGGCTAGTAATAAGGGTTGCAACAATTTCGGCGGATAATTTTAGAAAGAGAGGGACCAGATTGTCTAGCCCAGCTGATTCGTAGAGATCTAGATTTTGCAGGTTCACCTTCCAACAGGACTACGACCCTAAGCACACAGCCAAGACAACGCAGGAGTGGCTTCGGGACAAATCCCTGAATGTCCTTGAGTGGCCCAGCCAGAGCCCGGACAAAAAATAGTTTTTGCTTTGTCATTATGGGGTATTTGTATTTTATGATGTATTCCAATCTGATTTCTTATGCTTTAAGGAGCTACAAATTTGCATGCTGAGAATGTTCTTGAAATATTGTGAGGACCTCCAAGACAAGGTAAAATGTTTATTTCGTGATCATCAATGGAATATTATTTTAAACCTAAAACAAATATGCAATGATCGTCAAATAAATGACTTATTTGGACATTTTGGAACATTACGCAAAGTTGTTGGAATGTTCTGCGCAAAGTTGTTGGAATGTTCTGTGCAACCTATGTGAGTATCCCAGACAACTCCCATAACTTAATGAAATGTTCTGGGAACCTTTAAAGAACTCAGAAAGGCTGTTCTGTCAACACTCTTGCATCAATTAAATGTTTTGCGCACCCTGATACAAACATTATCTGAATGTCAGCACAACTGGACAGTTTTAGTGTTTTGGGGAAACTATCTCCTTGTCATTTCCCTACATAGTTCCCACTACCTAAAGAAGCAGTCTGTGTTCTGGGAACGTTCTTGCAACATCAGGTGAATGTTTTTTGCACCCTAAAAGAATCATTGTGGAATCATCTGCACAACTGGATCGTTTTTATGTTTTAGGAACATATCTTCTGTGATGTCCCCACAATGTTCTCACCAGGGTGTTCCCACAACCTAATAAAAACATTCTGGGAACCATTAAAGAACAGACTAAATGTGGTCTAGGAATGTTCCTGCAACATCAGGCAAATGTTTTATACAAACATTGTCTAATCATCAGCACGACTGGACAGCTTTTGTGTTATGAGAACATTTGCCGCGACCAAACGAATGTTCTGGGAACTTTCACAGAGACACTTTTGGTTTTCTGGGGATACTCAATGAAAGGGGGAAGCACTGAGCTAGCCTGCAATGTCACTTCCTGGACTAGCTCAAACTGTGTATGTTGGCTTCAAATGCGCTGTTAGATCTTCACATAGGAATGAATGTTGTCACGTGATCGATGGCTCTGTCCATTCATATACAGTCATCTGTACCTTGTGTTGCAAACTGTCAGTGCTTCAAAGATTAAACGTCCAAGAGAAAGTCCCGAAAGGGCAATTAAGAATTCTACTCTCATTTGAATGTCTATAAGCACGCCATCAATCATGTTGGCTCAAACAGGTTTGTTGAGTACACACCAACACAAAAGGATCAAACGTAATAAAAATAGAAATTCATTCCCTTGTTTTCAGCTTGCCCATCATACTCTTCGACTTCAAAATCACACATTACTAATGCGTGTGTGTAAAAGGCCTATTTCCAAGTAAAAGCAGTGGAGTACCAGTATTCAGCGCACACGTGATGCGGTCTCAACACCACTGAAATTATGCCATGATTACTTCTATTATGTGTTTCCTAAACATATATTTACCGGTGTGTCTTATATGCCATGTAATTGGATTTCCCTCTATTAGCATAATTCCTAAATATATAATAACTGTATCTCTGTCTATTTTTTTATTTTTT
This sequence comes from Salvelinus namaycush, assembly GCF_016432855.1. NCBI lineage: Eukaryota > Metazoa > Chordata > Actinopteri > Salmoniformes > Salmonidae > Salvelinus > Salvelinus namaycush. The sequence goes on from NC_052316.1 coordinate 6,629,761, forward strand.
TAAACCTTTATTTAACTAGGCAGTTAAGAACAAATGATTATTTACAATGACTGCCTTGTGAACCCTCCCCTAACGATGCTGGGCCAATAGTGTGCTGCCCTATGGGACTCCAGATCACGGACGATTGTGACACAGCCTGGGATCGAACCCGTGTCTGTAGTGACGCCTCTAGCACGGCGACGCGGTGCCATAGACCGCTGCGCCACTCAAGAAACCTAAGCGTTACTGAGATGGCAACACGGTGAGAAATTACTTAAATTGAGCATACGTATCTCTAAATATACTTAATGATACTTCATAAAAAATACATGTGAGTAGATTTGAATTCAACAGTAGGCTGTATACTAATGAGAAACACACAGTAGGAGAGAAAAAGTATAGTACACAACACCTGTAACTTAGGCTATATCTATTATTGGATGGATTTCTGGAGGCGACACACCCTAACCTCCAATAGAGGCTGAGCCTGTAGCTCAGAAAATACAAAGGAAATCAGCACTTGGATGATTTCTTCAGCATTCACAGCAGCATCTCTTGCTACCTTTCTCCCCCCTCTTTTCCTCCATCCCTTCCCTCTCTCCTTATCAGTTGATCAGAAACCAAGCCGTACTTTACCATGAGTGCCACCTCCTTTCTTTCATCCCCCAAGAACATGTACAGTGCATCGATCGTTCCCCTTTAACCCGGGAAGCATCCAGCTGTGCGCTGACGCCACGTGGTCTACCAACCTCAAAGCATATGCGTGTGAGTCCCCGATGGTATTTCTGCGTCTCAAACGGCATGTGCGAGCGCAACCTGTCGACGTATATTGGTCTGGTGTGTCGCCTGAGTCAGTTGCTTTGTTCCAGGGAGTCAGTGTGCAACGCACATACCAGTTGGCGCACTAGCTCTGGTCCATGGCGTTATGTTAACCACGGTTGCTTATGTAGCTAGCTAGTACACTCTAACTAGTACACACTAGCTAGCTGGTACATTCTAGCTAGTACACACTAGCTAACTAGTACACACTGGCTAGCTAGTACACAATAGCGTGTACCAAGCTTCTAAATGTAATTTCACCACCTGTGCTGTTGGTGGCGGTAAAGCACCAGCCTCTCTGGCACCATTCGGCATCCTGTCTCGTCTCCTATGTCTCACAGCGTCTATGGAGTGAGGAGAAAGTATCAGCTGGAGCAAGACCCTATTGCTTTAACGTTGAGACAACGTTGTGTACGTTGAGACAACGTTGAGACAACGTTGAGACAACGGATCACTCCGCGTAGATCCACTTCCATTTGGTTGACACGGGAGATGCCCTCAAGGTGTTTCTCCCAGAAACCTCAGAGAAGTGGAGAGGAGAGTGAGCTTGATCTCTCTCCCCAGATCCGAGGAGACGTCCCTGGCTTTCCACATGCAGTGCACCCCTGTCCTCATCTTGCTTTTTCCCTGAAATCCCCAGTTGTTCAGGAAGTGCATACACATCAAACCCATTAAATTGTCAAGAGTAAAATGAGGCCAGAATGTTCATGGATGGAAACTTAGTGGTGAATCATTCTTTTCTTCACTCGCTCTAGTTCTAGAGGCAATGAATATCATAAAAGGTCTAGCAAGTCTTCAGTGATGATGGTGGACCACTAGATCTATTCAGTTAAAAGCGGGGGATTTTTGTCACCTTCCCTGAGTATTCTAGGAATGGATTTGCATATACAGTTGCGGACCATATGCTTCCTGATAATAACTACTGTATGAACCCCCATTTGGCAGCAGCAGAGAACTAGCGGCACCAGTCGTGGGTTTCTCTCACATTCTCTGACTTCTGACCTCCTCTGAATTACTCATTCACGGCGAGTTACGAGGGGGCTCGGGGTGTAGAGTCTGTGGATGTAGGAGGAATATTTCAACTTTTACATTTTCCAACTCAGAATTTCGAATTCCGCTGGCAGCGTGAAAACATGACCCCAATTTTTTTTTTTTTTAATGTTTATCTTGACGTGACAACTAACAAGCTCTCGCCGGATAATTAGATGGCCGCCGCCGAGTGTATGTGTGTGCGACAAAGCTCTCGATAACGCTTGACATGATTATATATTTCTTGCTATGCGCCACGCCTTTATGGTGCTTTAAAAGCCTCGCCAGCCGCATCCATTTCCATTTGGACTGCATCAACGACGCGGCTCATGCACTGTATGGTGGTGAAGTAATGAGACTGCAGAATGTGACTCATCTCAGTATCTGTGGATTGGAACCGGTGTACGTGTGTGAGCACATGCATGTCGATGCACGTTAATGTGTGTGTGTGTGTGTGTGTGTGTGTGCACGTGTATAAACCGACCAGCAGCAGTATACCTCCCATCTGGCAACAGCCCTCTTACGCCAGCGAAAATGATTGAAGTGAAGGTCTCGCACAGTAAACGAAAGCTGCTCAACCACCACGTCACCCTGTACCCTCCCCCAGTTGCATACATACAGGTCTGCTCGATTGATTGATGAGACGTGTTACATTTGAGTCATTCAGCAAATGCTCTTAGCCAGAGCAATTAGGGTTAGGTGCCTTGCTCAAGGGCACAACAACAGATTTTTCACCTAGTCGGTGCGGAGATTCAAACCAGTGACATTGCGGTTGCTGGCCCAAAACTCTTAACCGCTAGGCTACCTTCCGCCCTAAAGCCTGCATGCCTAAAGCTTCTTAACAACCTACAGCCTCTTTGGTCTGACCATAGGCCCCTAACCAAACATGGTACATCTCCAGTGGAACAGTAGAGTGCTGATCGGCTCTGGGCGTGTTACAGCTCATATCCGGCAACACAGGTATTTGACTGTGTGTGTGAACAACACATTTTATGAGTGGATGCTTCATAAACCATGTACAGGCCATTAACTCCGGGGAAGTCCCCCTTAATATGGATGTCAAGTGACAGGCCTGACTAAAAACAATGTGGACAGGAGACTCCTGTTTAGTCCTCACGTGGTAAGATAACGTCTCTATAGAAGAGATGAAACACTGAATCATTTCTCAAATCTTTGAGCTAGACGTTCACCTCTCAGAAATGTCTGGTGGCACTGGTGGAGGGAGGGAGATATAATATCTATTGGGGCCAACATTAGAGCTGGAAGGAGAAACAGAGGATGCCATGAATTATTTCCATGTTGTTCCATGTAATATTACATAATAAAGAATGGGGTGGGGTCTAGACTTACATTAAAATTTACATAATTTATGGTGTGATGGTTTTCAGTATTTGACTGGCATTTACACAACATCGTTTAGAACAAAACGTTTGGCTAATGTTATATTACAACTGGATGTCTTAGCTGTTCTTTGAAGAAGAGGAGGAAGGAGAAAAGGAGAGAAATGGAGGGAGGAGAGGGCGGGAGGAGAGAGATAAGAGGAAAGGGATGGAGGGAGGGAGGATTCTGAAACAAGATATGCTGAAAATTATATAAGCTTTTCCAATGGGCAAGCTCCCAATTATACCCACACATATTCGAATGAAACATTTTCGTTCAGATAATATGAAATAGTTCCAAACCAATACAGGTTAAAATGTTTGAGTAGCCCTCATTCAGACTACTGAGACTCAGACTGGGTTATTTTCAGTTTGAGTGTGAGCAAGGGGCGTGGTCGTGCTTTCTGTGGGAATCTTAGGTGAGATGCCACCTGCACGTCTCGGATGCTCACCCGCATCCAGGAGAGAGGAGTCAGTCCACATTTCTCACGTGATGACGCGTAATGGAGAACTGTAATACACAGCAACATCATATACATCTGATTACATTACATTGAAAACCCGTAAGCCATTTACTAGGCATCATAAAAAAGCTATAACTACGTTACCGGGGTAGGACAGCGGAAAAAAAACGAATAAACCCATTTTCTTTTAACAGCCTTGGCCCTGGCAATATACTGTTCCTCACGAGCTTTTATGATGTGCCTCGCAAAGGTTATAACACACACCCATTCCGATCAAGCCAGGAGATTTCGTCTACAAGGCAGGATGCGCAACATCATAAAATAATAGGATTAGCCTATAATGATGTATTAATCACAACCAAATTAAATTGGATCAGTTTGAAAAGGTTATATTTTAGATGTCGTGTTTCCCTCTTCCCCCTTTTCAATGAAAGTGTTTAATTGGGGGAAACTGAGTGATTGTATAGGCTACAACAATTGAACATTTTATTATCCTATTTGGGCAACAAGGAAATATGTTTTTCAATAGCACTTTTTGCAAGGTTCTTTATGATATGTGCCTACATTGGTAACGAATCAAAGGCACTTAAAATCTCCGTCCTTCGGGGACAAGTCCACATACTGGCAATGCGTCTGTGAAGTCGATTGCAGTGTGTGCGTAACTGGTGCCAATAGTAAAACACCATATACTTCAGGACAAATAATGTTTCGGCTAATCTCCATATAGAGAACTAACACATATAATCCTAAACGTCATTACAAAAGGCTAAATAAGTAATTATGTAGAGTATACATACAAGGCTAAAAAGAATGCAACCCAAAAGAGAGAGTAGCTTAACAGTCCCTCTACAAGTAAAATCTCTCCAGCAGTCATGGCGGTCGAAATAGGATAATGACATTAAACAAGGGTGTCACCTGCACTCTAATACTCAGACAATCATCAGACACCACACTGCTCCTGACCCCACCTTTCGATGAATAGGTTTGGGAGCGCACCTTGGAAAAAACGCACCACAACTAAAAACCCAAATCATTGGCAAGAAAAAGAACCCCGCTATTGAATGCGCAAACATGGATCAGAGTCAGATTCCCGACGACACAGACAAATGGCAATGCATGTTCAAAATCTGCATTATGCTACCCCGACAATAGATCAAATTGACGTTACTTGTCTGATGCCATTGAACTCTCGAAACGTACCAGGTACCGTGCCATTTATGATCAATACGATTGTACAATGTGATATCAATAGGCTACACGCATATCAGTGAACTCAACTGGAACGCATTCGCATCTCATGGTTGGCTTCATTAACCGGTAGAGATATGCACCTGCCACAGTGAGCATTCATTTGACATGTTAGTCATTTAGCAGACGCTCTTACGCAGAGCGACTTACAGGGGCAATTAGCGTTAAGTTCCTTGTTCAAGGACACATCGACAGATTTTTCACCTCGTCGGCTCGGGGAATCGAACCACTAGACTACCTGCCGCCTCTACCTGCCGCAGCATTCACCCCCTCCCTCCCATTGAAGATGATTCAGAAATGCGTTATTAAGACTAGCCACCTCCGAAGCTTACAGGCTTTATAATGTAACAAATGGTTGCGTGAAATGCATGCCCAGTTTCACCCCAGTTAGGATATTGCAAATTCCTCCTGGTGTGGTTTACATAAGAGGGAGTGAATAAACTTCTAATGACCAAATGCCGTCAAAACGAGTGTCACATAGCCAAAGCTTTATTCTTTATAACAGCTCTTCTGGATACGGCTATAACGTTTGCCGCCACCAGTACTGACACTCTGTACAAAATAGGAGAGGAAGGCACCCGGCACATTTTGGCTACGGAGTAGGGCTAGAGCATCGCCTAACCTTTGCTGTAGCCTATCAGCGTCAGCTCTACCCCGCCGAGTTCCGCGGCACTGGTATGCTTCTTGCCGTATTCTTGAGAGCTGTTTTTTGGGTACCACTACCAGCCTGCATCCCCCTCCCAGGCTACTCAATCAGCATTTACACGTATGTACACAGACAGGCACTATCGGGCGCAGACTGCCCGTCACGCATTCCACAGTGGATACCAGTTGAAATAGCTGAAATATTTTCCCCTTTCAAGAAGCACCTCCAAGCATGCGGATACAACTCCGTTAGAGAAAAAAAGACAACTGTTCCTACCGTTATCAGTGATGGAGTTCCTCTCTTTCTTATTGTGCATATACAAAAAACACACACATTTTGTTCAAATAAACAAATAAACAATAATCCCGTATGCGAGCGTCCTGCGGCAGATCCAGAGAATCGGTTCAGGTTCTAGCGGTGAGTAGTGTTTAAAATCCCCCTGATAGCGCAGGTTGCTCGGACGCATGTGGAATCGCAGGACTGTACCCTCAACCGCGCTTGGATAAACCACAGCTCTATGCGTTTGGCTGGAGGGTGATGTCATAGCGCCCCCCTACTTCTCCTCTCTCGCCCCCCTCCGTTTTCACCCACCCCTCTACTCGCAGCTGTCCTCATCCTTTCTCTTCCCATCCCGTGCGCTCTTTTCACCCCCTCCCTTCCTTTTCCTCCACAGAACGTGATGAAGTCATGGCGTTGCGCACGCCTTGCTAGCGGTGCTGTCCAGTAGCATCCGCAGCCTCCTTTCCCGGGATTAGATGGAAGAAAAGGTGGCATAAAACAGGCCAATGCGTGAGGGAGGATTTGAAAGCTACCTCCCCTCATGATCATGAAGCTAGCGCGGCTTAAAGGAAAAGTGCATACTCCTGAAAAATATAGATGGTATAAAATAGTTATAAGGGCTAGAATAAAGTAATCATACATTTAATACTTTTTTTAAATAAAAAACATTAGCATTCAATAATATTGAAGTTTAGATTTTGTCCAAATGTTTAGCAAAATAAGGCAAATTGATAAAGCACACTTTAACCTCAATGTCAACAATTTCACATTGTTGTTTTTAGCTGTATAAATTATGTATTTTGGATGTTTTCAGTCGAGTTTAAATCCTTTTAGATCATGCGATTAATCAAGATAAAATAAACTGTGCACTAAAATCACAAAATGTTAACTTAAAGTTAACTGATTAATTCAAAATCATCTCTTTCTGTAAAAGTAACTGTTTACATTCATTACAGTAGCAAACATATTCACACATTTTTAAATACATTAAAATCCCATTTAGGCCTATGTATTAAATGTAACAAAAACCAATGGAAAGCTAACAATAACAAGAAGCTAAAAATAGCTAGCTAGTAAATATAAAAAGTAACCTAAAATATATTTTAAACAATGTGTGTGGTTTATATGTACACCTGTAAATACACTCATACAAAAGTGAGTTAGCTACTTAGCTTGGCTACACTCATGTAAATTAAAATAATCTCACTAGTTTTTCATTCGGTCAAAACAATTAAATCATACTGTACATCAAAATTACTAGAAAACTCAACACAGTTTAGTTAAACATTGCGCGCATTGCTTGCTGTTAGGGGTTTTAGGCTGAGTTTCTGTATAGCACTTTGTGACATCTGCTGATGTCAAAAGGGCTTTATAAATGCATTTGACTGATTGATTAAACATGTGATCTCTATATTTAGAAAACGTAACCAAATGTAACCATCAACAGCAAAGATGGCACATGAGTAACATGAGTAAAATTGGACACCACCAGAATACGTGAATGTATTTCAAATGTGAACTTGCAATTCCACATGTGAAAGTGGAATATTTACATGTGGATTTTTTTGATTTAATAAATGTAGCAATTTTTTTTACCCCTTTTTCTCCTCAATTGGTAGTTTACAGTCTTGTCCCATCACTGCAACTCCCGTACGGACTCGGAAGAGGCGAAGGCCCTCCGAAACACAACCGAAACACTCGGTCCGCCACAGGAGTTGCTAGTGCGCGATGGGACAACGAAAATCCCTGCCGGCCAAACCCTCCCCTAACCCGGACGACGCTGGGCCAATTGTGAAACTGCAATTCACATGTAAGGTGAAGACATGTTATTTTCCTCACATGACAAAAGGTTAACATGTGAACTCTAAATTTAAATGTCCTGCACAGTGAAAATTATGTTTTTCATCAAATTGGATGATATTTGGATGAAACCAGTTCAAATTAGGGTGACCAAAGTTTGAAATATGACTAGCTGGTACATTAATTAAGTTTTATCATAAAGTTACTGGTCCCCTTCCACCGAGTCAAACACTTGGATTCAGGAGGCAAGCATTACCAAGGATTTACGTCCGGCTTTCTGCAACATCACATAAAGCAGGAAATATAATACAATGGTAGCATCTTATCATCTTAACTAATTGAAATATGTACTGCCTTAAAACCATCCTCGAAAATGAAATGTATTCTACAAGAACCAATATCACTCCGTAAACACACAACGTCATTCAACAATCCTTTGGATAGCTTTTCAGAATTCACAGATAAATTGGTCCACATGGAAAACTAAAGGCATTGAAACCGTAAATGACTTGGTAGCAGGAAATACATTTTAGTTCCATGACAGAATTCAAAAGTAATTTTGGACTGACCAATGTAGATAGTTTCAAATACATGCAACTTAAAAGTTACATATCACAACATGTCGATTTGAGATATTTTGGTCATCAGAGCAACTTTGAGGGAATCTTACTTCAGTCAGAAAAGTATGTTCATATGATAGGGAAGAGACACAAAACCTTGTAGAGAGCATATCCAACTGACAATCTCCTAGCAAGAATTGCAACCAAGACTTAAAAATAACTGATGTTGGCACAAGGTGGAGGGAAAGTTGGAGCATAACTAACAAAATTAGAATGAACGAAAATGTACGCTTAATCCAGTATAAAATAATGTAGCTCTATAGAATGTATTATACATGAGACAAAAATCACAAATTCTACAGCATAATGGCAAAGTAATCCCTTAGTGTAAAATTAATAATGACTCAATAACTCCAAAAGTTATGGACGACGCTAGAAAGTTGGCTGTCAGAAGTATTACAATGTAAATGCACTTTCAATCAGTCTGTCTGCATATTTCAAGACGTGGCGATTCTCTTCTCATCACTCATCTTGAAAAAACGTACACTAAATGCTTAGAAATCAATCCACCATCATTAACACAAAGGAAAAATCGAATTATTTATTATTTAGGTATTGAAATAGCATGAGCGACTGAGAAAAACAAATTGGTACAATTTAAGGCCTAGTGACGAACAATAATGCTGGCAGTAGGAATGGGGGTTTGAGCATGCGAGTCTTGGCAAATTAGACGTAGTAGTTGTTTGTGGGCATCTGTCAGTTGTTTGGGTGTATACATTTGTATTAGGCGTAAAAAAAAGAATAAAGCAAATATCTATACAGTACCTTTCAGGCCTGCTGGAGGTCATTTTGCAGGGCTCTGGCAGTGCTCCTCCTTGCACAAAGGCGGAGGTAGCGGTCCTGCTGCTGGGTTGTTGCCCTCCTATGGCCTTCTCCACGTCTCCTGATGTACTGGCCTGTCTCCTGGTAGCACCTCCATGCTCTGGACACTACGCTGACAGACACAGCAAACCTTCTTGCCACAGCTCGCATTGATGTGCCATCCTGGATGAGCTGCACTACCTGAGCCACTTGTGTGGGTTGTAGACTCCGTCTCATGCTACCACTAGAGTGAAAGCACCGCCAGCATTCAAAAGTGACCAAAACATCAGCCAGGAAGCATAGGAACTGAGAAGTGGTCTGTGATCACCACCTGCAGAACCACTCCTTTATTGGGGGTGTCTTGCTAATTGCCTATAATTTCCACCTTTTGTCTATTCCATTTGCACAACAGCATGTGAAATTTATTGTCAATCAGTGTTGCTTCCTAAGTGGACAGTTTGATTTCACAGAAGTGTGATTGACTTGGAGTTACATTGTGCTGTTTAAGTGTTCCCTTTATTTTTTTGAGCAGTGTATATATATATATATATATATATAGCAGGGCAGAAACTTTACAAGCTGACTTGTTAGAAAGGTGGCATCCTATGACGGTGCCACGTTGAAAGTCATTCTACCAATGTTTGTCTATGGAGATTGGATGGTTGTGTGCTCGATTGTATACATCTGTCAGCAACCGGTGTGGCTGAAATAGCCAAATCCACTATTTTGAAGAGGTGTCCACATGCTTTTGTATATATATATAATTCTGCTAGAGCTGCACCGGTCAACTGTAAGTGCTGTTCTCTGGATTGATAAATCGCGATTCATGACGGACAAATCTGTGTTTGGCGGGTGCCAGGAACACGCTACCTGTCCCAATGCATAGTGCCAAATGTAAAGTTTGGTGGAGGAGGAGTAATGGTCTGGGGCTGTTTTTCATGGTTCGGGCCCCTTAGTTCCAGTGAAGGGAAATCTTAATGCTACAGTATACAATGACATTCTAGACAATTCTGTGCTTCCAACTTTGTGGCAACAGTTTGGGGAAGGCTCTTTTGTGTTTCAGTATGACAATGCCCCCGTGCAGAAAGCGAGGTACATACAGAAAAGGTTTGTCGACATCGCTGTGGAAAAACTTGACTGGCCTGCACAGAGCCCTGACCTCAACCCCATCGAACACCTTTGGGATGTATTGGAAAGCAGACTGCGAGCCAGGCCTAATCGCCCAACATCAGTGCCCGAACTCACTAATTCTCTTTTTGCCGAATGGAAGCAGGGCCCAGCAGCAGTGTTCCAACATCTAGTGGAAAGCCTTCCCAGAAGAGTGGAGACTGTTATAGCAGCAAAAGAGGGACCAACTCCATTTTACTGCCCATGATTTTGGAATGAGATGTTCAATAAGCGGGTCTCCACATACTTTTGTTCATGTCGCGTGTATAAAAAAATAAATAAACCATCATTAAATGTGCCAGCCTGGTCTCAGAGACTAGACGTAACATAGTAAAAGTAAATCCGGTACACAAATTAGTACGATGTGTTACATTTGGTATGTTACATAAGACAGAAGGTTACTTAAGGCAAAAACGAATGTAATGTAGGGTGTTTGGTCGGGTGGATGGGCGGATGTATAACGCTAACGTCTAGCAACTACTTACACATTTTTAGCTACCTTGCAACTACTTAGCATGTTAACTAACCCTTACCCCTAACCCTAACCCTTTAACCTAACTTCTAACCTTAACCTTAACCTTCACCCCTAACCCCTAACTTAGCTAACGTTAGCCACCTAGCTAATGTTAGCATTAGCCACCTATAAAAACAAAGATCAAATCAAATGAAATTGTATCACATGCGCCAAATACAACAGGTGTTGACCTGACAGGGAAATGCTTACTTACGAGCACGTAACCAGCAATACAGTGAAAACAAACTTGGATAAGAATAAGAAATAAAAGTAACAAGTAACTAAAGAGCAGCAGTAAAATAACAATAGCGAGACTATATACAGGGGGGTACCGGTACAGAGTCAATGCGTGGGGGCACCGGTTAGTTGAAGTAATATGTACATGTAGGTAGAGTTTTTAAAGTGACTATGCATAGATGACAACAGAGAGTAGCAGTGGTGTAAAAGAGAGGGGGGGGGGGTGCAAATAGTCTGGGTAGCCATTTGATTAGATGTTCAGGAGTCTTATGGCTTGGGGGTAGAAGCTGTTTAGAAGCCTCTTGGACCTAAACTTGGCGCTCTGGTACCGCTTGCCATGCGGTAGCAGAGAGAACACTCTATGAACTAGGGTGGCTGGATTCTTTGACAATTTTTAGGGCCTTCCTCTGACACCGTCTGGTATAGAAGTCCTGGATGGCAGAAAGCTTTGCCCTGGTGATGTACTGGGCCGTACGCACTACCCTCTGTAGTGCCTTGCAGTTGGAGGCCGAGCAGTTGCCGCAGTGATGCAACCAGTCAGGATGCTCTCGATGGTGCAGCTGTATAACCTTTTGAGGATCTGAGGACCCAAGAGAGTCACAACCTCCATATATACAACCTCCCAGTAATTAATTGGGTAAAAAACCACCAGCGTTAGCCACCTAACCACCTAGCTAACGCTAACCACAACAAATTGGAATTTGTAACATACAGCATCATGAGTTTTGCAAATTCGTAACATATTGTACGAATTGCAATTCGTAACATATCATACGAAATGGATGATGGACATCCACAAATTAATACAGTGTCCCGGATTTACATGTACTATGTTACGTCTACTCCTGAGTCTCGGATGCATGTGCGCGTATGCCTTTCTTTGTTTTCCAACCATAAGCTAGCTACTAGTAGCAGAACGTACAGCCAAATGTACTGGTAACCTTTCATTTGTGGTGTGACTGTTAGCTAGCAAGCTACTTACCAGCATGCCAGCAAAAGCACACTATGTTTTGACTGGATGCCATAGTGTAACATTTTCAGAAGAATGAAGGCATCCGACAGCAAAGGCTGCTTTTCATTTCGCTACTCAAGCATTTCGCTACACACGCAATAACATCTGCCAGATATGTGTATGCGACCAATAAAATCAATTTGATTTGGGGATGACAGGCTGCGCTGAAAAGTTGAATAATGTCACGCATGTGCAGTGCGCATTTCGAGTGAAGTTGATTTATCAATTGGGGAGAACATTCGATGGGTCTTGCCAGGAAGCTAATCCTGAAGACGGATGCTGTACCGTCATTGACAGTGGATCGTACAAGCGCTGACCATAATGCAACTTTCAGAGTTTGATGAGTCTGAAACGGTATCCAACATTTTGGGGGATCGTGGGCTAACGTTACATACATGCAAATGTCACTGTGGCTGCTTTGACTTGTGAACACACCTGTAAACACACTTACCTGATAGTCACTGTTCTTCCATCCCCATTGAGTATTAGAACTGCTCGCACACAGCAGGCAAAAAGGAATGTTGTCCACAAAAGGAGTTGCGGTGTGTGTATAGTATTTGTAATTTACCTCTGAAAATCACATTTTGCCATTTCATTGTGTGGGTATTTTTCTTACAGTTGATGTAATTATGATTAGCCCCAATGTCCCATATCCTTTTGTCTTTCCACTATCATCAAGCTGTAATGATATACATTTTTCGAAAATTCAACATCTACTGCACATTTTCCCAGACAACCACCGCAACAGGAATGGTGTGATACAGCTTTCCCAAGGCAAAGAAGGGAGTGGTATGCTGTGAAGCCTGTGAACACAGAGCCAACATACTGTAAGTCATAGCTATTCATTTAAAATCTGCATCAATTGAGCATTTCAGGCACACTTTCCAAATACAAACATTGAAAAGTTTCACAAAAAAAGTGCACGACCAAAAATGGCATATTTCAAATTGAGTGCATCAAAAACACCATCAAAATCAATTTGTTGGTAGCATCATACCTCAGAACAGTAAATAAAGGGAACATCAATTCACTACCCATTCAAAACATTTCCCTTTTCAAAAAGATTACAGGCTTCGTGGACTGGCTCCTGGATATCCTCTACAACGAGGTCACCCTGGACTGAGATCCGTATGTGGGGAAGCTATGCGAGCTGTCCATCCCAGGACCCCTGTCTGCCCAGTGTGAGACGCCTGACAAGGAAGAGGCCATAGCTCTTCCACTTCACTTCGTGACTGAAGCCTGCTTGATTTGAAGCAGGGTACATTGGTCCCCCCACCTTTCCCGCTCCCCTCCCCATCAATCTCTGTAGTTGGTTGCATTTATTAAAGCCTAACTAATTCACTTTCACGAGATCTGATATCACATGTCGTTACGTTGTATTATTTTATTCAAGCATTCGGACGGGAGCTGATTGATACAAATTGTACGAATCAATGGGTCCTGCACACTGTCTATATTGGGCTTATGGCTCTAATATTTTTTTATGTCAAATTATGTCTCACCATTATTTCTCACCTTTTATTTCTCATGAGTGTTCACGTTGATCAATATTTTGGCTATGCTGGCCTGTTGTAAAATATAAAAATAAATGTCTGATCAATACGCTGTTTTCATGTACATTCCCCTATGTCTAACATGACTGAACACCTCCCTCTGCAACTGGATCCTGGACTTCCTAGGTAGGCCTGATTACCGACGACGATGAGACAGCCTATAGGGAGGAGGTCAGAGACCTGGCCGTGTGGTGCCACGACAACAACCTCTACCTCAACGTCAGCAAGACAAACGAGCTGATCGTGGACTACAGCAAATGGAGAGCCGAGCGCGGCCCCCATTCACATCGGCGGGGCTGCAGTGGAGCGGGTCGAGAGCTTCAAGTTCCTCAGCGTCCACATCACAAAGGATCTATCATGGTCCACACACACCAACACAGTCGTGAAGAGGGCACGACAACGCCTCTTCCCCCTCGTGAGACTGAAAAGATTTGGCATGGGCCCTATGACTGGCTGCATCGCCGCTTGACATGGCAACTGCTTGACATCCGACCTCAAGGCGCTACAGAGGGTGATGCGTACGGCCCAGTACATCACTGGGTCTGAGCTCCCTGCCATCCAGGACCTCTATACCAGGCAGTGTCAAAGAAAGGCCCGAAAATTGTCAAAATCCTCAGCCACACAAGTCATAGACTGTACTCTCTGCTTGGTATCAATCCAAGTCTGGAACTAATAGGACCCTGAAAAGCTTCTACCCCCAAGACTGCTAAATAGTTAGTTAAATAGTTAAAATAAATCATTTTATTCCTAGATATATGCACATATCTACCTCAATTACTTCGTACCCCTGCACATCGACTCGGTACTGGTACCCCGTGTATATAGCCAAGTTATCATTACTCATTGTGAATTTATTATTATGTGTTATTACTTTTCTAAAGTGACTCAGGCTTGACTAATTCTTGTAAAGAAGTTTATCAGTGAAGTGTATTCTGTAATTAGTTACAAAACAATAGAAATACAATTGTGTATCGCTGCTGTTTGTCTGATATCTAACCGTCCATAATTAGCTCTGTTGACCATGAGAGCATTTTGCAGAGAAAATGGGTTGAGGCATACTATTTAGGCTTGGAATGACATGTGGCCCATTGTTTACCTTGTCATCAATGACATGTGGCCCATTGTTTACCTTGTTACCTGGCAATGGACCAAAGAGCTGTCAGTCATGGACATAAGCTCCCCGTCCACTCGTCCTGTTCTTTCAGGCTTCCTGATAGTTAGAGATGAGAGTAAAGGTACAATTTCTTCAATTCGGAGCATTTTTATAGCGTACAAATATTCTGGGTGATGTTTTGGTCATTTAAAGTCTGTTTTTACTTGGGAAATAGGATGACTGTGTGGGACATTTAATACATGTGAAAAGATGGCTTCACGTGTGAAATTTAAGCTCAACATGTGAAAACAGCCATTTCACATGTGAAATCTCCCCCATCTTTCAAACAGACACCTGGCGTACCCTAATTTTTCATGTCGGCTACAAAGGATTCTGTGTACGGGCCGATGTAGCAAGGCCTAGACCTCAAAGCCATTGTTATGAATCATACTGTGATGCCAATGAAGGACGTTTGGTGAATCAAGCTTGCATCATGAGAACAGGTTCAAGATTGACTTCAAAATTGGATGTTTGTCCATGTCCTCCTGAGGATGTCTGGAAATGCCTTCAAAACCGGCCACTAGGGGCAACAGTGAGTGCTATTACCATAATACCATGACTCCGGATCCGATGGTTGCGTGTTTTAGCCTATACCAGACCTCAACCCTTCACTTCACCATTCAGAATGAGTGCTTAGTCTTAGTGTTTTAACCATATCCTAAACCTCAACCCTTAACTTCTGAATTTGACGCTTGGAGCAATTTAGAAATTAGCCGTTTGGAGAAAAGTGCAAAAACGTCTAATTCTGCATTGAGAGTGTGAGAGCTTGTTGCAGGCATTGCGAAACTTTGCCTTACCTTAAGGCATGCAATGGTTCCCCAAGCTAATGCGTAAGCTTTAGCTCAGCGGGCTAACAATCACGTGGCACCCAAGAGACTTGAGTTCAAACCCAGTTGGACACTCCAGTGCATTCCCTTTCCCAACAATCCCTTTTATATTGCACTACTCTCCATTATGAGAGTGAGAAGTCTGAGGTTAAGACTGAAGTGGTATGAGCCTTCATTAAGCCTACTGCAATGCTCTCTCACCATCAGAGCTATAGAGGCGTGACCATCTAATCTGCCCACTGATGAGGCTGGGGCTCAGCCTAGAAGACCAGCACCGTCCTCCCATTTCCTCGCCTTTCCCTCCCGCCCTCCAGACGCACCCTTCTATTTCTGGCTTCTAACCTTGCCCTGACCCCTCTCTCCATCTTGCTCTCCATCCCTCCTTCCCTCCCTCTTTCACGTTACACAACTAGCTGTGTGTGGGAAGTAGCCAGTGTCAATCAGGGGGGCCATGGACAGATGAGAGTTTTAATTAGTGGAGGGAAGGAATGTTTCACCTCTCAGTGAATGGCAGTGCAGAGCGGTCAATCAGGGGTGACATAAGGCAGGGAGACCTGGACGAGCACTGATTGGCCATAAGTGTTATATCGCCTTAACTAGATGTTACATGCTTTTGATTGGGATGTTAGCACAGCTTTAATATGGAGTCGCTCAGATGAGACAGCCATCAAATGTCCTATCTAGCCAGACTGTCATGTTTATGTGCAGTGCTGGAGGCCACAGGGTGTTAGTGCAACCAACTGGGCTTTCCTGGGCACCACAAGACTGTATTAGCCCTCTGAGCTTAGGTCTCAGACAAAGTCAGTCATCACGAGTATGGTTCTGAATCACATTACCACGTTTCATAAGCACACAATAAGGGTTGGCGTTCACATGAATGACAGATGCAATAATAAGGATATTTTTGACAAAGGTAGTGGGGCATGGTTAGCTTTACATCAATCCATATATTTCAATTCACTTCCCGACTACAACAATGAAGCATTTTATAATGACTCCTAACAAAAAAATGGCTACTGTACAAATTAGTTCGTGAGATTGGTGATGGATGAAGGAAGTCAATCCAATGATGTGTAAATTGTCATTCCTTACCACTCACTGATCTATT
Source organism: Salvelinus namaycush (assembly GCF_016432855.1). NCBI lineage: Eukaryota > Metazoa > Chordata > Actinopteri > Salmoniformes > Salmonidae > Salvelinus > Salvelinus namaycush. Next base: position 6,646,396 of record NC_052316.1, read on the forward strand.
TAATCGACTACAGTTAGAATCAAAGGTACACCATTAATTAAGCTGTACAATGAAATCTCATTAGATTGCACAAGACTTCAGAATCAAAATAAATATCCCTACTTCAGAGGAATTAGCTACTACACTATCATCATTCACACCGTCCAAAATAATACATTGAAACACACACACAGGAAATCTATGCATTACTGAATAATAATTGGCCAGTGAATGACAGAAGATGTAATGAGACCAAACGTACTTTCAACCGGTTTCAAGAGAAATATCCATCATCTTTATGGCTCTGTCGTGCAAACAGTTCCTTTGATGATTTGATGTGAAACAGATTACGGAAACAACGAAGGATTCTCAGATGGGGAGAAATGAATGTGGGATTCTAGATCCATTTGGAGATTTAATTTGACTACCCAAGATTCCCATTGGGCAGAAGCAGTGGAATCATCAATATTTCATCATCTTTGTTTCAAAGGGTTAACAGAAGCAACTGAATGACCCTATTCCCTTTATAGTGCATTACTTTTGACCAGGGCCTATAGGGCTCTGGTCAAAAGTAGTGCACTATGTAGGGAATACAGTGCCACTTGGGACAGTTGCCATAGAGTCATTATATTAAAGAATTAACAGACAGGCTCTTTGGGTAAGATCACTGACTGATCGCATTAGCTGTGGCGATTGCACTGCGATGATAACGGTTGTTTTCATAACCCGCAGTTTACCATCATTCGAAGATCTCAAAGGAAATCCGCGAGCATGGCGTCTTTCATCATGCTACTTAAAGCTAGACAATTACATGTGAATTAATGAGCCACTCACAACAAATCAACACCATCAAGACACACAGAATGGTGTCTGAATCACATTGTGTTCTGGGTAAATATAGTCCAGTGGCGTGCATTCATGGATGCCAAGGGAAGCCAGGCTTCCCCAAATATTTGACCAATACATTTTTTTTTAAATCTTTTGTCTCTCTCTGTGTTCTCATCATTTTCTGTTAATTTGCAAGTGGCTGAATCTCACCGGTGAAATCATCCGAATGAGGGAAACAGCGCCCTCATTCTCAGTATGTGTAGCCCATGTATCTGATGCTGTCTGGACCAAAAGAGTAAAACATGTTGTTACCTTAGCATTTGATTGATTGATGCCAGCAAGCATTTGGCATCCCTTGATAAAACAAATGATAAAATAATTAGCCAATCAGCATTAAGCTCTTTTTCTCGTCCTCCTGGTTTTTGACCCTTGCCTGTCCTGACCCTGAGCCTGCCAGCCTGACCACTCTGCCTACCCCTGACCCTGAGCCTGAGCCTGAGCCTGCCTGCCATCCTGTACCTTTGCCTCTGTTGCTGTAATAAACATTGTTTCTTTGACACAGTCTGCATCTGGGTCTTACCTTATCCTGATAAATGTATGCTTAGATCATAATCATTGGCCTGTACAGATAATTAGGTTTAAACCACAAGTCCAAATCCCCAACTCCATCCATGGCTTAGGAAAGGGCCGATTTAGCAAGCTAGCAACATAGTCCGTTTTGCCAACATGAAAGAGAGGAGGATGGCATTGGGGTTCAACTGGTCTACAAGTAGGGTGAGTAAAAAAAAAAGTGTTTTACTTGCCCACGCTCGCACACAGAATCAGTAGAATGCACAGCCACATGATATTTAGCAACGTTGATTGGACTAAATTATTTTTGGTATCTTTAAGTTTGTTTTCAGTGTATTAAACTAAGCATATAGCCTTGTTGATTTGACGATGTTTAAATGTTTAAGGTGAAATGGTGCTGGAATAGCGACCTGTTGTCTTTGTGCTGACTTGCGACAACTCTGTGGTTCTAAATCAGTCGCGGTTTAGTAAACTGTTAAACATGAACTTGCTTGAACATGCAGCAGGTGATATAATGGTTTTTGTTATAGGCAATATTTATTTTGTGGACATCACCTGACTGATGTTGCTCTCCAGGTTTGTGATGAAACAAACCCATGTGTAGTTGAATTTATTCCGCCACCATGTGACTGTCTTTCTGTTGTCACAGCCTTATTGTACATCACGGTGGCGTAGGAACAAATGGGTTATGGAGCAAACAGAGCAAATATCACAACATAGGTTGTAATATGGCTTTCTTAGGTGATTTTACCCACCGCTACTGATGTAGTCTGAGTGTGCTTGATTAGGAGAGAAAAGTGACAAGGGCAAAGACATTGGAGCAACTCAAAATGATGAAGGGGAGCTATGCTCTAGCTAGCGTTGAGTGGGGGAGAAGTACTGTGCTGTACTGGTGACAAATGGCCAATAGCAGCTGTGGTACAGTGCTGCTGTTGTGTAAGCAGAAGCCATTGAGAAGCACCTGGCTCATTAGGTTAAGGAGTTCACAGAGATGAGTGCTCTATGACACAACACTTTTGATAGGCTGACGGTTGGAGGCTCATGCTGTTTATTATAATCCCACTTTTTTTTCTATCTCTCCTTCTCTCACTGACAGACAAAAACTCTCTGTTTTAATATAATTCCATTCCACGAGTCTATTTTCTCTCCTCCCTTTCTCTCTTTCCTTCTATTTCTTCTCTCCACCTACCATTCCTGTTCTGTGAGGAGAATACCTATAGCAACAGCCTGACATGACATTTCAGGTGGGCGAAGGTGCTACAAAGCCCCTTAGAAAAATAGAAGATGATTTCTACTTGCTTGGTCTCTACGGTCTAAGTGTAACTGCTTATAAGCAAACAAATAGAATAATCGCTCTTCATTATTATTGCAAACAATAGATTACTGGAGACATTAGTATGGGTGGTGTGTATTTAGGAACCATCCATTTTCTATTGCAAGATAATTAATAGTACAAACAGAAAAAAATCCAAAATGGTGGCTTGTAGAATTAATACTCGGACCAGGTAAGAAACAAAGCCAACCGGGTTTGTTTTCTATGTGTGAGTTAGGGAACAACTGCTTTACACACTGTACACCTCAAAAAATGTGAGTGTATGCTAGTGTTTGAATACCAAAGGGAGAGAAGAAAAAAACAAATGACATCATCATTTTACCTCAACCTTTGCTTGCCCTCTTTCCCACCACCACCACCCAGGTACTGTAGCTTCGTTCCTCTCACCGTAGTGGTGTGATATCATTTGACTATAACCTTGGCGAGGTAGAGCACCTCCAACAATAACACCGTCCTGTCACTACTGCAAAACATCACCTCTCCTAGGGAGAAACAACCAAAGGATGAGGCGCTGTGAGACCTTGCTTGTGTGTAGCTACTAGATAGCTCCCTGCCCTGTTCATTTTATTACTGTTGGGCCGAAGCCACTCTCACTGAGGTATTTTACTTTCTTAATGTTTCATGACATCTGATTTTCCTCCCTCTCTACCTCTCTCTGTTTCCCTCACCTTTCTTTCCTTCGTTCCTATCGGTGGTTGACATCTCCGTGCTACCTTGCCCACCCCGAGGGCAGCGAGCCGAAAATAGCACCCAATGATGAGCCAATTAATGAGACCCTACAGAAACCAGAAACAACATGTCGTAAGAAGAACTTTAGAGAGAGAATACCCAGGGTAGTGTTCAACACAATTCCAACCAAAGTAAATACAACAAACATAAAGTATACGGACTGAGATATGGTAAAAGTGTGCAGTATAGCAACAGCCTGAAGTGTGCAGTATGTCGATAACAACCAAACCTATTCCCTGACGGAAAAGAGATACGGTGTCTACAGAGTGGGGAGCATCAGTCAGCGGTAGCTCTAGCCTCACAATGAGACAGGTCAGTTAGCGCTGTAGCAAGCAGCTGTTCACCGTTTGTCTTGTGCTAACAGGGTACACTGAGTGTCCAAAACATTAGGAACACCTGCTCTTTCCATGACAGACTGACCAGATAAAAGCTATGATTCTTTATTGATGTCAATAATACGCCACTTCAATCAGTGTAGATGAAGAAAAGGAGACAGGTTAAAGAAGTATTTTTAAGCCTTGAGACAATTGAGACATGATTTGTGTATGTGTGCCATTCGGAGGGTGAGTGGGCAAGACAAAAGTAGTAGGTGCCAGGCTCACCGGTTTGAGTGTTTCAAAGAACTGCAAAGCTGCTGGGTTTTTCACGCTCAACAGTGTCTGTATCAGTGTGTGTATCAAGAATGGTCCACCCCCCCAAAGGACATCCATCCAACTTGAACTGTGGAAACCATCCATCCAACTTGAACTGTGGAAACCATCCATCCAACTTGAACTGTGGAAACCATCCATCCAACTTGAACTGTGGAAACCATCCATCCAACTTGAACTGTGGAAACCATCCATCAAACTTGAACTGTGGAAACCATCCATCCAACTTGAACTGTGGAAACCATCCATCCAACTTGAACTGTGGAAACCATCCATCCAACTTGAACTGTGGTAACCATCCATCCAACTTGAACTGTGGAAACCATCCATCCAACTTGAACTGTGGAAACCATTGGAGTCAACATAGACCAGCTTCCCTCTGGAATGCTTTCGACACCTTTGAAGAGTCCATGCCCCGATGAATTGAAGCTGTTCTGAGGGAAAAGGGGGTGCAACTCAATATTAGGAAGGTTCCTAATGTTTTGCACACGCAGTGAAGATCTTAGGTTAGATGATAAGTGAGAGGGGTAGGCATGCTCTTTTTAGGGACTGAAAACAGACTGCTGCTGGTGGTATGTTTGTGTGTGTGTGTTTGTGTGTGTGTGTTTTGCCTTGCAGCTGGTGATATAGAGAGACTGGAGTATGCTGATATGTCAGCCTCTCACTAGAACTAGGTTGACAATAATATCTAGAGACGGTTGGGTATTTACTCCCAGGCAGAAAATACTCTCCTACTGTATACCCCCTACAAGTGAACATACTGATTAAATGTCAATATGTAATTGAAAATGGGTTTGCTGTTGTTCTGTTTGTGAATCTCATGAGGTGGTACATAATAAGCACTAAAGCCCAGGGAATTTAGAATGGAAAAATAGTTTACACACCCTCTCCCTGTCACACTCACACAAGAGGTAGACACGGACACGCACGTAGGCATGCACACACACACACAAACAAACACACACACACACCCCTGAGGATCTGCATGTTGTTTTGAAGGGAAAGTCTAGGTGCTTCAGAGGTCCTCCATTAACCACGGTGTTGGATGTTTATGTGAAGTAAGCTTTGTTTCAGATTCTCTCTCTCTGTCCTCTTTTTGTATCCGCCCATCTCTTTCTGTCTCGGTCTCTATGTATTCTCCACTATCTCTTTCTGTCTCTTGTGGTTTCCTCATCATCAGTATCTCTAGGCCTCAAGCTTCACAACACATACCTGGGGACATATGGCAACAGGTTTACACACTCATACTCACATACATCCATATTATCCATATGCAAGCTGTAACCAGGCACGCTGACGTAAAGAACAGGTGTACACAGGAGTACACACACAGACACACGCGGATCTGTGCCTGCGTCCCCCCCAACTGATCCAGCAGACTTTATTACACGGCTGCCATGTTGCTGCCAATTGAAAGTGGCAGCGGAGTTCGTCACAGAATCCTAATCACGGGAGGTAATTGGCGGCTGGTTCAGCCTGGGTGTGTTGGAGAGAGATAGCTGTGTGAGCATGTCTGGCTCACCCCGTGGTGAGGTCAGTCAGCATGTGTCGGGAGAGAGCAGGTCTGCTTGACCAGACAGCTGTGGTCAAATGCTGCCTGTCTTGCATCATAAGCAGCAAACAGATTTGATCACATCTCAATGCTATGTAAATACTGTGAAATAGTGGATGGAGGTGGATTCATCTGTCATAATATAATGTATCCATGCCAGAAACTGTGCAATCTATGTACAACGTAATTGGAGTACACAATCATGATATAACATGCTTTCGACCAAATCCACTCTGGCTCCCGAGTGGCGCAGTGGTCTAAGGCACTGCATCTTAGAGCAAGAGGTGTCACTATAGTTCCTGGTTCAAATCCAGGCTGTATCACATCCAGCTGTGATTGGGAGTCCCATAGGGCGGCACACAACTAGCCCAGGTTTGACCGGGGTAGGCTGTCATTGTAGATAATAATTTGTTCTTAACTGACTTGCCTTGTCAGTTAAAATTAAAAAGCTTGGTTGCCATTTAGAAGGTTTGCCAGAGAGAAACTCCTCCATCCTTTATTCTGTGCCAAGTTCTCTAAATATACACTCTCTCTCCGCAGAGATGAAAACAGGCGATCGTGACCCTGAGGTTCATCCAAAGATAAAATGTATTCTAGATGCCAGAGGGGTATGCAGCAGGTGCAACGTTTGAAGGGAAACATGTTAACCAGACTGCAAAGAGAAATCTATTGCCTCTCAAGATTTGGTCAGTTCAATCGTCTCACATGGAAATGAAAGTGAACGGTGCCCATTTTTTCCTGCCTGGTGTGGTATGTAAAACGTGCTGTGCATTACATTCAACCCCGCCCCCCACAGTTCCTCGTTCCCCCGACTCCTCATATAGAACACGAACAGTTAATTTGCTGTGAACAGGAAATCAATGGATTAGGAAAGATGGCTTCCTTCTCTGCGAGGGAGATAGATCAGGTGGTGGTGGAACGTTTCTGGGAATCAATGGCAGAGAGAGAGAATTGCTACACGAATGGGGTTGTAGCTGGGACTCAGATCACAAGAAAATTGATTAAAATTTCAGCAGCAGAGGGAGAGTAAATGGGTGAGCTCTCGTAGTGGGCACACACAGGACATTTGACATCAAGAGACTGTGTTCTCCAAAGATTTCAGGGCTATAGGCTGATGTTGCAGCCATTGCGGAGCAGCCCTAACTTGGTTTGTTCATCAGGGATTTGGTGGAGATAGACAGAGGATGGGTAGCTTTCTGGAAAGCGAGAAAACTGAGGATGTATGGGACTGTTTGCTTCTTTTTCAACCAATTGACTTCTCTAAATTGTCTTTGTGAGTTGGTACGAGCCTAAGTGTAGAATAGAAACTCGCTTTGCAACGGTCCTCCAACAGTTAGACCTCCTCGGCACAACCAAAGCTTAACCTGAGGGTGAGTCAGAGGCGACATGACCTCTGGAAGTTAAGGTCACGTAGACAGGAAGCAGTTAAAAGGACATCCAGGAAGGAGATGCCACCAAGGAATTACCTTCAGAACAACGGAAGGAAAATCCTGGAAAGAACAACTTGACTTTTCTCTTTGAGAGTTAGAAATTTCTGACACGTCGGTAGACTTTCTCTGCCTCTCTCTCAGATGTCAGTGCCTGCAATGAAGTCTTTTATCCTGGGTGACGCTAAGGTACATTATCATACTGCTCTTATTCAGCAGAGCACAGGAGATAGGAAGCTGGAAGTGAAGTTGGGCAACCAGTGGGTGGAAGTGTGTCTCGTTAGGGATGGGATCCAATATGGTGGCTGGAGTGGAGGTTGATGGTGTCAATGTACCCAAATTAGACATAAGGTTTGTGGCTCTAGATGGGAGGACACTGATTTTACAGGGGTGCATTCAACAGAAACCAAACAGAACTAAATAGGCATGGAAACACCTTGAATTTGCCCAATAAAAACTCTCTGGAAAACGTTTTGCTACAGTGTGCATTAATGAATACACCCCAGGTATTTGCAAAATGCAAAATGCTCCAGATTACGAAGGGGTCACCGCCCATCCCGTTTGCACTGCAGGTCCTCTCTGCCTCCTAAATGACGCCCCTGACTAGAGGCGTAGTCATTATCTGTGTAAACCATGAGGTAACATGGAAATGAAAGAATTAGGATGAATAATAATGGTAACTAACATACACAATTTTGTCAGCTATTTTCAAGATAGAGCACTTTCAGTACAGAACAAAAAACAGTTAGATGATGCATTTTCCAAAATATACTTTTTGAGTGTAGAACTCCTTTAATGTGTTACTTTCATCTTTCAGAAGTGTTTCAATCTCCACTTGGTGTCTTCAGACTCGGTGATCACAACCAACCAATCAGGCTTTGAAGAAAGAAAAGCATGGTGGTAGTTTTAAATTGGCCCTTGAAAAGATTGCCAAAAGATGGCCAATTGTAATGCAAAGCAACTATTTAGCTCACCACCATTCTCTATACAGTGGGTGGATGTGGGTTTCCACTTGCCATTGTGAACCCTGAATATCATTTCAGGCTTAGGTGGAGACACAAGCTTGCTGTGAGTGTGTTTGGACCATCACCGCACTCTATTTTACACCTCACTAGCTTTCGATGAACTCATAGAATTACCTCACCAAGTCTTTCCCATGCAGTAAACCTGGTATTGCCAACCCTCTCCATTCTTCCCTCTGAATCGTATATAAATTCATGACTTCTTTTTCGCCGCCTCCATTACTTTCAAAAGGCCCGATTCCGACTTGAGTTAAGCGCACGTAAATGGAACGTTATTCCCTTTTATGCACTTTTCTCCTTATGCGTATTCTGACCTTGAACTTAAGCATGAACATAGCATGCTATTTCACCCACTATTTGTTTGGGATGGAGTTCCACGAAAAGAAGGTGTGGCAGAGGTGTGTCTACAGATAAACGTCATTCGGACCTTGCCTTAATTCCCTCATAATTCCACAACCTTTACACGCAAGGAAACCATGAATAAGGTCGAGCGAAACCTGCCGATTCCAAGTGGATAAAGCATCTACTTTTCTTTTTTCAGATACAAACAACAGCCTTCTCCATGCACTGTAATGTATACATTGATAAGAGCTATTGATAAGAGTTAGGTAAATGAGTAATACGTTCAGAGAAGGGTATCGTAAATACACATAGCAATTGTTTTAGATGATTTTTCCTTATGATGCCTGGAGACGAATGTCAAACCAGTCACATGGAAGCAAGGTGAAAATCATATCAACTGGACATGTATTGCGGCCCCTTTCCCACAATGAAATGGGCTATACAAAGCTGTGCCGTTATTCAGAATTGTAATTGTGTGCCCTCATGATAATAATGTCGTCTATTTGAATCGTTACGGCACTCAGACCACATGTAGCAGGTTAAACCTGGAGCCTGGCGCACGTTTCATGATGACTGGATCGTTGTCATGCAGTTCCATGACTAATGACGATTAGGGTATAGATTTATAGGACTATTGTTTAACCCCTATTGTACACTTTTTTCACCTTCCAATATTTAATGGATTGAACTTGAATATGACAACTTTCAGGATGAATCAAACCACTTTTTATTCATCAATATACTGTATATTGTGCGTAAACACTCTCCAAACCTGTTTCTTTTACATACTTTTCTAACCCTAAATGATCTACTAGTTGGTGCTAAAATGGAGATGAAGATACATATATAGCTTTTTTTTAATTGAGCCCAATTTCTGAACCCGTTCTCTGTCAATTTATTCGAGTCTGTCGACAAAATTCTAATTAAAGGTACATCGTATTTAAAGGGATGGCTTAAGATAAATGTACTGAAAACACTATTGAATGAAAACTCCACGAGAAAATCTGTTGGCCAGCGAGTGGGAGAGCTTTCAGCTGTTGAATTACATTTACAGTATTCAACCCACACAAGGGAACCACGCTTGCAAAGCCTGTTACTCCCCTTCATAAGGTAAGTTTGAATACCAAATACTGAAACGTGTGTCGGAAAGGCGTGGGAAAAAGGTGTAATTTCTTATGTCGGAATCGGATGCAAAGAGAAATGGGGCCATTTCTTGTGTTATTCAACTTTACAGTAATTTCCTACGACTTAGCATTGTACACCCACGAGTATTGTATAAAGACAAAATTGTATTCTATAAAGACAGAAGAGTATAAAGACTTGTATAAAGATGAAAGACCTGTAAATTCTATCGTAAGGTTTGACATACCACTTTTCAGGACGAATTAAGTTAAACGCAATCTTTGCGATAACGCCTAGAATTCTTGGTTGATTGGCACCTGCAACCCCCCCCCCCCCCCCCGTTCACAGATGATGAAGATGGTAAACGAGGATGACGATGAATGAAAAGGACGGGGAAAAAGATGCTGCTGACAATGTTGACGGAGGAAGCAGTATAGAAGGGTTAACAATAACAACACAAATATGTTGATTGAATGTATAGAATGGTAATTACCTGCTCTATTTATTTGATCATTTACTTGTTGCCTGGAGTGTCCTTGGGCGAGGAAACTAAAGAATTTGTCACAAGTTTCTTTTAAGTGCAACAGGCTTCCAGGTGGGTTGCTGAGAGGTGTTTGGATCTTATTCATTTCCACTATCGACTGAGTGAATAGGGTTGCTTTAACAGTGAAGGTCATATGAATAAGGCACAATTTACAGTATCTATACAGTCTTCAATACCATAAATAAACAGCTTTGCTTGCTTGGGAAGGTAAAGTAAGGTCATACACACGCACATCATCAATCAGGCAGGCACTGATTGCCAAAGAAATCCCTCAATGCGACCGCTTCGCGTTCCTGTTGCTTTTTAAGGTTTACTCAAGCACGCTTCTCAACATCAACATCCATGTTCAAGTGAGCTTTGATGTTTAAGCAAGCTTCTAGATGAGTAACAACAACCACCAAAAGATCAAGCTATCCAGTGCAGGTGTGAGAGGGGGTTTCTGAACCACCATCACAGCAGAACAAATGGTGCATTGTCTCGAAACAACGTCTTTGTCAAACCGGTCTATTCCTGGCTTCTCTGTTCTTTTACTTAGCATTGTAACATGTCAAACAGATGTTTCGGGAAGATATACAACCCGGCGCCATGCTCCAGCGACACTCAGAGAATGACAATCCTTTGCTGTAAAGGTGTGCCTTCGTGGGAATATTTAATTAAGGTTGTAACAAATGTCATGTTGCGGAGGATTAGAAAATCTTTTTTTAGGAAATGGCCCGCGGGATATCTCTGAGAAGGAAATCCTTAGAATAACAATAGCTATGAGAAATGTTTTTTGTGTCTCTCTGGGTCTCAGTAGCTGTTAATAATCTCTCTTAATTTGATGAATTAAACTGTCTAATGGGACACACACACACACGTAAAGAGATATGGAAGAAACTACAATTTATAAGCTTTATTGTAATAAGAAGGAGTCTTCTCTCCGTTGTTATCTACCATTGACGATTGCCCCAAAAAATCTATTTCAAACTGAATAAAGTGAGCTTTCTGACTGTTATTGTATGCTACCAACAAAACCAAGCTACAGTCTCATGCAGTTTTTATCTCCTCTGGCATACCACCAATGTCATGTCCCCTGACAATTAAATGTCAATATTGATTCAATCCCACGTCTGGAGAATTCCACTGCTTTAGAGGTGACACTAGCTTCACAATGAAGACTATTTGTGGTCGCACGTTACCGTTCATTGGTTCGTAAATGCTATTATGACAATCATCAATCCTTATGAGCTTTAATCTCCCTAATGAAACACACACAGTGACCGTAAACCAGACATTAAACGGGACTCTTTTCCTGCGATACCAATTAAAACACAGTCAGCGTTCGTCACATAGGCACACGGCGGCGGCCATTTTGTATTTGTTGCAGTGGTGCGTGAGTGAATTTTTTTATTCCAGCCAGCGTGGCTATGGGTAATTACAGCACCTTTGTTACCCAGCGCCATCCTCTGACAGGGTTCTAATGGATTCCGCGCTCCACAAACACCTGTCAGCGCCCGCGTGAGGGGAGCGTCTGTGTTTCCTTTTACATTTCAGTCATTATTTCATTACTCATTCTGTGCTTACATTCTGTCTCGCCTCGGGTCATTCGGGCCCCCTCTCTTTCTTCGGGTGAGCGGGGGAACGAGCGAGTGTGACATGAAAAATTAATGAACGCCCGTTTGGCTGTTATTAAAACTGAGACAGCGAGTTATGCAGAGAGAGGGAGAGAGGGAGGAGGGAGCGTGAGAGAGCGTGTGGAAAGAGTAAGAGTTGTTCGTGTTGTGTGAGATGAACACTTTGAAGCGTTTGCTTATATTTGAGTTGATCTTGCCACAGAGTCTGAAGAGCATAGCTACAAGCTGAACAGGTTGTCAATGAAATAAACACAGCCGAACAAAAGAACCTGACATTTCACGACCATTATCTGTGGTTGGAAGGATGATTGATAAGCAAATCCATTCAACAGGACCAACCTACTGCCGCTATCAGGTCCGTTTGCCAGGCATTTCATGTGTAATGATCATGAAGTAACCAAGATGATAGCTATCGGCTAGCCCGTCAACTGAAATTGAACTTGCGGAACTTAAAGAGTAAAGAGCGTCAATTACTTTGGCAGTCTAGATGTGGTTGTCGGTGTACTGTTTACTGTTTTTTCACAGACATCGACAAGAAGTGAATTCATCAACGACAACAAGTGTGTGATACTAAGCATTGAATCAGCAATTTGTTCAAAGCCCCAAAGACTTAATGATATATAATAGCTACACTAGTAGCAAGCAAGCCGTGAATAACCAACCAATGGCAAACTTAACGATAGGCCCTTTGCTTGTAATGGAAACAACATGGGTTATATTTCTATAAAGACTTTTGAAATTCTACCCTGTTTCTATGGTGATAAGAGTGGGCTCTCAAATGAAGAGGCTATTTCAGCTCAGTTAAGACCTGCTCTTTACAAATGGAGTGTCACTCATACTTAACATTTAGATCCTGCCTGTGATCCATTTGCTACTTGTGGCTGGTGTTATCACAAAAATAACATTTACATCTACAGAATACAGATGTACATTTGCTGCTAATTCATTCTTGGCGAGTATTATTTGGCATGAATGAGGATGACGGATCACTCTATGGACCTTTCTATACGTCCCCTGTTGGCGCTTGCATCATGTCAATCCCAGGACAGAGCGTGGCTACGGGGGTTTACAGACAGCAACTCAAAGGGGAGGAATTTAACATTCATATATATTCACCATCGTTTATTTTAGGACCTTAGGCAACCTATTCCATGTTTACTTTGGTTGATGTACAGTATATCACAACGGAGTGACTGCTTAGACGGTAATTAGGATTTTGCACCACGTTTCTTCGAAGCAACCTAGAAGCAAGATATAACTTGATTAGCATGTTGATAGCATTTGTATCTTGAATATGCATTATCAAGCATTGTGATCTGAAACATCCAGTTTGAAATAGACTAAATGAATTACACTAAAATAGGCTTGATAAAGGGCCTTCGTTCAGTCCAATGCCAATGCCCCGACCTAGTCACACAAACTACACTCATACTGTAAGTCCTCTTGACCCACTACCTGCATTGCATTAGAACTAGGGGCAAGACTGTACTACTACAGTACTGTCTGGCAAGAAGAACATCCTCATATTCAGCTTTGGACAAAGAAAGAGAAGAAGGTCACACTTGGGAGTAGAAAGTAAGTGTTTACTGCTGCTGTCTCAGCCTCCTCCACCTAATCCTCTCCTCACCCCTCTCTCCCTCACTTCGTTCTGCACTCTTTCTCACCTTCAAGGCATAATCAGCTCCTCTAATCCATTCCCCTACATTAAGTGCTGCTTCTTCCTCCATTTGGCCCACAGTGCTAGCGCTGGCTGTCGAACACACCGTCTTCCCAGTCTTTCAGAAGCCTTCCCAGTCACACAGAGGTGATTGAAAGATGATCCTTACAGCTCTTCTTACGACACATGCTCATTTGAACGATTTCTTAAAATAGATGGGAGTGTTTTTATTTGTTTCTTCGTGGATGTTACCATACAATACTGGGGTATTCTCGTACCCTCTTTCCCGATAGGAGATAAGCTATTTCTAGTCACCAATCAGATGGAATAACATTGTACTGTGTCTTTCTCGACATGGGTTAAATGTATGAATTCACATGAATAAAAGGCAATTGTTATAAATCAAGTTCCTTATACAACAGGTTAAGTAACCAAAGAAAGGAGGCAGCGTTGGAGTTATTTATAATAGTCGCAGTATTTAAAAAAGAAATCTTTGTTAAATACAGTGGGTGGAAGTGTTTGCACGCACTCATCTTGGAATATGAACAATGAAGGCAATTACAAAGCCAAGAAAACATCCTACATTCCACATAATGGTGGTTTTGCGAGACTAACACAGAGACAGATACTGTTCACTGGAGCCAATCGTCGTGGAGCTATCGAAAATAACCATTAGGTCAAGAAGTGCAGACCAAACCGTGAAAATCCCAATTTTCAAGATCATCAATGAATCATCCATTACATCGGGACTGATTCAGCTAGCTCAAAGCACGCGGGGGCTTGAGCAGTCTGCGTCTCATCTCTCACAGACACAGGTGAATCATCCAATATGGCCGCTCCGTACGTGTCTGGGACAGCTATCTTTGAACAGACCTTATTATTTCAGCTGGAACACCAAAGCAAGGCACCGCTTGCCATTTCACGCAGTCTCTTTTCAACGTTCAAACTTTCCTTCATTGGAACTTAAAAAGAGGAGTTTTCAAGCCTCTGTGTGAATCCTGCCGCCCACTTGAGTAGCGGAGCCACGGGGTCCTTCTCGTTCGCCGATGCCGGTGTATGCCAGAGACAGGTGGGCGTTCATGCCTTTACCTCTGTCTGAACGGCCTCTACATCTAATCACTGTTTTATAATTGGCGGTTAGAGTGATCATCACAGAGATAAAGTCAAACAACCTAAGTGACTACTCTCCCAGCAACAATACAGGGTCTGACTGTCTTCTTCATTCAGGCTGAAGGGTAGACATCATTTGCTGAAAAGAAAGTAAGGGGGTCTTTTTTGGTGTTATATTGCGGAATGGAGCTGAAATGCACGGTGAGACAGAATCCGCATTGCAGCCACCCTCCCTTGCTCTTCCTCTTTCCTCTCCCCTCATTAATTCTACAACATGTCGAGCTTGTCGTAACCTTTGAGAGTCGCTGAGTTGCCGGGAACAATCAGCGTGGCTGCTAACTCTTTATACAGCTCAGACTAATCTCACCTTAATCTACCTGTTCCCCTGGCCTAAAATCAGAGCAAGGCTAGCTCCCACAGGGAGAAATCGCTGACTCACTCTCTGGACCTTTTAGTAAGATACTGTAGAACCTACTAGGCATCAGACCAGGCCTGGAATAATCAAATAGGATAGATTCATTTATGATCTAGATTTAAAGGTAAACTGTTAGCGGTGGGTCATCTTTATCCCATATGACTCCAAAATCCCTAAACTCTGCCGAAAACTTCATTGAAATCTTCAAGCGTCTGCGCTATTTCTCACGGCACAGCTTCGCATTTCAACCATTTTGTAACAATGTTTCAGCTGGAGAAATGCTACTGAGTAGTCTGAAATGTGTTAACTTGCCTTTCATTGCAGGAACACTTTATAGTCCATTTGAGGCCTATTCTCCAAGGCCCAGTGAAGCCAAGGCAGTGATGTGATGTGATGACGCACTCCCTGTGCTGTCACATTCTTTGTTTTGTGCAGACTTACAGTGCATTCGGAAAGCATTCAGATCTCTTGACTTTTTCCACATTTTGTTACGTTGCAGCCTTATTATGAAATGTATTAAATTGTTGTTTTTTCCTCATCAATTTACACACATTTTTGAAAATGCAAAAAAAAACTAAAATATCACCTTTGTCAGCTATCACTAAGCCTCGAGTTGTCTTGGGTATGACGCTAAAAGCTTGGCACACCTGTATTTGGGGAATTTCTCTCTTTCTTCTCTGCAGATCATCTCACGCTCTGTCAGGTTGGATGGGGAGCTTCGCTGCACAGCTATTTTCAGGTCTCTCCAGAGATGTTCGATCAGGTTCATGTCTGGGCTCTGGCTGGGCCACTCAAGGACATTCAGAGACTTGTCCCGAAGTCACTCCTGCGTTGTCTTGGCTGTGTGCTTAGGGTCATTGTCCTGTTGGAAGATGAATCTTCCTGAGCGGTCTGGAGTAGGTACTTTGCTTCGTTCATCTTTCCCTCGCTTGGCATTCAGGCCAAAGAGTTCAATCTTGGTTTCATCAGACCAAAGAATCTTGTTTTTCATGGTCTGAGAGTCCTATTGTTGCCTTTTGGCAAACTCCATAAAGGCCTGATTG
Source organism: Salvelinus namaycush (assembly GCF_016432855.1). Lineage (NCBI taxonomy): Eukaryota > Metazoa > Chordata > Actinopteri > Salmoniformes > Salmonidae > Salvelinus > Salvelinus namaycush. The sequence goes on from NC_052316.1 coordinate 6,662,332, forward strand.
GTGGAGTGCTGTAGAGATGGTTGTCTTTCTGGAAGGTTCATTCATCTCCACAGAGGAACTCTGGAGCTACGTCAGAGTGACCATCGGGTTCTTGGTCACCTCCCAGACCAAGGCCCTTCTCTCCCGATTGCTCAGGTTTGCCGGGCGGCCAGCTCTAGGAAGTCTTGGTGGTTCCAAACTTCTTCCATTTAAGAATGATGGAGGCCACTGTGTTCTTGGGGACCTTCAATACTGCAGACATTTTTTGGTACCCTTCCCTAGATCTGTGACTCGACACAATCCTGTCTATGGACAATTCCTTTGACCTCATGGCTTGGTTTTTGCTCTGACATGCACTTATATAGATAAGTGTGTGCCTTTCCAAGTCATGTCCAATCAATTGAATTGACCATAGGTGGACGCCAATCAAGTTGTAGAAACATCTCAAGGATGATCAATGGAAACAGGATGCACCTGAGCTTAATTCCGAATCTCATAGCAAAGGGTCTGAATACTTACACATTGGCAAGAAAAAGTATGTGAACCCTTTGGAATTACCTTAATTTCTGCATAAATTGGTTATCAAATTTGATCTGATCTTCATCTAAGTCACAACAATAGACAAACATAGTGTGCTTAAATTAATAACACACAACTTATTGTATTTTTCTTGTCGATATTGAATACATAATTTAAACATTCACAGTGCAGTTTGGAAAAAGTATGCGAACCCCTTGGCTAATGACTTCTCCAAAAGCTAATTGGAGTCAGGAGTCAGCTAACCTGGAGTCCAATCAATGAGACGAGATTGGAGATGTTGGTTAGAGCTGCCTTGCCCTAAAAAACACTTACAAAATTTGAGTTTGCTATTCACAAGAAGCATTGCCTGATGTGAACCATGCCTCGAACAAAAGAGATCTCAGATGACCCAAGATTAAGAATTGTTGACTTGCATAAAGCTGGAAAGGGTTACAAAAGTATCTCTAAAAGCCTTGATGTTCATCAGTCCACGGTAAGACAAATTGTCTATAAATGGAGAATGTTCAGCACTGTTGCTACTCTCCCTAGGAGTTGCCGTCCTGCAAAGATGACTGCAAGAGCACAGCTCAGAATGCTCAATGAGGTTAAGAAGAATCCTAGAGTGTCAGATAAAGACTTACAGACATATCTGGAACATGTTAACATCTCTGTTGACGAGTCTACGATAGGTAAAACACTAAACAAGAATGGTGTTCATGGGAGGACACCACAGAAGAAGCCACTGCTGTCAAACAAAACATTGCTGCACGTCTGAAGTTTGCAAAAGTGCACCTGGATGTTCCACAGCGCTACTGGCGAAATATTTTGTGGACAGATGAAACTACTGTTGAGTTGTTTGGAAGGAACACAACACTATATGTGGAGAAAAAAAGGCACAACACACCAACATCAAATCCTCATCCCAACTGTAAAGTATGGTGGAGGGAGCATCATGGTTTGGGGCTGCTTTGCTGCCTCAGGGCCTGGACAGCTTGCTATTATTGACAGAAAAATTAATTCCCAAGGTTATCAAGATTTTGCAGTAGAGTGCAGGAGAATGTTAGGCTGTACTCCAATTGAAGCTCAACAGAAGTAGGGTAATGCAACAGGACAAAGACCCAAAATACAGAAGCAAATCAACAGAATGGCTTCAACAGAAGAACATATGCATAACCTCAACCTGAGTCCTAACCTCAACCCGATTTGAGATGCTGTGGCATGACCTCAAGAGAGCATGTCACACCAGACATCCCAGGAATATTGCTGAACTGAAACAATTTTGTAAAGAGGAATGGTCCAAAATTCCTCCTGACCGTTGCGCAGGCCTGATCCACTCTACAGAAAACGCTTGGTTGAGGTTATTGCTGACAAAGGAGGGTCAACCAAATATTAAATCCAAGGGTTTACATACTTTTCCCACCCTGCACTGTGAATGTTTACACGGTGTGTTCAATAAAGACATTAAAACATATAATTGTTTGTGTGTTTTTAGTTAAAGCAGACTGTTTGTCTATTTGTTTGTCAAATTTTCTGACCAATTTATGCAAAAATCCAGGTATTTCCAAAGGGTTCACATACTTTTTCTTGCCACTGTATGTAAATAAGGTATATCTATTTGGCATTTTAATACATTTGAAAAAAAAATCTAAGAACCTGTTTTCACTTTTTCATTATGGGGTATTGTGTGTAGATTGATGAAAAAAAAAAAAATGTTTAATACATTTTAGAATAAGGCTGTACCGTAACAAAATGTGGAAAAAGTCAATGTGTCTGAATACTGTATATCTGTCATCCTCCAGCACGCTCTACAAGGACGATCAAACCTCATCTGATCTGGAGACATTCATCTCTCAAGGTGAAACGCTGTCTTCAAACACCTGTGTCAGTGGTGGATCATCGCTAGGGCAATTCAAATGTCCGCCTCTTCCAGTTCCATCATTACTGGAACATTGGTCCTCTTCTCCCTCACCCTCCTCTTTGTCACTGGGTATTACAGGAGGGCCTCCACTCGGCACCTTATCTATCACCGCACGTCAGCCATTTTCAATGTAGTCTGTTTGGCCATAACCCGCCTGCTGATTTAAGGCGGATCTGCGGCCCTCCCTAGCCGTGTCTCCTCTTGCCTCCTGACAGTTCCACTATCAACCCACCGATACCGTCCCCCTTTACATGATGGATCACGGCATCCACACAGCATTCGCATGCACAGCCCCAGCATGCAATGCAAACATGCATCCACCACACGTGAGGTGATGATAGACGGGCTGAGAAGAAACCCATTCAGGAAAATGTACAGTACAAGGTTGAGGTGGGAAGGGGAGGGGGGAGGGAGGAAAGTACAGTGTGTGTTTGGTGTGAATTGGCTAAATTGGCTGCGATGTCGTGTACTTCTCCTGGTTCCATATTTGACATTTAGAGCAGGGGGTGTGATTAAGGGTTTAGATAATTGCCCTTGAAAGCCGCCAAGTGTTTTCCATTCGATCGCGGAGCCGTGCTGTTTGTTGAACCATGTAAAGATCCTGCAACACCCGAAGTCAGTTGCATTGAGTTAATAATTCATCTTCTCTTTAATCAAGATTTCTCAACATTTGGGGAATGTAGCTACGTGACGCAGTCAACAAAGAAATGCCCAGGTCTGCAGAAGTAGGAAATCACTTCACTGGGCCAGACTGCTGCTGAAGAAGTTCATGCACCACTAGATTCAATTATAACTCACTCCTCCAATGCCTACCCATTGAGAAAAGGAACAAAATGGTGTTTACTTTGCCTCTGTCAAGCAAACAGTGTTTAAAGGACCATACTTATTTATTCATTGTTCTGTCGCCAACTCCCGTGTGCACCTTGGTAATTTAAAAAGTGTCTGTGAATTACTACTTGCCTTTGATTGATTTGATAGAATTCAAAGTGCAAAGTTAATGCACAAGCTGAAGTTACTCATCCTTGGCCTAAGGATTTACCAGTGACTATGCGAGTTGAAGGAGTGATTGTGATGTTTCACTGTCATCATGCATACACTGTTCTCAAGAAATACCCTCTTGCACACTGAACGTATTCAATCTACTGTTAGAGGAAGGCATTTTAGTCATTACGGCGCTTGCAATTATGTTCCTTAATATTAATAGAGACAAGCTCTTTGGCTATATCGCCTTGAAAAGACCAGGGGATTACAGTAGGTGTACAAATTACAGGTACCACTGATATTCTGGTACCAGTCTGTATCATACCGATATTAGGAGCACTTTGTGGATGATACGTACTGCACTTGGTTTATTTAGTCTGCGACCTTGTAAACAGACAGCATTCAGACAGACATCGAAAACACAATTATCCCTCAGCATAGCAAACCTGTGTGGGAAATGTTACCATTGAGTCATTCGTTTTATGACATTAAGTAAAAGAGGATCTGAGTAGTGAGAACTTAAAGGTGATTGGTTTCTTGCAACAGGCTAAAAGATGAAAGGAGGGAAGGTTAATAGAGGTAGGAGAGGAGGAGAGAGACAGAAAGAGATCGGTGGAGGATGAAAAGAGATGGGGGGGCTGGATGGGTGAGAGATGGGGGCAAGACTGAAGTCAGAACACGAGACTGTCTGGGACGTAGGAGGGGGGTTAACGGTGAGCGACTTAAAAATAGTTAACAGCACAACATAGCTAGGCTTACACTCTGTAGCTTTGAGCTAGCATTGCCAATAGTTGTTGTATTGTTTTGTTGTCTCTGTATCCTAGCATTAATCCTGCATTAGCAGGTCCACTAATTATCCCACGTCTCCTCTTTTAATCCTGGTAATTGTAATGACCTGTCTCTTCAGAATCTCTCGTCTTTACTTCGTTCTCTGTCGGAGACACTCAACCTGCCAACATAACGATTGTGTTAACGCAGGGCCATTTAAGAATAAGAATTGTCAAAACAATTAGAAAGCCTCTCAGACAGTCTAGCCATGACAATAGTTTACAGCGCCAATTAATTTCTCCCTCCACGACTCAAGTGTCATGCTGTAATTCCTTTTGGGGTGTTATCAACGGAATAATAATAACAAAAAAAAGAACAGCCCACCCCAAAAATAAAAGGGGACGGAAAAAAATGAAATACCACAGGGTAGTTTAGCATTCGACATGGCAGATGATTAAAATGTTGAGGATTACAAACATGGAAATTGAGCTTAAACACAAGCACTGAAAGCACTATGGAGAGTTTCCTAACAGTACTCACGCCGGCGAGGGTGACTGACATGAAAATAACTGTTGAGAGGGTCATTTCAAGTTTTAGAACTGAGGTCATTGATCACTGACGCCAGAGACACAGAGTAGCCACGGTCCTTTTCATCACTGGTAAGGATGCATCAGTAGGGCCATTTTGAAGTCGACCATTTTGAGTGCAAAATACATTCTTCCTCCATTGATGTGCCCCTCTTTGGGCTCAAGGGGCAGTATTGAGTAGCCAGATAAAAGGTGCCCATTTCAAAAAGGCCTCGTACTCAATTCTTGCTCGTACAATATGCATATTATTATTACTATTGGATAGAAAACACTCTCTAGTTTCTAAAACCGTTTGAATTATATCTGTGGGTGAAACAGAACTCGACTTAGAGCAATTTTCCTATGTGTATGTCAGAATGCAGAATTTTGCTGGCTGTTCTGAGACCTGTGTATTAATTTGCCTGTCCTCTATTGGTTGAGATGCACTGCATACGCCTTCCCCTGGGTGTCAGCGAATAGGGAGACTTGAAATGGAGTTTCTACGTAGTTCCCAAAGGTTATAAATTGCTTGGAACCGAAATGTCCCATCTTTCCACTCTTCGCTCTGACGCAGGGAGGGTCTTGGCATATCATGTTAGAAGCTCTTGTTTTAGCTCCTAGTTATATCTGGCTCTGTTTTTATTCGATATAGGTGTTAAAGACATCGTAATGTTGTTATTTTAAACCGAATTATATCAGTTTATGTCAGTATATTGCGATTTTCGGGTATTTATTTTCGTGACGTTGTAGGAAGTTGGGTATCTCTGGCCCACATGGCTATTGTCTACTGCTAATTGCAACGTTGAAGACGACGTTCTCCAACCTAGCAACGATTCTTTTGGACAAAGGACACCTTTCCCAAGATTCTGATGGGAGTTCATCCAAAAGTAAGAACTATTTATGCTGATAATTCATTGTTCTGTTGGAAAAAGTAAAATGCATAAGACGCCATTACTTGCAGTGTAGCCTTGCTTTATCGCACCCTGCATTGCGCAGTAACGTTAATTTTAAAAATGTAATTCAGCGATTGCATTAAGAACTAATTTGTCTTTCAATTGCTGTCCAACCTGTATTTTTTTAGTCAAGTTTATGAATAGTTTTCGATAAGAATAGGGGCCTTTCCAAGATGGCGCCGGACAGATTGCTTGAGTATTTGGACACTATTTTCATTGTATAAGCACGATTTGTGCCGCTAAATATGCACATTTTCGAACAAACTCTATATGCATTGTGTAATATGATGTTACAGGACTGTCATCTGAAGAATTCTGAGAAGGTTAGTGAAAAAATTTATATATTTTGGTGGTTTCTACGTTATCGCTATTTTTGCCTTGAATCAATGCTGTTGTTATGTTTGCTATTGTGCTAAGCTAATATAACGCTATATTGTGTTTTCGCTGTAAAACACTTGATAAATCGGAAATATTGTCTGGAATCACAAGATGCCTGTCTTTCAATTGCTGTACACTATGTATTTTTCAGAAATGTTTTATGATGAGTATTTAGTTATTTGGCGTTGGTGTCTGTAATTTTTCTGTCTGCTTTCGGTGCAATTTCTGACTGTAGCTGCAATGTAAACTATGATTTATACCTGAAATATGCACATTTTTCTAACAAAACATATGCTATACAATAAATATGTTATCAGACTGTCATCTGATGAAGTTGTTTCTTGGTTAGTGGCTATTTATATCTTTATTTGGTCGAATTTGTGATAGCTATTAATGGAGTAAAAAACTGATGGAGTAAGAAAAGTGGTGTCTTTTGCTAACGTGGTTAGCTAATAGATTAACATATTGTGTCTTCCCTGTAAAACATTTTAAAAATCGGACATGTTGGCTTGATTCACAAGATGTGTACCTTTCATATGCTGTATTGGACTTGTTAATGTGTGAAAGTTAAATATTTAAAAAAAATATCTTTTGAATTTCGCGCCCTGCACTTTGAGCTGGCTGTTGTCATAAGTGTACCGACGTCGGGCTTGCACGCCAAACAGGTTAAGATCATTCACAAATGATGCACATAACCTTCAAAAACAGCCATACTACAGTTACTATTAAACACAAACCACACATCCCTCCTCCTACCCTTTTTCCCACCATTCTTCTTGCTCCAACTGATTCATCCGCTGAAAACCCCTACATTTTAATTGTTGGCAGGTGTGATAAAGCAGCACAGTTAAATGGCAAATCAAATAATAAAAAGCTGCTGTCATAACGCAAGTTGTTCATTTAGCATATATTTGAGCACTTTTCACATTCCCCAATTTACTTAGCAGTTATATGGTGTAGTTAGAACTGTTTAAGACAAATACGCCACAATTCTCCTGTCTGCACAAATCATCATAATTGTGTTACTTTTTAATAGTCAATTCGGTGTCAATTTTATAGGGATCATCAAATAACTCGCCAATAGAGCACAAAGTACATTAAATATGAGTGTATGAATAGGACGGGTTGGCCAAAGTAAGGCAGAGAGAAGCAGATCAATTGAGGTGGATTATTAGCTTTCTTGAGAAACATTGTCAGAGGCAATGAGGATTTGAAGTACTCCACAAACTGGCTGATTGCATTACAGACATCCTGCACAGCTGGCAGCTGCTTCCTGACAATATGATGATAAAAAAAACACTTGGTTCTTCTCAAACCAGTCAATTAAGGGGAGAATCATTGAATGATACTGATTCAGCACAGATGCCTCAGCCAGCTCACCTGCACATAAACAGTGTTCTGGTCAAATACATTTATGACAAATATGTCTGGTGGCAATTAATGCTAAGTCACTGATGGAAGCAGTGTTTTCCCTACCATCATATAGTCAGGGTGGGCCCCCTGCCTATCTGTCAGCCCCCTGCCTGATCAAATTTGCCTTAAAGTAGTTTCAATTTAAAATGTTGTTATAAGAGGCCAACATTTTCTATTTTGGATGGCTTTTCGGCCCGGCAGGGAAATAATATAGGGGAAAGACTGGGTGAAATAATCATTCATTATGTTCTATCACTCCAATGAACAACATCCCCAATTTTGTAATGAAATGCTATCAATAAAATGTCAATACACATTTTTGTAATGAGGAAGCTCCCTGTATTTGGACATGAAAGTGTAAACACACTTGGTGGCTTCTGGCCAGCAAGCGACAGGTCAACTAGAATTTGTATAATGAGTGTGTGTGTGCATACGCGGTGTGTATGTGTACGTGTGGTGTGTATGCAGCGTGTGTGTGTGTCGTGTGTGAACGCGGTGTGTATGTGTGTACATACAGTGCATTCGGAAAGGACCCCTTAACTTTTCCCAATTTTTTTTAACATTATGGCCTTATTCTAAAATTGATTAAATTAATGTTTCCTCATCAATCTACACACAATACACCATCATGACAAAGCAAAAACAGTTTATTTTATTTTAAATGTGCAAATTTATTACAAATAAAAAACAGAAATACCTTATTTGCATAAGTTTTGAGATCCTTTGTTATGACACTCAAAATGGAGCTCAGGTGCATCCTGTTTCCATTGATCATCCTTTTGATGTTTCTACAACTTGATTGGAGTCCGCCTGTGGTAAATTCAATTGATTGGACATGATTTGGAAAGGCACACACCTGTCTATATAAGGTCCCGCAGTTGACAGTGCATATCAGAGAAAAAACCACACCATGAGGTCGAAGGAATTGTTCGTAGAGTTCCGAGACAGGATTGTGTTGAGGGAAGGGTACCAAAAAGTGTCTGCCACATTCAAGGTCCCCAAGAACACAGTAACCTCCATAATTCTTAAATGGAACCATCAAGACTCTTCATAGAGCTGGCTTTCTGGCCAAACTGAGCAGTTCGGGGACAAGGTCCTTGGTCTGGCAGGTGACCAATAACCCAATAGTCACTCTGACAGAGCCCCAGAGTTCCTCTGTGGAGATGGGAGAACCTTCCAGAAGGACAACCATCTCTGCAGCACTCCACCAATCAGGCCTTTATGGTAGAGTGGCCAGACGGAAACCACTCTTCAGTAAAAGGCACATGACAGCCCACTTGGAGTTTGCCAAAAGACTCTCAGACCATGAGAAACAAGATGATCTGGTCTGATGAAACCAAGATTGAACTCTTTGGCCTGAATGCCAAGTGTCACATCTGGAGGAAACCTGGTACCATCCCTACGGTGAAGCATGGTGGTGGCAGCATCATGCTGTGGGGATGTTTTTCAGCGGCAGGGACTGGGAGACTCGTCAGGATCGAGGGAAAGATGAACGGAGCAAAGTACAGAGAAATCTTTGATGAAAACCTTCTCCAGACTGCTCCGGACCTCTGACTGGGGCGAAGGTTCACCTTCCAACAGGACAATGACCCTAACACACTGCCAAGACACTGGTGACTACCTCAAGCTCTGCCATCTCTGTGCAGTGACACTCCCCATCCAACCTGACAGAGCTTGAGAGGATCCATGAGTGAATCAGCCAGAGCCTGGACATGAACCCGATCAACCATCTCTGGAGAGACCTCAAAATAGCAGTGCAGCAACGTTTCCCACCCAACTTGACAGAGCTTGAGATGATCTGCAGAGAAGAATGGGAGAAACCCCCCAAATACAGGTGTGCCAAGCTTGTAGTGTCATATCCAAGAAGACTCGAGGCTCTTTATTTTATTTAACCTTTATTTAACTGGGCAAGTCAGTTAAGAACAAATTCTTAATTACAACGACGGCCTACCAAAAGGCCAAAGGCCTCCTGCAAAAGGCCTCCTGTGCCCAATAAAAACATTATTGGGCACAGACAACAGTAAAGGGCAAGAAGGTAGAGACAACAATACATCACACAAAGCAGCCACAACTGTCAGTAAGAGTGTCCATGATTGAGTCTTTGAATTAAGAGATTGAGATAAAACTGTCCAGTTTGAGAGTTTGTTGCAGCTCGTTCCAGTCGCTAACTGCAGCGAACTGAAAAGACAAGCGACCCAGGGATGTGTGTGCTTTGGGGACCATTAACAGAATGAAACTGGCAGAATGGGTGGTGGATGAGGGCTGTAGTAGATATCTCAGATAGGGGGGAGTGAGGTCGAAGAGGGTTTTATAAATAAGCATCAACCAGTGGGTCTAGCGATGGGTATACAGAGATTACCAGTTTACAGATGAGTATAGAGTGCAGTGATGTGTCCTATAAGGAGCATTGGTGGCAAATCTGATGGCCGAATGGTAAAGAACATCGATCGCTTACCTGCCGATCTATAAATTATGTCTCCGTAATCTAGCATGGGTAGGATGGTCATCTGAATCAGGGTTAGTTTGGCAGCTGGGGTGAAAGAGGAGTGATTACGATGGAGGAAACCAAGTCTGGATTTAACTTTAGCCTGCAGCTTTGATATGTGCTAAGAGAAGTACAGTGTACCGTCTAGCCATACTCTCAAGTACTTGTTTGAGGTGACTACCTCAAGCTCTAAACCCTCAGAGGTAGTAATCACACCTGTGGAGAGAGGGGCAATCTTCATACCAAACCACATGACCTTTGTTTTGGAGGTGTTCAGAACAAGGTTCAGGGTAGAGAAAGCTTGTTGGACACTAAGAAAGCTTTGTTGAAGAGCATTTAACACAAAATCCGGGGAGGGGCCAGCTGAGTATAACACTGTATTATCTGCATATAAATGGATGAGAGAGCTTCCTACTGCCTGAGCTATGTTGTTGATGTAAATAGAGAAGCGCGTGGGGCCTAGGATTGAGCCTTGGGGTACTCCCTTGATGACAGGCAGTGGCTGAGAGCAAATTTTCTGACTTGATACTGTACACTGCACTCTTTGAGAGAGGTAGTTCACAAACCAGGCCAAAGACCCCTCAGAGACACCAATACTCCTTAGCCGGCCCACAAGAATGGTCTACTGTATCAAAAGCTTTGGCCAAGTCCATAAAAATAGCAGCACAACATTGCTTAGAATCAAGGGCAATGGTGACATCATTGAGGACCTTTAAGGTTGCAGTGACACATCCATAACCTGAGCGGAAACCAGATTGCATACCAGAGAGTATACTATAGACATCAAGAAAGCCATTCAGTTGATTATTGACAAGTTTTTCCAACACTTTCGAGAAACAGGGCAAAATAGAGATAGGCTTATAACAGTTAAGATCAGCTTGATCTCCCCCTTTTAAATAAAGGACGAACCGTGGCTGTCTTCCAAGCAATGGGAACCTCCATAGAAAGGAGAGACAGGTTAAAAAGGTCGGAGATAGGCTTGGCGATGATAGGGGCAGCAACCTTAACTTCTCTAGGGTAGGGGGCAGCATTCAGAATTTTGGATGAAAAGCATGCCCAAATTAAACTGCCTGCTTCTCGGGCCCAGAAGATATGATATGCATATAACTGGTAGATTTGGATAGAAAACACTCTAAAGTTTCCAAAACTGTTAAAATAGTGTCTGTGAGTAAAACAGAACTGATTTTTAAAGATTTTTCAATGCCATTACAGTATCCATTGACTTAGGACTCAAATTGCAGTTCCTATGCCTTCCACTAGATGTCAACAGTCTTTAGAAATTGTTTCAGGCTTGTATTCTGAAAAATGAGGAAGTAAGAGCAGTCTGAATGAGTGGACCCTAAAGTGTCACAGAGCTTTTTCATGCGCACGACCGAGAGAGTTCCTTTCTTGTTTACCTTTTATATTGACGACGTTATTGTCCGGTTGAAATAGTATCGATTATTTCGGCTAAAAACAACCTGAGGATTGAATATAAACATCGTTTGACATGTTTCTATGAACTTTACGGGTACAATTTGGATTTTCTGTCTGCCTGTTTTGACTGCGTTTGAGCCTGTGGATTACTGAAGAAAACGCGCGAACAAAACAAACATTTATTGAGTAAATCAATGTCTGCTGAGTGCAACCATATGAAGATCATCAAAGGTAAGGGATTCATTTTATCTATATTTCTGACTTGTGTAACTCTTCTACTTGGCTGGTTACTATTTGTAATGATTTGTCTGCTGGGCTATGTTCTCAAATAATCGTAAGGTATGCTTTCGCCGTAAAACATTTTTTAAATCTGACACCGTGGTTGGATTCACAAGAAGTTAATCTTTAAACATATGTAAAACATGTTTTGTTTTCAGAATTTTTATAATGAGTATTTCTGTATTTGAATTTGGCGCCCAGCAGTTTCACTGGCTGTTGAAGAGGTGGGACGCTAACGTCTCACGTACCCAAGAGAGGTTAAAGAAGAAAGGGTCTAAATCATCTGACCTAGATGGTTTTTTGGGGTCAAGTTTCAGGAGCTCCTTTAGCACATCGGACTCAGTGACTGCCTGCAGGGAGAAACTTTGTAGCGGGGCAGGGGATAAAGAGGGAGAAGCATCGGGGATAGTCGCATTAGAAGGGGTGGGAGATGAGGAAATTTTGGAAGGGCTGGGAGGTGTAACAGTATAACTTTAAACCGTCCCCTCGCCCCGACACGGGCGCGAACCAGGGACCCTCTGCACACATCAACAACGGTCGCCCACGAAGCATCGTTACCCATCGCTCCACAAAGGCCACGGCCCTTGCAGAGCAAGGGGCAACACTACTAATAGGTTTCAGAGCAAGTGACGTAACTGATTGAAACGCTACTAGCGCGTACCCGCTAACTAGCTAGCCATTTCACATCCGTTACACTCACCCCCCTTTCAACCTCCTCCTTTTCCGCAGCAACCAGTGATCCGGGTCAACAGCATCAATGTAACAGTATAACTTTAAACCGTCCCCTCGCCCCGACACGGGCGCGAACCAGGGAACTTCTGCACACATCAACAACGGTCGCCCACGAAGCATCGTTACCCATCGCTCCACAAAGGCCACGGCCCTTGCAGAGCAAGGGGCAACACTACTAATAGGTTTCAGAGCAAGTGACGTAACTGATTGAAACGCTACTAGCGCGTACCCGCTAACTAGCTAGCCATTTCACATCCGTTACAGAGGCATGGCTGAGTCAAATAGGAATCCTGACTAAATGAAGATTAAAGAGCTCAGCCATGTGCTTCTTGTCAGTAACAACCACATCATCAACTTTAAGGGACATGGGTAGCTGTGAGGAGGAGGGTTTATTCTCCAGGTCTTTAACTGTTTTCCAGAACTTCTTGGGGTTAGACCCACAGAGAGAGATCTGCTCCTTAAAGTAACTAACTTTGGTCTTCCAGATATCCTGAGTGCACTTATTTCTCATTTGCCTGAACGAGAGCCAGTCAGCCTGAGTATGCGAGTGCCTAGCCTTTTGCCAAATACAATTCTTGAGGTGGAGTAACTCTGCAAGATCACGGTCGAACCAGGGGCTGAACCTATTTTAATTCTCATTTTCTTTATGGGGGTGTGTTTGTTAACAATACCACTGAAAAAAAAAGAAGGTCCAAGCGTCTTCGACAGAGGGGATCAAGCTCTAATCGCTACCGAAGGTGCTTCAACAAAGTACTGAGTAAAGGGTCTGAATACTTATGTAAATGTAATATATACGTTTTTTTTATTGTCTAAAAAACAGTTTTTTTCTCTGTCATTATGGGGTATTGTGTGTAGACTGATGAGGAAGAAAAGCAATTTAATACATGCTGTAACGTAACAAAATGTGGAAAAAGTCAAGCGGTCTGAATACTTTCTGAACACACTGTACGTGGTAAAATAAATCCTGGTAAATCGCTAACAGTCATAGTGTTGGGTGACATGGATTATGTGCAATTGCAGCAATTACAGTACGTTACAGTAGAAAATTATGGATTTGTCTTCTGTAACCTTGTTCTTTAGCTAATGTATACCATGGATAAAAAAATATATAAAAAAAATTCAAAATAGGATAAAAAAAGATATGACATTACTAATTCCTATGTGTATGAAGGGCAGATCAAAACTCTCTAATGCACGTGCACATACACACACACCCACATACACGTGCAGACACACTCTCTCTGCTGTTAGACCTTGACTACATGGTTCCCATTGAGAAGGATGATAAAGAAGTCTAATTGGCTCCAGAGCCAGCTCCCACGTTTTCATGGTCAATCAAGCGATCTTGATCCTGCAGAGACAGCAGAGAGGGGTAGTGCAGCAGCACCGGTGGATGGAGAGAGGAGAACCCACATCAAGCCAAGTGAAAATCTGAGAGAGAGAGAGAGCAGCTACACAGCCACAGAGTGGGAATTAGTGTAGCAAATAAAACATTTGTTAATAGTGAGTAGTTAATAGCAAAACACCGTAGATAACTATACTGACCAAAAATATAAACGCAGCATGTAAAGTGTTGGTCCCAAATTCCATGAGTTGAAATAAAAGATCCCCAAAATGTTTCATACGTGCAAAAATATAACTTCTCTCAAATGTTTTTCACAAATGTATTTAATGTTAATTTCTCTACCATAAGCCTCCTCCAACGTCGTTTTAGAGGATTTAGCAGTACGTCCAACCGGCCTCACAACCGCAGACCACATGTAACCACGCCAACCCAGGACCTCCACATCCGGCTTCTTCCCCTGCGGGATAGTCTGAGACCAGCCACTGACAGCTGAGGAAACTGTGGGTTTGCACAACAGAAGAATTTCTGCACAAACTACCAGAAACGTCTCAGTGAAGGTCATCTGCCTGCTCGACGTCCTCACCAGGGTCTTGACCTGACTGCAGTTTGGCGTCATAACCGAATTCAGTGGGGAAATGCTCACCTTCGATGGCCACTGGCATGCTGGAGAAGTGTGCTCTTCACAGATGAATCACGGTTTCAACTTTACTAGATAGATGGCAAACGGTATGGCGTCGTGTGGGCGAGCAGTTTGCTGATGTTGTGGCCCATGGGTGGTGGAATTACGGTATGGGCAGGCATAAGCTAGGGACAATGAACACAATTGCATTTTATCAATGTCAATTTGAATGCAAAGAGATAACAATGATGAGATCCTGAGGCCTATTGTCGTACCGTTCATCCATCGCCTCATATCACCTCATATTTCAGCATGTCGCAAGGATCTCTACACAGTTCCTGTAAACTGAAAATATCCCAGTTCTTACATGGCCTGCATACTCACCAGACATGTCACCCATTGAGCATGTTTGGGATGCTCTTGATCGACGTGTACGACAGCGTGTTTCAGTTCCCGCCAATATCCAGCAATTTCGCACAGACATTAAAGAGGAGTGAGATACCATTCCACAGGCCACAATCAACAGCCTGATCAACTCTATGCCAAGGTGATGTGTTGCGCTGCATGAAGCAAATGATGGTCACAACAGATACTGACTGGTATTCTCATCCACTCCCTTACTTTAAAAAAAAGTAATCTGTGGCCAACAGATGCATATCTGTATTCCCAGTCATGTGAAATCCAGAGATTAAGGCCTAAAGAATTTATTTCAATTGACCGATTTCTTCATATGAACTGTAACTCAGTAAAATCTTTGAAATTGTTGTATGTCACGTTTTCAGTGCATTCAGAAAGTATTCAGACCCCAGACCCCTTGACTTTTTTACAGCTATTTTCAGGTCTCTCCAGAGATGTTCAATCGGGTTCAAGTCCGGGTTCTGGCAGTGCCACTCAAGGACATTCAGAGACTTGTCCCGAAGCCACTCCTGCATTGTCTTGGCTGTGTGTTAGGGTCATTGTCCTGTTGGAAGGTGAACCTTCGCCTCAGTCTGTGGTCCTGAGCACTCTGGAGCAGGTTTTCATCAAGGATCTCTCTGTACTTTGCTCCGTTCATTTTTCCCTCAACACTGACTAGTCTCCCAGTCCCTGCTGGTGAAAAACACCGACCCACAGCATGATTCTGCCACCACCATACTTCACCGTAGGGATGGTGCCAGGTTTCCTCCAGACATGACACTTGGCTTCCAGCGAGTACAGTCTTGATTTCATCAGACCAGATAATCTTGTTTCTCATGGTCTGAGAGTATTTAGGTGCCCTTTGGAAAGCTCCAAGCGGGCTATCATGAGCCTTTTACTGAAGAGTGGCTTTCGTCTTTTGCCTGATTGTTAGAGTGCTCTAGAGATGGTTGTCCTTCTAGAAGGTTCTCCCATATCCATAGAGGAACTCTGGAGCAGTGGCGGTCAGTGCCGTTTAAGACGAGGGAGGCCAATGTTTTTTTAATGTGTGGCCTGATTTCTATTACAACATATTGGATGACCGTCATTCATATTCCATTCACCCAGTTCAATGTAACATTGGTATGTTTAGGCTACTACATGATACTAACATGTTCCCTATACCCATCATGATGTTGCTACAACCGAGCCTATGAATGAACGTTTACAAAGTAGGTGCACACAGGTCGAGAGACAAATTTGAGGTGACAAACACACCTGCAACCAAGAGTTTTTATCGGACAAATTCAGGTATGTTTATCTCCGTTTTGTTGCGTTTGCTTCCGTTTAAGAAATGTTTTCAACAGAATCAGTGGAATGAATACACCCTTGATCGCGAGTAAACATAGTTCACTTTTGTAGCAGCCACGTTGTATTCCTTCTTGCATGCGCTATCCTCCTCTCACCTCTTCCCTTCGCTTGTGGACTTCAATGCACAACACATCAGCTGTATGTGACCAGGCGAAAAAACCTATCCAAGCCAAACCGCTACACACAGCCTACATAGTTGTCACCATATTTGCTAAAGTAACATCATAGTCAGCATAACTAACAGAACTAAACCAGTAAACCGCTGCAATAATGTTACAGTGTACAGTCAGTAAGCCGTTACACCGGTGTGCCCCAGAGGCAATAAATTAGTAAAATATAAGCTTGCCTTGACTTGGAAGAGTTCCAGTGTTGTGTGGGATAGTCATAGCCAGCTAGCTAACATAGCATCCCTCTGTTTAAGCAGGGTGTTTCCATAGGCTGAACTAGCTAGCTGCATTTGCTAGCTAAACAATTGAAACTGAAGGTGAAAAAAATGATAATCTCTCTCTCTATATATTTCTTTCTTGCTTCTCCTTCATTTTGGAAGAAATACATTTCTTTAAAACTGTTCAACTATTGTCTTTCTCTCTCTTTGAGTCAACTACTTACCACATTTTATGCACCACAGTGCTAGCTAGCTGTATCTTATGCTTTCAGTACTAGATTCATTCTCTGATCCTTTGATTGGGTGGACAACATGTCAGTTCATGCTGCAACAGTTCTGATAGTTTGGAGGACGTCCTCCGGAAGTTGTCATAATTACTGTGTAAGTCTATGGAAGGGGGTGAGAACCATGAGCCTCCTAGATTTTGTACTGAAGTCAATGTACCCAGAGGAGGACGGAAGCTAGCTGTCCTCTGGCTACACCATGATGCTACCCTACAGAGTGCTGTGGAGGCTACTGTAAACCTTCTTTGCAAAATAGTGTTCTAGTCAATTATGTGGTGATGTGATTATATTTAGTTTAGTTTAATCAGAAAAGTTTGGGGTCACCTTGTTTTTGAAAGATTTTTTTTTTTGTCCAATAAAATAACATCAAATTCAGAAATACAGTGTAGACATTGTTAATGTTGTAATTGACAGTATCTGGCAACGGCAGATTCTTTTATGGAATATCTACATAGGCGTACAGAGGCCCATTATCAGCAACCATCACTCCTGTGTTCCAATAGTGTTAGCTAATCCAAGTTTATAATTTTAAAAGGCTAATTGATCATTAGAAAACCCTTTTGCAATGATGTAAGCACAGCTGAAAACGGTTGGCCTGATTAAAGAAGCAATACAACTGGCCTTCTTTAGACTATTTGAGTATCTGGAGCATCAGAATTTGTGGGTTCGATTACAGGCTCAAAATGGCCAGAAACAAAAATATTTCTTCTGAAACTCGTGAGTCTATTCTTGTTCTGAGAGATGAAGGCCATTCCATGTGAGAAATTGTCAAGAAACTGAAGATCTCGTACAACACTGTGTACTACTCCCTTCACAGAAGAGCGCAAACTGTCTCTAAGCAGAATAGAAAGAGGAGTGGGAGGCCCCGGTGCACAACTGAGCAAGATGACAAGTACATTGGATTGTCTAGTTTGAGAAACAGACTCCTCACAAGTCTCTTAAGGATCCGCCCCTTTTTTAACATTTTTGCCTAAAATTACATACCCAAATCTAACTGCCTGTAGCACAGGCCCTGAAGCAAGGATATGCATATTCTTGGTACCATTTGAAAAGAAACACTTTGACGTTTGTGGAAATGTGAAAGGAATGTAGGAGAATATAAGTCAATAGATCTGGTAAAGGATAATACAAAGAAAAAAACAACCGTTCTTTTGTATTTTTTTAGTACCATCATCTTTGAAATTCAAGAGAGGCCATAATGTATTATTCCAGCCCAGGTGCAATTTAGATTTTGGCCACTAGATGGCAGCAGTGTATGTGCAACGTTTTAGACTGCTCCAATGAATCATTGCATTTCTGTTCAAAATGTTGTTTCAAGACTGCCCAAATGTGCCTAATTTGTTTATTAATAACTTTTCATGTTGAAAATTGTGCACTCTCCTCAAACAATAGCATGCTATTCTTTCACAGTAATAGCTACTGTAAATTGGACAGTGCAGTTAGATTAACAAGAATTTAAGCTTTCTGCCAAAATCAGATATGTCTATGTCCTGGGAAATTTTCTTGTTACTTACAACCTCGTGCTAATTGCATTAGCCTACGTTTCCTCTTCACTGTTGACGTTGAGAGTGTTGTTTTGCGGCTACTATTTAATGAAGCTGCCAGTTGAGGACTTGTGAGGAGTCTATTTCTCAAACTAGACACTCTAATGTATTTGTCCTCTTGCTCAGTTGTGCCTCCCACTCTTCTCTCTATTCTGGTTAGAGCCAGTTTGCGCTGTTCTGTGAAGGGAGTAGTACACAGTGTTGTACGAGATCTTCAGTTTCTTGACAATTTCTCACATGGAATGGCCTTCATCTCTCAGAACAAGAATAGACTCACGAGTTTCAGAAGAAAGATTTTTGTTTCTGTCCATTTTGAGCCTGTAATCAAATTCACAAATGCTGATGCTAGTCTAGCCTAAAGAAGGCCCGTTTTATTGCTTTTTTAATCAGCACAACAGGTTTTAGCTGTGCTAACATAATTGCAAAAGGGTTTTCTAATGATCAATTAGCCTTTTTAAATGATAAACTCAGATTAGCTAACGCAACGTGCAATTCGAACACAGGAGTGATGGTTGCTGATAATGGGCCTCTGAACGCCTTTGTAGATATCCCATAAAATATCAGCCTTTTCCAGCTACAACAGTCATTTACAACATTAACAATGTCTACACTGTATTTCTGATCAATTTGATGTTATGTTAATGGGCAAAACATTAGCTTTTCTTTCAAAAACAAGGAAATGTCTAAGTGACCCCAAACTTTGTAACGGTAGTGTATGTATTAAAAAAATGTAAAAATCTGCCAAAGGCCTCCGATTCCCAGGGGCTTTCCTGATAAGTGCATCTGACATTGAGTGCAGTTCAGCGGGCCTGAGACTCCATCTGTGCTGAACCTCCCAGTGGTTCTCCATGCACAGTAAACCTTCCTCCCCCTCCTCTCCCCTCTCGATCCTGGCTGGCACAAAAGCCAACCCCCTTATCACAACCCCATCAAGCCACTGGGGAATCCCCCTAACTCTTTGCTAATGTAATAATCAGATGTGTGTTTCTTTTTTTAGATTAATGTGACAAATGTGCTTGTATTCATTACAGTCAGTGTAATACACATACGGCTGACCACAATTGTTCCACTGGTTGATTGTTTGGTCAATAGGCTCTTGGTCGGCAGAGATTTTTGTTGTTGTTGAGCGGCAGCAAATATATACAGTACCAGCCAAACGTTTGGACACACCTACTCATTCAAGGGTTTTTATTTATTTTTACTATTTTTACTACATTGTAGAATAATAGTGAAGACATCAAAACTATGAAATAACACATATGGAATCATGTAGTAACCAAAAAAGTTTTGAACAAATCAAAATATATTTTAGATTCTTCAATGTAGCCACCCTTTGCCTTGATGACAGCTTTGCACAATCTTGACATTTTCTGAACCAGCTTCACCTGGAATGCTTTTCCAACAGTCTTGAAGGAGTTCCCACATATGCTGAGCACCTGTTAATTGCTTTTCCTTCACTCTGCAGTCCAACTCGTCCCAAACCATCTCAATTGGGTTGAGGTCGGCTGATAGTGGAGGAGAGGTCATCTGATGCAGCACTCCATCACTCTCCTTGAGTTGACAGCGCATGTCAGAGCAAAAACCAAACCATGAGGTCGAAGGAATTGTCCGTTGAGTTCCGAGACAGGATTGTGTTGAGGCACAGATCTGGAGAAGGGTACCCAAAAATGTCTGCAGCATCTTAAATGGAAGAAGTTTGGAACCACCAAGACTCTTCCTAGAGCTGGCCGCCTAGTCAAACTGAGCAATTAGGGGAGAAGAGCCTTGGTCAGGGAGTTGACCAAGAACCCGATCGTCACTCTGACAGAGCTCCAGAGTTCCTCTGTGGATATGGGAGAACCTTCCAGAAAGAAAACAATCACTGCAGCACTCCACCTTTATTTTAGAGTGGCCAGACGGAAGCCAATCCTCAGTAAAAGGCTCATGACAGCCCGCTTGGAGTTTGCCAGAAGGCACCTAAAGGAATCTCAGACCATGAGAAACAAGATTCTCTGGTCTGGTGAAGCCAAGATTGAACTCTTTGGCCTGAATGACAAGCGTCATGTCTGGAGGAAACCTGTCACCATCCCTACGTTGAAGCATGCTGGTTACATCATCATGCTGTGGGGATGTTTTTCAGCGGCAGCGACTGGGAGACTAGTCAGGATTGAGGGAAAGATGAACGGAGCAAAGTACAGAGAGATCCTTGATGAAAACCTGCTCCAGAGTGCTCAGGACCTCAGACTGGGGCGAAGGTTCACCTTCCAACAGGACAATGAGTCGAAGCACAAAGCCAAGACAATGCAGAAATGGCTTTGGGACAAGTCTCTGAATGTCCTTGAGTGGCCCAGCCAGAGCCCAAACATCTCTGTGCAGTGACGCTCCCCATCCAACCTGACAGAACTTGAGAGGATCTGCAGAGAAGAATGGGAGAAACTCCCCAAATACAGGTGTGCTAAGCTTGTAGTGTCATACCCAAGAAGAATCGAGCCTATAATCGCTGCCAATGGTGCTTCAACAAAATACTTAGTGAACGGTTTGAATTCTTATGTAGATGTGATATTTCAGTGTTTTATTTGTAATACATTTGAAAAAAATCCTAGAAACCTGTTTTGCTTTGTCATTATGGGGTATTGTGTGTAGATTGAAAAATAACTATGTAATCTATTTTAGAATAAGGCTGTAACATGTCAAAATGTGATAAAAGTCAAGGGGTCTGAATAATTTCCGAATGAACTGTAGATGTGCCCATTTGGGATTCTGATAGTATTTCTGACTGGCTTAATGCACCACCACTAATGATCTGTGGAGCTTCTCAAAGTAATGTTTTCTTCACCTCAAACAACAAGCTAACAAAGACTGTTTTTACATCCATTGAGAATGACAAAAATTACTCAATGTATTTGAAAAATCTTTCCATCCCTTTCGATAACCACTCAGCGTGAAACTGACAAATGTCATGCTCTGATCCAGTGGAAACTTCATAAAATAGGCCTTCTGGGCCTCCCGGGTGGCGCAGTGGTCTAGGGCACTGCATCGCAGTGCTAACTGCGCCACCAGAGTCTCTGGGTTCGCGCCCAGGCTCTGTCGCAGCCGGCCGCGACCGGGAGGTCCGTGGGGCGACGCACAATTGGCATAGCGTCGTCCGGGGTAGGGAGGGTTTGGCCGGTAGGGATATCCTTGTCTCATCGCGCTCCAGCGACTCCTGTGGCGGGCCGGGCGCAGTGCGCGCTAACCAAGGGGGCCAGGTACACGGTGTTTCCTCCGACACATTGGTGCGGCTGGCTTCCGGGTTGGAGGCGCGCTGTGTTAAGAAGCAGTGCGGCTTGGTTGGGTTGTGCTTCGGAGGACGCATGGCTTTCGACCTTCGTCTCTCCCGAGCCCGTACGGGAGTTGTAGTGATGAGACAAGATAGTAATTACTAGCGATTGGATACCACGAAAATTGGGGAGAAAATGGGATAAAATTAAAAAAAAAAAAAAAAAAAAAAAAGGCCTTCTTGATTACTTTTTTATCCCTTGCGCAAAAAGCCTACTTCTTTTTCTGTCCCGAGCTCGCTGGTGCAGGACACTCTGAGGTCCCAGAATATTTTATATAATGTTGCAAGGAGCTTCAGGCCAGACCCAAGTTAATAGTTCATACAATTTTTCAAGTGTGTTGCAGACAGGCCATGCGTAGCCAATGTGATTCATAGGATATTTATTTTTATCAGGATATTTTCTACCTGCAGGCTGCAATGTTGTTATTTATTGGATTTATAAGCTATTTTGACATAATTGGCAATGACAATAGAAGTTACTTTTTAGGTTAGTTTAATTTTCATTTAGATTTGGATGGAATTTTGATGAACCACATGACAATGAAGGAAGATCTTATTATAAATGTAATTAAACTGTTCCACAAAAATGTGCATATGAAAACCATAAGTGGCATGCAGATCAGTAGAAATGGTAAGCTAAATTGGCATTCCACAAGTTTGCAGACTCCTCGTGTAGCGTTTACTGGCCAATTCAGGAGAGTAACGGCAGAATCTGCGAAGCCAGTAAGAGGATGGTCGGGACAGGTAAGGTTTTTTCTTCTGGTTATCTTGATCTCTGGCTCCCTCTTCAGTCATGTGTGTATTATTTAACACAACAGTGAGCTTAAAGTATCAGAAAAGCTCAATGCATATATAGTTGATTTCATTAAAACACAAAGGGTGTGTCTGTATATGGAAAAATACACTAACAATTTTGAACAATCAATCGGTCGAAAGAACAGACGACATTCGGTCGACCAAGATTTGTTTAAGTCGGGGACAGCCCTAAATACACAGGTGAATTAAAGACAGTCCAGTCAAGATAAAACTCTACTCTCTTTCGTGTCGTCTGAGATTCCCAAAGATTGGAAAGAAAGCTGCGGTCATCCCCCTCTTCAAAGGGGGATGACCCAAACTGCTACAGACCTATATCTATCCTACCCTGCCGTTCTAAGGTCTTCGAAAGCCAAGTCAACAAACAGATTACCGACCATTTAGAATCCCACCGCACTTTCTCCGCTATGCAATCTGGTTTCAGAGCTGGTCATGGGTGCACCTCAGCCACCCTCAAGGTCCTAAACGATATCTCAACCGCCATCGATAAGAAACAATACTGTGCAGCCGTATTCATTGACCTGGCCAAGGCTTTCGACTCTGTCAATCACAACTTCCTCATCGGCAGACTCAATAGCCTTGGTTTCTCAAATGATTGCCTCTCCTGGTTCACCAACTACTTCTATGATAGAGTTCACTGTGTCAAATCGGAGGGCCTGTTGTCCGGGCCTCTGGCAGTCTCTATGGGGGTGCCACAGGGTTCAATTCTTGGGCCGACTCTCTTCCCTGTATACATCAATGATGTCGCTCCTGCTGCTGGTGAGTCTCTGATCCACCTCTACGTAGACGACACCATTCTGTATACTTCTGGCCCTTCTTTGGACACTGTGTTAACAACCCTCCAGTTGAGCTTCAATGCCATACAACTCTCCTTCCGATCGCTGCCTGCACCTGCCCGCCCGTCCAGCATCACTACTCTGGACGGTTCTGAATTAGAATATGTGGACAACTACAAATACCTAGGTGTCTGGTTAGATTGTAAACTTTCCTTCCAGACTCACATCAAACATCTCCAATCCAAAGTTAAATCTAGAATTGGCTTCCTATTTCGCAACAAAGCATCCTTCACTCATGCTGCCAAACATACCCTCATAAAACTGACCATCCTACCGATCCTTGACTTCGGCGATGTCATTTACAAAATAGCCTCCAATACCCTACTCAATAAATTGGATGCAGTCTATCACAGTGCCATCTGTTTTGTCACCAAAACCCCATATACTACCCACCACTGCGACCTGTACGCTCTCGTTGGCTGGCCCTCGCTTCATACTCGTCACCAAACCCACTGGCTCCAGGTCATCTACAAGACCCTGCTAGGTAAAGTCCCCCCTTATCTCAGCTCGCTGGTCACCATAGCAGCACCCACCTGTAGCACGCGCTCCAGCAGGTATATCTCTCTGGTCACCCCCAAAGGCAATTCCTCCTTTGGCCGCCTCTCCTTCCAGTTCTCTGCTGCCAATGACTGGAACGAACTACAAAAATCTCTGAAACTGGAAACACTTATCTCCCTCACTAGCTTTAAGCACTAGCTGTCAGAGCAGCTCACAGATTACTGCACCTGTACATAGCCCATCTATAATTTAGCCCAAACAACTACCTCTTCCCCTACTATATTTATTTTGCTCCTTTGCACCCCATTATTTCTATTTCTACTTTGCACATTCTTCCACTGCAAATCTAAAATTCCAGTGTTTTACTTGCTATATTGTATTTACTTCGCCACCATGGCCTTTTTTTGCCTTTACCTCCCTTATCTCACCTCATTTGATCACATTGTATATAGACTTATTTTTCTACTGTATTATTGACTGTATGTTTGTTTTACTCCATGTGTAACTCTGTGTTGTTGTATGTGTCAAACTGCTTTGCTTTATCTTGGCCAGGTCGCAATTGTAAATGAGAACTTGTTCTCAACTTGCCTACCTGGTTAAATAAAGGTGAAATAAAAAAATAAAAAAAATGATGACAAACTTTAATTACTCTCGCGCAGACCCCTCTCCATAAGAACACTCCTTGCCCACCCAGCATTTATAAATACACCATGCACAGTTCAAAAAAGCCATGGCAGCAGAGACACATTCTGAAGTGACTCACCTAGGTGTAACAAGGTCTGTGTTCCAAATGGCATCATATGCACTACTTTTGACCAGAGCCCTATGGGAATAGGGTGCCATTTGGGACGCGGCCAATGGCTTCTGCCAGTGAAACAGATGTTCCCTGTTACGTAAAAGAGATGCAACCCCCGATGGGCTGAGGAAGGAGGAGAGTGGTTCTCCCCTGTGACTGCTGCATATGAAAGCTCTTTGAACATGCGGGTGAAGGTCCCTGTTGAGAGAGAGAGAGAGATAAGGATAGAGAGAGAGAGAGATAAGGAAAGAGAGAAAGAAAAAAAAGTACGAGAGAGAGAAAGAGGTGCTGGTGGAAGGAGGAGTAGATGAGAAGGTGAAGAGGGAAAATGGAGGGAGCTTGGATGGGCTGAAGGACAGTTAAGCCAGGACAGACGGATATACACTGAGTATACCAAACATTAGGAACACCTTCCTAATATTGAGTTGCACCCCCCTTCACACCAACCATTTGCTCTGAGAGAAAGAAGGCCAGAGAATATGAGGACACAGCCCTTAGCCCTCGAATCCTTGTTGTCCCTATCTCTCCCTCTATATACACTGAGTGTACAAAACTCATATTGAATTGCACCCCCTTTAGCCCGCAGAACAGTCTCAATTCGTCGGGGCATGACCTCTACAAGGTGTCGAAAGCTGCTGGGTTTTTCATGCTGAACAGTTTCACTGTTAAGGCTTTTATGAAGGCAAAAAGTGGTGCAACTCACTATTAGGTGTACCTAATGTTTTGTACTCTCAGTGTATATAGTAGGAGAAATGGGGACAACAAGGATACGAGGGCTAAAGCCTGTGTCATCATATTCGCTGGCCTTCTTTCCCTCATAGCAAATGGTTGGCAAACAAACTGTCATCTACGGACATGTTTCAGATATTTGACCGTAGAAGGAAAGTAAGTCAGAAAGTAAGACAAGGAGTAGAAGCCATTTTAGACTACTGAGGACATGGCCGTAGACAGACAATCCCATAGTCCTCTGCTCTGGGCTTTGGACATTTTGGAGCAGCATCTGGGATGGCCTGACAGATGTGAACTGTTCTATCTCCAGAAGACCCCAGCTGTTCCTCCCTCTCTTTTTTCTCTCTTTCTCTCTCTCTCTCCCCATCACAAATTACAAGTGTGTTTCAGAAGTCCTGGGAATTGGGTTGTTGAGGATGTGACACGTTTCGCAAACTTTCCAACATTTTAATTTGAGTTCAAACAAAGAGTCAGTCGACCCTGACCTGCATTCACAACACATATGAATGAACAAAAAAAGTAGTCAACCATCAGTTAGAAGTGGTACTGTATAAGCGTTCATATCAACTCACATCTATTTATAAGGGCCCAATGCTTGTACAGAAAATAAAGTAAAAATGCACAATGCATTACACACAGGTGGTTCATCTAGTGTTAGATCTAATTCAAGTTGATGTTGAGTTACAGAAGCACGCATCCATGGAGGACTAGTCAGTCAAATGTGGAGTTGATGGCAGCGCTATGGAGAGGCCTTGTGTTGATGCCCTGGCGTGTGCCCGTCTTGCTCTTGGGCATGGTGGGTGAGTCTGGGTACCATGCTGGGGCAAGGCAGGGTGCTCTCTGGGTGTCTGGCCCATCCAGAGTGATGGGTCCATTAGAGGAAAAAGAGAGGGGGAAAGAGAGGGGGAAGGAGGAGAAGAAGACGGGAGGGATTGACATGCCAAAGTAGTCAATTATGTTAGGCAATACACTCACTCTTCCTCACTTGCTCTCCATCTCGCTCTCCTTCTCCATCCCTCTCTCCTCATCTTTCACCACTTGTCTATCTCTCGTCCTCTCTCCTATCTCTCACCCTCTCTTGCTCTCTCCATCTCGACTACAGAGTGATATTTGTCTACAGCCTCACTGCCCCCCCCACCATTTTCCCTACTATAGCCCCAGAACATGTGACCCCGCAACACCTCACCTACCTCCCTCCCCCCATGCTGTCTCCACCCCCTCCATCCATTATGTTTGTCTCTCTGATGTCTGGTACACGGGTAACAAGATTACAGCCATCCATCTGTCACGGGCCGTTCAAATGATCTCTGCGCGTTCATGCCCGGCAATCAATCTATTATCCCAGAAACCCTAGACCCACTCCAATTTGCATACCGCCCCAAAAGATCCACAGATGATCCAATCTATTGCACTCCACACTGCATTGAACAGTTGATTCTCACAACACCTATGTGAGAATGCTATTCTTCATTGACTACAGCTCTGCGTTCAACACCATAGTGCCCTCAAAGCTCATCAATAAGCTAAGGACCCTGGGACTACACACCTCCCTCTGCAACTGGATCCTGGACTTCCTGACTGGCCGCCCCCAGGTGGTAAGGGTAGGTAACAACATATCCGCCATGCTGATCCTCAACACAGGGGCCCCTCAGGGGTGCGTGCTCAGTCCCCTTCTGTATTCCCTGTTCACTCATGACTGCACATCCAGGCACGGCTCCAACACCATCATTAAGTTTGCCAATGACACAACAGTGGTAGGCCTGATCACCGACAACGACAAGACAGCTTATAGGGAGGAGATCAGAGACCTGGCTGTGTGGTACCAGGTCAACAACCTCTCCCTCAACATCATCAAGACAAAGGAGATGATTGTGGACTACAGGAAAAAGAGGACCGAGCACTCCCCCATTCTCATCGACGGGGCTGCAGTGTAGCAGGTTGAGAGCTTCAAGTTCCTTGGTGTCCACATCACCAACAAACTAACATGGTCCAAGCACACCAAGACAGTCGTGAAGAGGGCACAACAAAACCTATTCCCCCTCAGGAGACTGAAAAGATTTGGCATGCGTCCTCAGATCCTCAAAAGGTTCTACAGCTGCACCATCGAGAGCATCCTGACTGGTTGCATCATTGCCTGGTATGGCAACTGCTCGGCTTCCGACCGCAAGGCACTAGAGGGTAGTGCGAACAGCCCAGTACATCACTGGGGCCAAGCTTCCTGCCATCCAGGACCTCTATATCAGGCGGTGTCAGAGGAAGGTCCTAAAAATTGTCATAGGCCCAAGCCACCCTAGTCATAGACTGTTCTCTCTGCTACTGCACGGCAAGCGGTACCAGAGCGCCAAGTCTAGGTCCAAGAGGCTTCTAAACTGCTTCTACCCCCAAGCCATAAGACTCCTGAACATCTAATCAAATGGCTGCCCAGACTATTCTATTATTATTTTTTTATTTTATTTAACCTTTATTTAACTAGGCAAGTCAGTTAAGAACAAATTATTATTTACAATGACAGCCTAGGAACTAACTACCATAGGTGTCCATTGCAATCTATGCAATAATCGGAATGCAATATTTGTCAACAGTACTTGAATACGTGAATAAAACTGCAAAACACCAGTCTCAACGTCAACAGTGAAGAGGTGACTCCGGGATGCTGGCCTTCAGAGTTGCAAAGAAAAAGCCATATCTTAGACTGGCCAATAAAAATAAAAGATTAAAATGGGCAAAAGAACACAGACACTGGACAGAGGAACTCTGCCTAGAAGGCCAGCATCCCGGAATCGCCTCTTCACTGTTAACGTTGAGACTGGTGTTTTGCGGCTACTATTTAATGAAGCTGCCCGTTAAGGACTTATGATGCATCTGTTTCTCAAACTAGGCACTCTAATGTACTTGTCTACTTGCTCAGTTGTGCACCGGGGCTTCCCACTCCTCTTTCTATTCTGGTTAGAGCCAGTTGGCGCTGTTCTGTGAAGGGAGTAGTACACAGCGCTGTACGAGATCTTCAGTTTCTTGGCAATTTCTCGCATGGAATAGCCTTCATTTCTCAGAACAAGAATAGATTGACGAGTTTTAGAAGAAAAACTGTTTCTGGCTATTTTGAGCCTGTAATCAAACCCACAAATGCTGATGCTCCAGATACCAGATACTCAACTAGTCTAAAGAAGGCCAGTTTTTTGCTTCTTTAATCAGCACAGTTTTCAGCTGTGCTAACATAATTGCAAAAGGGTTTTCTAATGATCAATTGGCCCAAAAATTTGCTTTTCTTTCAAAAACAAGGACATTTCTAAGTGACCCCCAAAAAATAAGACATTTGTATTATCCTTGTGAATGGTTGTAATAATCAAATTTGAATGACACTTACTTTCCAATCCAAAATGCCCGGGCTGCAATTGACATTCCAGCGTGATCAAATCTATGGCGTCATTTCCTTCTGTCTAGCAGACGCATAGCGATCGGGAAAGCAACCCTGTTAGCGCTGAAGGGTTTCGGTTATGTTTGAAGGAAATACAACGTGGTCCCCTGCATTGCTGTCCTGAAAGCACCAGAAACCCAAATCAACAACGCGCAGACATCTCTTTTAATTTCACACCTGCAGTGTGGAACAATCGGCAATTACTACATGCGTAATCACAATCCCCTTCCCAAACTGCACAGTGATACACTTTTTCTTGATATCACGCCACATCACACAATTACATATGCATATGAATTTAGGGTATTCATATAAGGCTGTTACACTGTTATAACATCATGTAATAAGCACAAATGCAGGTTGGGGACCAAGTGTTACCAAAGCTTATGAATAGAAGTGGTGATACAGAGGTGTATGTGCACTACTCTGGAAAGTGCTGTAAAAGAGTGGTCTGGCATCAATACAACTGAACTTTCTGACGTCAAAAACCAACCAAAGGGACACAGCTGTACTCCAAGAGAGGTGACCCTTGGGAGTAGTTTCTTAAAATGGGACAATGTGTTATCCTAAAGAATAGTTATAATATTCTGACTTGAATTACCCTGAGGCTTGTTTTCAATACAGCATGTCTCGGCTCCCTGTTTCTTGATCTTTTCCAGTGTTAGATATGTCCCATGAATAACGAATGCAAAAGAGCACTTCCATGTGCCTTTCATATTCCAGTTTGATCGAATCGGTGGCGTCATTTCCATTTGTCTAGCTAGCAGATGCACAGTGGTCAAGAAAGCAACCCTGAAAGTGTTGAATGGTTTCAGTTATGTATAAAGGAAATTCAATGTGGCCCCCTGCTTTGCTCTCCTGAAAGCACCAGAAACCCAAATGAATAACGCCGAGACGTCTCGAATCCAACACAGCCAAGCCAAGCTGAGAGAAAAAGCCTCCTTTTCATTTAGCAGAAAAATGGGCTTGTCGTCCTCCTTTTCTCCCAATTTCCCAAGTCTTTCATTTGAAGGCTGGCTTTGTGGAGTCCATCAGCTGCCACAAAAGCCATGGGGTCGCGCTGTCCCTGTTTGGCCCCCTCAAACTGCGCTGGGCGAAACCCCCCCAAGTCTGACTTAATACCAATATATAGACATGTCTGTCGCACTGCAGCGGGGAAGTTTAACACTTTTAGCTACCACTTGACAGCGACGCCTGCCTGGGGACCAGAAATCCCAGTTCAATCCTGAGACTTTTGGCTGCAATATAAGTCTTAAGACACTGATGTGCTATACCAGAGCTTTTTCTCCGCAGAGGTTGAGCCACAGTGCAAAATGCCATCGCAGGCCTTTTTTACTGCACTTTGGGCGCACTTTGAAAAAGTTGCCTTTTGAGACCAACCCTGTCTCGAATATAGAAATTAAATAGGATTCCGGAAATCATATAACACACTCCGATGGTACTTCAAACATTCTCGCAGCTTGTCTAGTGATCTTCTCATCTCGCATATTAGTTGTAATTAATGTAATTGCACAGACAGGCGATCAAAACAACCCCAAATTATGCGGCGGGATGACTCTAACCAACTAAGCTATTTGAGTAGGAAATAATGCATTCATCATCAGTGTTGAGGGCAAACATCTGATTCCCCCCACAGTGTGGAGAGACTGAATAAGAGCTGCAGAGGACAGGCCCACTTGAGTGTTATTAGAGAGAAGAGGTTAGGATGTGGAGAAGATGTGGTAGACAGAGAGAGAGAAAGTTGCTGGTGTAAACAGCATCATGGTGCTATAGCTTAGCAGCTATGCTTCCTACCTCCACTCCGCCTTGCAAACACACGTGAACGGCCCAATTGACAACATACCAACCAGTCGCACCACTGAAAAGGGATCTACTGTAGTTGGGAGAGAGTTGAGCTGAGAGAAACGGAAGTGTACATAGATGGAGGGAACTGAAAAGGTAAAGGGGATGTATGGATGGATTTTCTGAATGGGTGAATGGATGGGAGAATGAACAAACTGGTAAATGAGTGATGTACAGTTGAGGTTGAGAGAAATGGAAGGGTACATGGATTGAGGGAGGGATGGAAAGAGGATCAAATGAAAGGCGAGGAATGGATTATGTGTAGATGCGGGATGGTGTACATTGACTCTGGGGACAAACTCCTGTACAGATGTGTCTATTTGGGAGACATCTGGCAGTCAGGCATATAAGTGTATACAGTGGAGTGAGGTTAGGGATAAGGGGCCCTATATGTCTGTGTGCTTTTCTTTCTTCACTATGCACTGTAAAGGGGTTACTTTGACAGTAGCTTACAGGCAGCTCCGTGGCAAGTAAAATTCTTTATTTCATATTACAGTACACCTACTGTAATATAAATATGGTATCAAAGCAAGTACTGTGTTATGACACACAGTAGAATACTGTAAAATATTACTGTATTATGCTGTAAAAAAAAGTAAATGCTACCATAATCAGATTGAATGGATGAATTGATGAAATTCATTGAGGGGAGGGGTTTGCATTTCACAGTTGGCTGCTAGGTAAAGTGTTTACACATTCTACGTGAATTTGCTCAGGTTACCCAAAAAGTTCAATCTTGTAGCTTTAAGGTTTAAGACTCGATGCCACTCCAATCTGTCCTCTAAACAATTGATAGGGCACTGTAATCACATAAGAGTTAAATTGGTACAGCGTTCTCACTCACGGGTGCAACAAATATAGCCTCTTAAAAGGCACGCCTCAAAATATGATGATGAGCCAAAACAATACCATGCACCCCCTAGTGTTCAAAGAAGTTATGGCACTTCAAAGATACGGTATGGTACTGGAATTACAGTACCATTCAAAATACTGCAATTCTTTCCCCGCCCACAACATTTGCCCACAATGCACCATCATTTACAATATGCTGCAGTAAAACACATTTTACTGTTATTAATACCCCAAATTACCATATAATTTATTGTTTTCCATTACAGTGTTTGAACAGAATTCCCTTCCTGGATGTTACAGACTTTATAATTTGCTCACTTGTTGCCGGCACCATCCTCACCTCTGCCAGATTGCGGCCTCAGCCAATCAGTGATTAGCCATGAACCCTCACCCCGTAGCATGCCCTGTGCATGCATTGTTTCTAGGTCCTAATTGGTCAACCAGCCCAACCCACGCTCTCACAAAGGGCATAAATAGGGCAGTCTTTTTCCCTTCCCAGTGTTATCCTTGTGAGAGCGTGGTTGAATTTATGGCTTTGGGGTGCATGCATTAAAGTATGTTGGCTATTTGTTCCTGCTCTTATCGTTGCAGTGTGTGCTAGCTTAGCTTTGTTTATCTACGTAATTACACCTTGTTGTTGTTATTGTGTTATTGCCAATATTTTTGTCCACAATAACAAGTAACATCCTTTCCTACATCTATTCCCTGTCTGCTGTGTGTAACTCCTGTGAGGCTGTTTTATTCCCCTCGTACCGGGGACGGTGTCAGTGGGTCACAGACCAGCAAACGCGTAGAGCCGGGTCGCTCTCGTTCACTGTGTGTTTTGCAATGTAATTGATATGTACGCAAATGACAAACGTTGAATCGAACCCAGACCTCTCATATGAAATCAAAATCAACAAATATAGAAAGTGATTCCACTAAATGTTATTAACACATAAGAACACATGGGGTAGATAAATATTTGTCCCATTTTAAAATGTATCTAATCCCACTGTTAATGAAAACGGTGCTAGCAGCTTCACCTACAGTATTCCTCTTTACTCTCCAAAATCCTGAGCTGGAACAGAATAGCCTGTTTTGCGCACTGACTGTAGCCTGAGAGTGACACAAAATGTAACCAACAGGCACTATTTCCAAAGATCAACTCCGATCAATCACCCAAACTCAGATGTTCAGTTTTACAATTTCTTGTCACGGCGACTCTATCCCTTTCTGAACACGACACCTTTCTGGCTTTCTCTGTCCTCTCTCTTCACATTCGGGAG
Source organism: Salvelinus namaycush (assembly GCF_016432855.1). Classification (NCBI taxonomy): domain Eukaryota; kingdom Metazoa; phylum Chordata; class Actinopteri; order Salmoniformes; family Salmonidae; genus Salvelinus; species Salvelinus namaycush. The sequence continues at coordinate 6,694,989 of NC_052316.1, forward strand.
AACATTCGATTATGTAGAACACGGTAGCGTTAGCCGTCCAGGAGAGCCCCTTATTGGTATTTACCTAGTTGCAGGGAATTGGAGGGGTTTCTGTGGTGAGCCTGCCTGCTCTGATATCCGTCAGCGGCCAGACGATCGGCTGTAAAAAATCCTCTGGGAGCCGTCAGGTGGGGGGACCAAATGTTTTATGTCAGGAGGATATAAATATTTCCTTTGTGTTTATTGTCCATAATGCGAGCACCGTGACATGTGTTGGGACTTATTTTTCTCCGTAGCGGTCTGACTCAGGCTACACTGTGGCAAGAGTGCTCTATAGGGATTGCTTTCTGGTCCACTGAAGGGGGACTGACAAGACATGACTGGTTTGTATGGTGTGTGGGAAGAGGATAGTAGAAGGTGACGGCAACTCCCATGACTTCTATTTGGAACTGCAGTGTCTTCAGGAAGTATTCACACCCTTGACTTTTTCCACATTTTGTTGTGTTACAGCCTGAATTTAAAATTGATTAAAAATAAAACATTTTGTCACTGGCCTACAAACAATAACCCATAAAAGTGTCAAAGTGTCACACCCTGGCCTTAGTTATCTTTGTTTTCTTTATTATTTTAGTTAGGTCAGGGTGTGACATGGGGGATGTATGTGTTTTTGTATTGTCTAGGGTTTTTGTATGTTTATGGGGCAGTGTTCAGTCTAGGTATTTGTACGTCTGTGGTTGCCTAGATTGGTTCTCAATTAGAGACAGCTGTCTATCGTTGTCTCTGATTGGGAGCCATATTTAGGCAGCCATAGTCATTAGGTAGGTTGTGGGTGATTGTCTATGTCTTTACGTTAGTTGCTTGTGTCTGCACTTTCGTTTTATAGCTTCTTTGTTGTTTTTGTATAGTTTGTCAGTGTTCGTTTCGTGTTCGTCTTCGGTAAATAAAGAAGATGTACTGTTATCACGCTGCGCCTTGGTCCTCCTCTCTTCATTGTTACGACGATCGTGACACAAAGTGAATTTTTTTGTACAAATTAATGAAAAATTGAAATGTCTTCAGTCGATAAGTACTCAACGCCTTTGTTATGGCATGCCTAAATAAGTTCACGATTAAAGATGAACAAGTCACAATAATAGTGTTTAACATGATTTTTGAATGACTATCTCATCTCTGTACCCAACACATACAATTATCTGTAAGGTCCCGCAGTCAAGTACTGAATTTCAGACACATATTCAGCCACAAAGACCAAGGAGTGCCTCGCAAAGAAGGGCACCTATTGGTAGATGGGTAAAAATAATAAAAGCAGTAATTGAATATCCCTTTGAGCACGGTGAAGGTATTAATTACACTTTGGATGGTGTATCAATATAGAAACCTCTCAGGGATTTCATCATGAGGCCAATTGTAACTTTAAAACAGAGTTTAATGGCTGTGATAGGAGAAAACTGAGGATGGATCAACAACATTGTAGTTACTACACAATACTAACCTAATTGACAGAGTGAAAAGAAGGAGTCCTGTACAGAATACAAATATTCTAAAACATGCATCCTGTTAGCAATAAGGCACTAAAGTAAAACTGTAAAAAATGTGGCAAAGCAATTTACATTTTGTCCTAAATACAAAGTGATATGTTTGGGCCAAATCCAATAAAACACATCACTGAGTACCACCCTCCATATTTTCAAGCATAGTGGTGTTGCATCATGCTATTGGTTTTCTTGTAATCGTTAAGGACTGGGGAATTTTTCAGGATAAAAAAGAAACGGAATGGAGCTAAGCACAGGCAAAATCCTAGAGGAAAACCTGGTTCAGCCTGCTTTCTACCAGACACTGGTAGAAAAATTCACATTTCAGCAGGACAATAACCTAACATCTACCTACACTGAATACAGTGAATGTTAGTGGCCGAGTTACAGTTTTGACTTAAATCTACTTGAAATTCTATGTCAAAACCTGAAAATGGTTGTCTAGCAATTGTCAACAACCAATTTGACAGAGCTTGAAGAAGTGTGGAAAGCTCTTAGAGACTTACCCAGAAATACTCAGATGTAATTGCTGCCAAAGGTGCTTCTACAAAGTATTGACTCAGGGGTGTGAATACTTATATAAATCAGATATTTCTGTATTTAATTCTCAATAAATTTGCTAACTTTTCTAAAAACATGTTTTCACTTTGTCATTATGGGGTATTGTGTGTAGACGGATGAGAAAAACATCAATTGAATACATTTTGAATTCAGGCTGTAACACAACAAAATGTGGAATAAGTCAATGGGTATGTGTACTGAAGGCACTATATACCGACAACTACATTCAAGGGTAGAAGTACAGTTGTAGCTATTCTAATGTAGACCAATTAGTGTTGATGTCAGTGTCATTGTCATCACTCCTCCTCCTCATCATCATTATCCCTTTTATATCCCGCATAACCTTGCAATTATTGTGTATATCCTTATTCCCACTCTGTGGCATCCTGTTGTTCTTTTGGATATTCATACATTATAATCCCCATATTTGTTCTAACCTCCCACACCACCACTCACCACTGATACTGTGGCCTGGTGAGTAAACAAACATGCTTGGCTGCACAGGATTCTGGGCCAGTGCTGTCAGGGCCTGAGTAAATATGATATGACCTGACCCCCGGGTCCTTGGCAGTGCCCATTGGCATGGCTACCTGCTGTGCCCTCTCACCACAGACGCCTCCGCCCGGGGCAGAGTGAGCTGTGAGCTATCAGCGCGTGGCGCCAGTAGGTTGGCCCACCTCCGCTTTGACAGACAGGGTGTCAGATTGGCCCCTAGACACAGTGGCCAGGGCCCAGTGCTTCACTCTGGATTATCTTTCTCCTGAGCGTCTATTGTCTACGGCTGCTGCCGGTTGCCGTATTCAGTAGTGTGTTTACACACTGGTGGGCTGCCTGCGGTTGATTCTTTTTGGGTTGTGGCTAGAGAGGGGGGGAGTCATTGAAAGTCCCAAAAGCTTTCGGTATGGTCGCCGCACAAACAAAGTAGGTAACCACGTAGATACCATATCAGGACAAAACAACATGTTCCATTTCTGTATTTACAAGTAACCATTGTTAATTAAAACAGAATGCAAAATAAATACGCATGACATAAAAAAATGATGAATTTTGAGGGCATAGCGTTTGGAACAAACGGAAAAGTGCACACCGTAGGACTAAGCTGATGTCATAAAATCTAGTTTGGGTGGCAAAAAGTACGACAACACTTGGACTGCTCACATCACTGCCCAAAAATAAAAACGCCCTTTCGCCCTTCCTGGGCAATTGACCATGTTGATCCGACCTAGCGATAACGCCACCGGTAAACATAACCAAAAACCAGGAAGTCTGTTTTTAGCAGGACGTGAGCACCTCTAATTGTGATAAAGGGGGCGTCCGACATGTCCCCGAAGTGCATGGAGCGCTACGGGAGAACGTTACGAGAGAGGAGCTGACATGGCAGCGTTGTGTGTGCCAGGGATCTCTCCATGTGATTTATGGCAGGCCCAGGAGGCTGACACTCATCTTCCGTGGAGGAAGGGAGGAAAGGAACAGGAAGCTCTTTATTTTCAGCTCATCAAGCTCAGGAGTGATGGCTACCTGCTGTATGGCTGTATATTGTAGTACAGTGGAAGTGGAGTGGGCGGGGGAGGTGGCATGAAAAAAAGATGCCCCAGTTTAAAAATAGTGGACTTCCTGTCTGGATTGTCCGACGTTGTTCACAGCACCTGGTGCTGTTTTCGGTATCATAGTTTCATGCAGTATTCGGTTCTTTCAGCGTTAGCGTTAGAAGAGTATTTGAAGTCTTTCACACCAAATCAATGGATTTTCCCAAATAAATTCTCTCTCTTATATGATTTCTTACTGCGCATTAAAGTCTATACTGGTCAATGGCGAGAACAGGAACAATCCCTTCCTCATGTCGTCACTCCAAACTGGTTCTTTCAGAAGAAAGAGATATCTATTCCAGGGAGAGGTGTAGCGGACATCCCAAAGAGCACCTGCAATTGTGCTGAATTAGAAATCGATAGAGCTGTTCTATATTAATTACCCGCCCAAGGCAGCAGGGGAGGCGGGAATGGAAAACGATGAGCACGGTCGGTTGGGGCCCTTCACTCTGTATGTGTATGTGTGTGTGTGTGTGTGTGTGTGTGTGTGTGTGTTGCAATCTGTACCCTAAACACCAAACTCATTATGGCTCCGATCAATGAACAGGCCTAACGGATGACTGATCTGTGTTCAGTTTTAGAGATACCTGCTTCTCTCTTTCTTACCTCCCTTGTCCCTCCATCATGGCTGACTGTGGGTTATAGTAAGGTTCTCTAGGGCAGAGCTGAACTGCCATGTGCCACAGTGACATGCCACTGACTGACAACTCTGTCTTCTCTACTCTTTGGGGTGATATGATCTGTCACTCAAACTGAAAGGGACGGTTTGAATATGTCTTTATTCCAGGCAATATAAAATTGAAAAGGACGTATTTGATCACAGAATGCCCTTGCCATCATTGGGGCCCATTTTGACAGCGCAAATAAAAATAGAACGTGTCAAACAAGATTATAATACTCCTTAGATTTCTAAGATCACCTAAGATCACCATATGCAATGCCAAGCGTTGGCTGGAGTAGTGTTAAACTCGCCGCCATTGGACTCTGGAGCAGTAGAAACACGTTCTCTTGAGTGATGAATCACGCTTCAACATCTGGCAGTCCAATGGTCAAATCTGGGTTTGGCGGATGCCAGGAGAACGCTACCTGCCCCAATACATAGTGCCAACTGTAAAGTTTGGTGGAGGAGGAATAATAGTTTGGGGCTGTTTTTCATGGTTCGGACTAGGCGCTTTCGTTCCAGTGAAGGGAAATCTTGACGCTACAGCCTACAATGACGTTCTAGATGATTCTGTGCTTCCAACTTTGTGGCTACCGTTTGGGGAAGGTGGATTAGATGTTTAAAAAAAATAATGTTATTGGACAATAAACAGACATGGCATATTAACTTCTAGTTCCTCCCAAACCCGGATCCGGGAGCACCCCCCACCAGTAAAAAAGCTGACTAGCATAGCCTAGCATAGCGTCACAAGTAAATACTAGCATCTAAATATCATTAAATCACAAGTCCAAGACACCAGATGAAAGATACACTTCTTGTGAATCCAGCAATCATTTCTGATTTTTAAAATGTTTTACAGGGAAGACACAATATGTAAATCTATTAGCTAACCACGTTAGCAAAAGACACCATTTTTCTTAGTCCACCATTTTTTCTCTCCACCAGTAGCTATCACCAATTCGACCAAATAAAGATATTGATAGCCACTAACCAAGAAAAAACCTCATCAGATGACAGTCTGATAACATATTTATTGTATAGCATAGGTTTTGTTAGAAAAATGTGCATATTTCAGGTATAAATCATAGTTTGCCATTGCAGCCACCATCACAAATCTCCCCAAAGCGACTAGAATTACTACAGAGAGCAACGTGTATTACCAATTTACTCATCATAAAACATTTCTTAAAAATACACAGCGCACAGCAATGGAAAGACACAGATCTTGTGAATTCAGACAATATTTCAGATTTTCTAAGTGTTTTACAGCGAAAACACAATAAATCGTTATATTAGCCTACCACATGTGCAAACTTTACCCCAGCATTGATTCAAGGCAAAGAGAGCGATAACGTTATCACCACCAAAATATATACATTTTTTCACTAACCTTCTCAGAATTCTTCAGATGACACTCCTGTAACATCATATTACAACATACATATAGAGTTTGTTCGAAAATGTGCATATTTAGCCACAAAAATCGTGGTTATACAATGAGAATAGTAGCCAAACTGGCCAGAAAATGTCGGGCGCCATCTTGGAGAGTGATCTAGTCTAATCAATAAATAATCATAAACTTGACTAAAAAATACAGGGTGGACAGCAATTGAAAGACAAATTAGTTCTTAATGCAATCGCTGAATTACATTTTTAAAATTATCCTTACTGTGCAATACAGGGTGCGCCAAAGCGAAGCTACCCCAAAAAAAATGGCGGATAATGCATTTAACATTTTTCAACAGAACAACGATTTATCAGCATAAATAGTTCTTACTATTAGCTGAACTTCCATCAGAATCTTGGGCAAGGTGTCCTTTCTCCGGTCTAATCGTCTTTTGGTCGAAAGATGTCCTCTTGTCATGTCGAAATGGCCACTAACGTTCGGCATCTACAGGAAAAGTGTCCAACTCTTCAAAGTGCGTCACAAAGAAATGCCTGAAAATCGCAATAAACTGACATAAATTGCTATAAGTCGGTTTAAATTAACTACCTTATGATGTCTTTAACACCTATAACGAGTACAAACATGACCGGAGATATATTACTGGCTAAACCAAAGCTTGGAAGGAGGCCAGTCCGACGTCCATCGTGCGTCAAGCGCAGGGAAGAAAAGAAAGGTACTTCCGCCTTGTGGTCTTTTATAAAGTCCCAGATTGCGCAATCGACTCCATTCAAATTGTCACCACTTACTGACATCTAGAGGAAGGCGTTGGCAGTGTTTGTAGCCCCATAGCATTCACAGGGACTTAAAAACTGACCTGGGAACAGAGGCCAAGATTTCTGAAATCTCACTCCCTGGCAGGAAAAGTGCTGTAGAATGAGTTCTGTTTCACTCAGAGACATAATTCCAACGGTTTTAGAAACTAGAGAGTGTTTTCTATCCAATAATAATAATAATATGCATATTGTACGAGCAAGAATTGAGTACTAGGCAGTTTAATTTGGAGACCAATTTTTCCAAGATCGAAATAGCACCCCCCATAGGCTCAAGAGGTTAACCTATACGGTCCAAATAATGATAATACAAGCTTCTTTGAAAATATATATAACAATTTATCAACTCTACAAGCAACACTATAGACTCTATTATTATGGTGGGGGATTTTAATACGGTTTTAAATACCTCTATGGACCGTAAAGGAAATCACACTACAAGCTATCACCCTCAGGCACTTAAGAAAATCATGAACGTCATGGATATATTGGAATTAGTGGATATATGGAGGCTTAAATACCCTGACCTAGTGTGATATACATGGCGGAGGCTAAATAAAGTTAATCGTCTTGATTACTTTCTTATGTCCTTCTCTCTGGCACCAAAAGTTTAAAAAGTGTTGATAGGGGACAGAATGCGGTCGGATCATCACATAATTGGCATATATATTACTCTTACAGGATTTCCACGTGGGCGAGGATATTGGAAATTTAATCAAAGCCTACTGAATGATAACTTGTGTATAACTAGGACAGAATAATTTATAACGGACTTTTCCCAACATAACATAGATACAGCAGATCCCCTTATTGCATGGGACACTTTTAAATGTGCCTTTAAAGGCCATGCAATTCAGTACTCAACTATAAAACAAAAGCAATTTAAATCAAAAGATTACATTTGAACAAAGGAAATTGAAGGACTAACAGTACAGCTAAATGGCAATAAAAACTGTACCATAGAGGCACAGTGTCACGCCCTGACCTTAGAGAGCCTTTTATTCTCAAATTGGGTTAGGTCAGGGTGTGACTAGGGTGGGTACTCTAGTTTTGTTATTTCTATGTTGGCCTGGTATGGTTCCCAATCAGAGGCAGCTGTCTATCGTTGTCTCTGATTGGGGATCATATTTAGGCAGCCTTTTCCCACTGGGTTTTTGGTGGGATCTTGTTTGTTTGTGTGTAGTTGCCAGTGAGCACTGCATTTGACTTCACATTTCATTTGTTCTGTATTGTTTTGAGTTAGTGCATGTTGCACCTCTTATGTTACGGTTCGTTGTTTGTTTCCTTTTTGTTTTGTAAGTTTCACAAAAATAAAGATGTGGAACTCAGGGCACGCTGCGCCTTGGTCCGTCTCTCCACACAGCCGTGACACACAGAATATGTTAGAGGAAAAACAAAAAGAAATGGAGGAATTTATTCAAGAAAGATCCAGTGTAATATATTATAAAAAATAAAGCGAACTGGATGGAATATGGGGAAAAATGCACCAAATTCTTTTTCAATCTTCAACATAGAAATGCTACCATTTTGAAAGAGAATATGTTTTCATTTCAGTCTCCTCCATCTCCAGTAGCCAAAGATAATTGTATGGATTTTTTCCCTATTAATAATGTGAAATTAACATCTGTACAGAAAGACTCATGTGAAGGCCAAATTACAGAGGAGGAACTTCTTGATGCAATTAAAGCCTCTACGGCTGGGAAGACTCCAGGGCTGGATGGCATACCAGTGGAAGTATGCCATCAAAGGCTGGGAAGTATGCCACCAAACATGTTTTGATATACTCAGAGGACCATTGTTAGCATGTTTTAACCACTCCTATGTAAATGGTAGATTATCAGACATGCAACAAGAAGGTCTGATTTCATTATTACTGAAACAGGATCCAAGTGGTATATATAAAGATGAAATCCATTTTAAAAAATTGGAGGCCTCTTACACTTTAGTGTTGTGATGCAAAAATTCTAGCTAAATGCTTGGCGCATAGAATTAAAAAAGGTATTGTCAGATATTCTTCATCCTAATCAGACAGGTTTTTTACATAGTCGATACATTGGATAATATAAGAAAAGTACTGGAAACAATAGAATACTATGAAATATCAGGGAAACCAGGCCTGGTCAGATGGAAGCCACTCTTTAGTAAAAGGCACATGACTCCGCTTGGAGTTTGCCAAAAGGCAACTAAAGGACTCTCAGACCATGAGAAACAAGATTATCTGGTCTGATGAAACCAAGATTGAACTCTTTGACCTGAATGCCAAGCGTCACGTCCGGAGGAAACCTGGCACCGTCCCTACGGTGAAGCATGGTGGTAGCAGCATCATGCTGTGGGGATGTTTTTCAGTGGCAGGGACTGGGAGACTAGTCAGGATCGAGGGAAAGATGAATGGAGCAAAGTACAGAGAGATCCTTGATGAAAACCCGATGAAGGTCACTCAGGACTTCAGTCTGGGGCGAAGGTTCACCTTCCAACAGGACGACAACCCTAAGCACACAGCAGGAGTGGCTTCGGGACAAGTCTCTGAATGTCCTTGAGAGGCCCAGAGACTTGAGTCTGTAATCGCTGCCAAAGGTGCTTCAACAAAGTACTGAGTAAAGGGTCTGAAAACATATGTAAATGTGATATTTCAGTTTATGTATTTATTATACATTTGCATAAAAATGTAAAACAATTGAATATATTTTAGAATAAGGCTGTTACATAACAAAATGTGGAAAAATTTAAGGGGTCTGAATACTTTCCGAATGCACTGTACCTCTGGCATTTCACCAATGCATTCTCTTCTCACCCTCCCCCCACCCTCACACACCATAATAAACATCCAAATTAGCATCACAGACACAGAGACGAATATTCCCTTCCCTCTCTCTCTCTTTCTTCTCTTTTACACTGGCTCTCATCTCCGGCACATGATCTTTCCCATTACAATGAGTAGGGTGAAAATATGTGGCAGACACAAACACAACATTCATTTTGATGATCTGCTGCAGCTCAATTCAGTTACATTCCATCATGGGCGGACTGGCCATCCGGCAATTCTGGCAATTGACAGAAGGGCCGGACCATCTTTTTTTGCACTATTTCTCCGTTGTCATAATTTTCTATATTGAGCATTTGGCTGACCGTTGGGCAAAGGCCGGCCCCCCCCCACCTAAACGGGCCAGCACGGATCTCTGATTGGCTGAGCTGACGTGGCACAAATTCACTTTCAAAGTCAAACTTATATCATCAAAAGAGTGAGACCGAGAGTGAGTCCGACACCGCGAAATGTGTGAAGTGAATTGACTTGCTTAAAAGTTCTGGTTCTGCTGGTCAGAGTGCTGTGTCTGTGTCAGTGAGGAAGGGCAGATCCTCTGCTGTGGTGCAGTCGACGTACAGTACGAAGAAAACAGAGAAAGACACACTCACACATACTGACACAGATCACGTAGCCTACTACTGCCAGTTAGGGCTACTATTTTGGCTGTATATTGTATAACAACAAGCCAGCTCATACTTTAGATTGTATGAAATATTTGTCATAACTACTATAGTAGGCTAATTAGGGATGGGGATTCGGGGGAACATTTGCAAAATAGCCTAACAAGTCATTAGATTGACTTTCATAACACATAGCTAGGCAATAGCCATCTACTAGAAATGTATACAATGCTTTTTAATAAACACAAGCCATCAGGTATTACAATTAGGGGACTGTCTGTGTATTTTGATTGTTTTATCAGCTGAAAGGCCTGTCAATTTTTGATAGAAAGATACGCATATCTGGGCAGGGGGGGGGGGACACTCGAAATGCACTAATTTGAAATATGTAGTTAGGATGTTATAAGATCTTATATAAGCCAATGGTCATCTTATAGAGCTAAAATATCAATAAACTGACAGTAGATGTGTCAGTGTGTGTGTGTGTGTGTCTCTCTCTCTCTTGCTCTCTCTCTCTCTGTTTTCTCCCTACATCCACTATACCTGACTGCTGCAACAGCAGCCGAGATGTCTGTGCTGCTAAATCTAGCATCACTGTGACCAGAAGACCAGGAACCACACTGCCTGTGCTGGGCCCAGCAACCTGCTATGGTATATGTAATAGTATTTGCAATAGAAGTAGCTAGGCTTTTATAAGGAATTATGAGCCAATGGGTCATCTATTAGACATTTATTCAGTAATCTTCATTTTTTATCTAATAAATGTGTTTATTCATTCACAACTAGGATGTTACTGTGCCCAGCATAGGCAGTGTGGTCCTCTGGTCTTCCGGTACTGGTGCTGTGAAATGCCAGGGCTGAATTTTTGTCCCAGTCCGCCCTTGCATCCCATGAAATATTCAATGGATTTTGGCTCTGATAATGGTTTGGAAGAATGGGAGTATGCACCATGCGGGCGTAGTATGGGCACGCACATTGATTGCAAATGCGGCAAATACAGCTTATTTTTTTACGACTTCCCTTTTCCTCATTTGTTATAAAGGAACTCGCTTCTATTTCCTGCAATTTTGTACCTACTGGGGTTGGAGCTATGCAGTATACACCATACTGTAGACACACATTTTCGAAACATTTCCATTGAAGTCAATGTTTTTTGAATGGTCGGACTGGCAGACACATGAAGTGTTCCTATGAAATGACTGTGGTCTGAGGGGCTTTGTCCCATTTAGTAATTCTGTGGCATACACTTTGTTATGCAGGTGCTGAAGATTAGTTACTGCGTAGGATATGGAGAGGGTCAAATCTATGTAGAGTTGTGCATGCAGGCAAACCATTTTACAACCATGTTAGCTTGTGGTGATGACCGGTGGTGCTGTGAACACCCTAGATTCATATGTTTCATAGTTTCATATGAATGTATTTTAATGGAATGATGAGTAGTAGCCTACTTTTAGTTGCACTGCATATTGCACATTGCATCATTGGACATGCATGTTTGTCGCCGCCGAGAGACGTCCCCAGACCATTTTCACATGTTCCCAGTGGAACCAAACTGATGTGAACTATTTTTGTTTGTTATTTCTATTGAACTGTGGCTTGTAAGTCCGTTAGACCTGTACACCGAATGTGGTCAATCAAATCAATCAATTAATCAATCACATTGATTGACAACAGCAGTTGTCACAAAGTGCTATACAGATGACCAGTCTAAAACAAGAGCAAGCAATGCAGATGTAGAAGCACGGTGGCTAGGAAAAACTCCGTAGAAAGGCAGGAACCTAGGAAGAAACCTAGAGAGGAACCGGGCGCTGAGGGGTGGCCAGTCCTCTTCTGGCTGTGCCGGGTGGAGATTATAAGAGTACGGCCATTAAGGCCAGATCGTTCTTCAAGACGTTTAAATGTTCATAGATGACCACCAGGGTAAGATAATAACCACAGTGCTTATAGAGGGTGCGTCAGTTGACTTTTCATAGCCGAGCATTCAGAGGTCGAGAGAGAGAGAGAGAGTGAGAGACAGAGAGATACTTTTTCAAACTCAACATGCATGCTGCCTACAGCGAGTGCAAAACAGTTGATTGGCTGTATATTCAATGCCATTTTAAAAGCAAAATGCTACAGCCCACACTTTTGTTGTTCAATATTGTTGTTCAATGTTCTGTTCATCAATAGATCATTGTGTTTCTATCTCCTGCCTTGTTATAGGCTCTGAGATAAGCTGTGATGTTGAGCTCCTATCGCACAGTAGCTTATATCTGTACTGTCAAATATTTTACATAAGGTAGCGGTCTATTTACTGTGTTGGCAGAATGTTTTCATCTTTTGCATTCGTTTATGCTGTATTTGGCAAAGGACTGGGACAGTTTCTGAAAGAGAAAACGATGGTGCTTAGCATTGACTTTCCCGCTAACCTAATGTACTTGACTGCCAGCGGATTCTGAAACATTGTCTAGGCTTCTCAGTTTTGTTTTAAATTACAGGAGCCTACAAACTTTAATAACATACATATTTCAAAGTAAAATATAACCGTCTCCGTGTTCAACCTGTTAAATTTGACTGTAGGCTATAAACCGGGCTTCCAATGGGATTGCATTACTAACCAAATCACTGATAGAAAAGGTGAAGAATTTATTCTACAATGGTTATGAAAATAAAATAAATAGTATTAGATTCCTGTGTCTAATTATTCCAAATATAAAACACTGATTTCCGATCTTCTCACTATTGGCAAATTACTGCATCTTATCATGTTTTTATGAATAAGTGTGTCATCATATCCACCATTTGCACAAAGTACTTACATGCCTTCTTGCGATGCAATACTTCAACCACCAGAAAATGCGCGTACGCATGGTCTAAAGTTTGTGTGCAGGAAAGGACATTCTCACACCAAGTTCAGTTTTTATTGTGCAGATCAGAATGTAAGGAGCTCCTCCTTTGTGGATCTATATGGATTATTTTGGGAATCCCACCTACTACTGGTTTACCGGTATACTATGTTCTGGATATAGACTAAATACTGCATGTACCAGCTTGTGTTGTATATGATTAGAACCTCCCCACTCCAACAAGACCCCAATCTATAGTAGCTCTGAAATGCCACGTTGCTTCACCTCCATGCCCAGTGTTTCTCTATCCATTCCTGGGTGGACTCCAGGGGGTGCACTTTTTTGTTTTAGCCTAGTGCGAACATACCAGATTCAATTAATCGTAGGCTTGGTGGCAGTGCAATCCATGAAGGTTCACGAAGAATGGATCGAGAAACAATGTACAGCCAAGTTGCTTCGCCACGATAGACTCCAACCAGCATCGCTGGCGAAAACACTCAAGAGTCGCATCCCAATAATGTCTCCTTCCTTCTGAAGTGTACACTCATTCATTACACCCACACGTTTAAAAGCATTGGATTGGTGTAGCAATGGGCTAAAGGAAGTTTCTATCAAAGCTATCATAGTTGTATTTTGTGATATTGGTTTTTATTTCTATTAGATTGTCAATGTTTATTTTGGTTTTAGTTCGTTTTACCGACCTGATTTGCTAGTTTTAATTTAGTTTTAGTTGTATAAAAATATTATCTATTTCGTTTTTTAAAATATTATTTCCTTTTAGTTTTAGGGACAGAAAGCATGCTTTTGAGGCTAGGAGCCATTTGTGTTTTTTGGCATGTAATTTCTTGCACCTGGGTGGGAAGTAATATATAAGGTAATGGATCAGGTCAAAGGTTAGGTTAGGTTTTAAATTATAAAGTCAATCTCAAGTTGACTTGGATTTAAATATTGCAGAGACTGGTGGAAAAAAAGATGGTGGAAGAAAACGTTATCTCGCCCCTGTTTACACCAATCCAATGCTTTAGTAGTACATACAAGAAGAATCAAGTTAGCTTCGAGACAATTTTTCCCCCTGTAAGCTCGTGATAGCTAGCGATAGGGATGGACAAGCTAGGCCTATTTGAAACATCGCCATCTCGAAGATAGTCGTTTCAGTATAGTTTTCATTCATTGAATGGGTTTGTTCATTATCTTGTTTCAGTTTACAATTCTTTTTTTCTGGATCTTTTTTTTCTTCTTTCGTTTACTATAATAATGTTGGTTTCCATAAACAAGTACATTTCTTTCAAATCCACGAAGGAAAGTGAACAAGCGCACACTAGAGTACTAAGGAGAGATTTTTGGCAAATAAGCCATTTTTCCAACATCATCATCACTGGTGGACCCCAATTTTTTGGGGGGAAGTTGAAGCTCATTTACTGAATTTCTAAACAAATGAAAAACGTTTAAATGCTATTTGGAGAACAGCAAAAACAAACAAAAATTACCCCAGCTATTATCACCTTGACTGCTATAGGTACGTTCACGTCAGTCAATCTACAAAAACCACATAGCCTATTAGCGATACATTTGTAATAATATACTCCTGAAAGGGGTTACAGAGGTTATAGAGTAAACAACACAATTTTCACAACACATAGGTTGTAGTATGGCTATTTTTCCTGGCTTGGCTTCCCCAGCGATTTCACCCACACACCGCTACTGGTGTCAGCACAATGGACAGGGTACATTGCGGTGTATGTAGAGGGGCTTTGGAAAGCCACTGGGGGGTTAGGTATGACTCTTTCGCGTTTCCATAAAAATATGCCTCCGCCTGTAATATTTGATTTTGATTTATAAGCTAGCTGTAAAAAGTGTTCGTGTTATTAGCCTCAGCCTATTTAGCTAGCTCGAACTAGCTTATCTGCCATGACGGATATCAGAAAAACAAAGGAGAAGCAGCAGCATCAGACCACAGAGGCCACCGCCAAGCCCAGCAGTGATGAGCTCCAGCTAGCTCTGTGTGCAAAGCCTACCCACACCAGGATAATGGCTCCACAGCCGCCTCCACCTCCACCTCCGTCTGTTCCTGATGATCTTGGAACAGAGGAGCCAGCCCAGGTTAGCCTAGAATCCTACCCTAGCCACAGGTTTAATGTCAATGTAATAGAAACTCAGTTACTGCAGAAGCTATCATGGTTTTCTTGGTAGCCTACTGGTTTTCATTGCTGTATGGGAGTGGTTGAAATGTACACAATAGTGTTACCCGGAGAAAAATGTGGGAGGGTCATGCTTTAAACATTTCAGTCAGGGGGAAGGTTTAGTATTTTTTTATTAAGTCTAGTGGAGAGTCATGTAATTTGTAATGGATTAATAAACCTAACACAATGGTAAATCTAAGCACTGGCAGTAGAGCTATAGGTTCAGGGGTGATCAGAAATATTTGTACTATTTTCACAACCCAAAATTATCGCTGCAGTGCAGGAGGTGGCACGAAAGGGCTGGGTTTTGATGAGTAAACCAGTTTTGGGTGTGTCGAGGCTTGGCCCCTCACTGGCCAGTCAGTGCCAACTCCAGCACTGCGTCCACGCAAATTAGCATAATACAAAAATCCCCCAAAATCCCCATAAAAATCAGTCAGTTTAAGCTAAAGATACTGTATTGGATGCGTCTCAATCCACTGCATCCGCCTATGTAACACTTCCGCATCTGCGGTGAAAGGTGACAGAGCTAGAGCGGTGTTTGTCAGACCATGAGACATCCCGAAAATCTGTCTTCTCACAAAATCGTCTGTAGTGTCCGAATGGTTTGGTTTTGTGACTCCCACAAGCGTCTTCGGACTCGTCTGAAGTCGGTACAGCCGATCTGGGAACTTCTGTCAGTTTGGGCTACACACTAATATGAAAGTAGCATTCTCACGAACACGTACACTACCATTCAAAAGTTTGGGGTCACTTAGAAATTTCCTTGAACAGCAAATTTGTTTGGCCATTAAAATAACATCAAATTGATCAGAAATACAGTGTTGTCATTGTTATCGTTGTAAATGACTATTGTAGCTGGAAACGGCTGAATTTTAATGGAGTATCTACATTATCGTACAGAGGCCCATTTTCTGCAACCATCACTCCTGTGTTCCAATGGCACGTTGTGTTAGCTAATCCAAGTTTATCATTTTAAAAGGCTAATTGATCATTAGAAAACCCTTTTGCAATTATGTTGCTATGTATGTATGTATGCTATGTATGTTTTGAGAATGACACATTTATTAATTTTATTTTATATTATTAATTAAGTCTGCTGCCTCAGTTTGTATGATTGCAGTTTGCATATACTCCAGAATGTTATGAAGAGTGATCAGATGAATTGCAATTAATTGCAAAGTCCCTCTTTGCCATGCAAATGAACTGAATCCCCCAAAAACATTTCCACTGCATTTCAGCCCTGCCACAAAAGAACCAGCTGACATCATGTCAGTGATTCTCTCGTTAACTTCTCTAGGATAGGGGGCAGCATTTTCACATTTGGATGAAAAGCATACCCAAATTCAACTGCCAGCTACTCATCCCCAGAAGATAAGATATGCATATTGTTAGTAGATTTGGATAGAAAACACTCTGAAGTTTCTAAAACTGTTTGAATCATGTCTGTGAGTATAACAGTACTTATTTAGAAGGCGAAACCCCGAGGACAAACCATTCAGATTTTTTTTTTTGAGGTCACTCTCTTTTCAATGGATTTTCATTGGGAATACAGATTTCTAATTGACCTTCTTGCAGTTCCTACCGCTTCCACTGGATGTCAACAGTCTTTAGAAATTAAGTACGGCCAAGTACGGCCATTTTGAATCAGGGTCACTTGTTGTGTCCTGTTTTTAGAGGCGCATGACCAGAAGGCTAGCTACAGTTTGTTTTAATCCTGTATTGAACACAGATCATCCCGTCTTCAATTTTATCGATTATTTACGTTAAAAAATACCTAACGTTGTATTACAAAAGTAGTTTGAAATGTTTTGGCAAAGTTTACAGGTAACTTTTGAGATATTTCACAAGTTGGAACCGGTGTTTTTCTGGATCAAACGCGCCAAATAATTTGACATTTTGGATATATATCGATGGAATTAATCGAACAAAAGGACCATTTGTGATGTTTATGGGACATATTAGAGTGCCAACAACAGAAGCTCGTCAAAGGTAAGGCATTAATTATATTTTTATTTCTGCGTTTTGTGTCGCGCCTGCAGGGTGAAATATGCTTCTCTCTCTTTGTTTACTATGGTACTAACTCAGATAATAGCATCGTTTGCTTTCGCCGAAAAGCCTATTTGAATTCTGACATGTTGGCTGGATTCACAACCAGTGTAGCTTTAATTTGGTATCTTTCATGTGTGATTTAATGAAAGTTTGATTTTTATAGTAATTTATTTGAATATGGCACTCTGCATTTTCTCTGGCTTTTGGCCAAGTGAGACAGTAGTGTCCCGCCTAAACTCAGATTTTTGGATATGAATATGAACTTTACCGAACAAAACATATATGTATTGTGTAACATGAAGTCCCATGAGTGTCATCTGATGAAGATCAACAAAGGTTAGTGATTAATTGTATCTCTATTTCTGCTTTTTGTTACTCCTCTCTTTGGCTGGAAAAATGGCTGTGTTTTTCTGTGGCTATGTACTGTGTACTCACATAATCGTTTGGTGTGCTTTCGCCGTAAATCCTTTTTGAATTCACAACAACTGTAGCTTTAATTTGGTGTTTTTCATGTGTGATTTCATGAAAGTTAGATTTTTAGAGTAATTCTTTTGAATTAGGCGCTCTGCATTTTTACTGGCTTTTGGCCAGGTGGGACGCTACCGTCCCACATATCCCAGAGAAGTTAACACAGGTGAGAGTGTTGACGAGGACAAGGCTGGAGATCACTCTGTCACGCTGATTGATTTCGAATGACAGACTGGAAGCTTCAAAAGGAGGGTGGTGCTTGGAATCATTGTCAACCATGGTTACCTGCAAGGAAACACGTGCCGTCATCATTGCTTTACACAGAAAGGTGTTCACAGGCAAGGATATTGCTGCCAGTAAGATTATACCTATATCAACCATTTATCGGACCATCAAGAACTTCAAGGAGAGCGGTTCAATTGTTGTGAAGAAGGCTTCAGGGCGCCCAAGAAAGTCCAGCAAGCACCAGGACGTCTCTTAAAGTTGATTCAGCTGCGGGATCGGAGCACCACCAGTACAGAGCTTGCTCAGGAATGGCAGCAGGCAGGTGTGAGTGCATCTGCACACACAGTGAGGTGAAGACTTTTGGAGGATGGCCTGGTCTCAAGAAGGGCAGCAAAGAAGCCACTTCTCTCCAGGAAAAACATCAGGGACAGACTAATATTCTGCAAAAGGTACAGGGATTGGACTGCTGAGGACTGGGGTAAAGTCATTTTCTCTGATTAATCCCATTCCGACTGTTTGGGGCATCCGGAAAAAAGCTTGTCCGGAGAAGAAAAGGTGAGCGCTACCATCAGTCCTGTGTCATACCAACAGTAAAGCATCCTGAGACCATTCATGTGTGGGGTTGCTTCTCAGCCAAGGGAGTGGGCTCACTCACAATTTTGCCTAAGAACACAGCCATGAATAAAGAATGGTACCAACACATCCTTCGAGAGCAACTTCTCCCAACCATCCAGGAACAGTTTGGTGACGAACAATGCCTTTTCCAGCATGATGGAGCACCTTGCCATAAGGCAAAAGTGATAACTAAGTGGCTCGGGGAACAAAACATCAATATTTTGGGTCCATGGCCAGGAAACTCCCCAGACCTTAAACCCATTGAGAACTTGTGGTCAATCCTCAAGAGGCGGGTGGACAAACAAAAACCGACAAATTCGGACAAACTCCAAGCATTGATTATGCAAGAATGGGCTGCCATCAGTCAGGATGTGGCCCAGAAGTTAATTGACAGCATGCCAGGGCGGATTGCAGAGGTCTTGAAAAAGAAGAGTCTACACTGCAAATATTGACTCTTTGCATCAACTTCATGTAATTGTCAATAAAAGCCTTTGACGGTTATGAAATGCTTGTAATTATACTTCAGTATTCCATAGTAACATCTAGATATTTTTGTCAAAGACACTGAAGCAGCAAACTTTGTGGAAATTAATATTTGGGTCATTCTCAACGTTTGGCCACGACTGCATATTCCATTAAAAATCTGCCATTTCCAGCTACAATAGTCATCTAGAAATGACTACTCTGTATTTTTGATCAATTTGATGTTATTTTAATGGACAAATAATGTGCTTTTCTTTCAAAAACAAGAACATTTCTAAGTGACCCCAAACTTTTGAATGGCAGTGTACATGTTGGTTCTTTTGCTCTGGGACGCCCACATGCCTCACAAGACTAATCTGAAGTTAACCTGGTACCAGTTGGAAAAATGTATGGATGTACGGTATATGTGGAGACTGTTTAGTAACAAAAAGAAAGGATTAAATACATGTAAAAATAATAAAATAAAAAAAATGTGTCTTTCTTCTATCTCTCAGATATAGGATAGACACTTCAGAACAACTTCCTTTCGATCTTTTTTTGGGACTATCTGTTGTTCCATGTAGTGAATCTGTTATTCAATGCGATTGTATGGGCTAATAGAAGTAAGGCTCACATTTTGTTTATATCAAATATTTATATATATATATATTTCTTATACATCAAGGGTCTTAAAATTCAAAATCTAATCGCAAAATGATCCTTGGTAGGACCTTCTTAAAACAATTCTAAATGGCTTAGTAGTCCTCCCTCCTTCCCTGGCTTAGACAGGGTTTAGACTCTTATGGGTTAAATAGGCTATGTCTAAATATACTTACAGGCACCATAATTGCTCCCTGTGGGCATATCATATTAAAACAACGCACACTATGGAGGGTTTTACGCACATCCAACCTTTTCTCAGTAGCTGGACCAAGATCCAATATAAAGAGAAAGGCAGAATGTCCACTAGTGGAGGCTCCTCAGAGGAGGAAGGGGAGGACCGGGTCTTCCTCAAGGAATCTCTTAAAAATAGTGACATTTTTAGAGACAACTATACTATATATATTCCTGCCACCAAATAATTGATTAAACCAAATTGTTTTGCAATGAAGGTTTACAGTAGCCTCAACAGCATTCTGTAGCTGTAACAAAGTCGAGAAGCAGGTGCAGGTGAAATGCTTAATAAAACAACAAACATGGAACGAGACAACATAACAGAAGCATCTTTGCATAAACACAGGATCAATACTGACTGGGGAAGGACCCTAAGGTAGTCCCAGACATAGGGGAGGTAATGGGGTCCAGGTGTGCCTCATGATGACGTACAGGTGCGTGTAATGATTGATGCCAGATGTGCGTAATGATGGATCCCAGGACCGGTGGTTAGTATACCGACGACGTCAAACGCTGTAGGGGAGGAGACAACAGTGGGGTTGCACTGCGGTGGCAGTCTGCCTGCTCCCTTTGACGGTGGATGGCGCGCTGGAGTCTCACATGAGCATCGCTCCACACTTCTTCTGCGTGCCTGAACCATTCATCAACCGCAGGAGCTTCTGTCTGACCCGGAGTCCATGGATCCAGGGCTAGCTGAAAATCCAGAACACACTGGAAGGGGGTTAACCCAGTGGAGGAGTGGCGTAGCGATTTCTGGGCGTACTCTGCCTATGGAAGGAATTGAGCCCACTCTCTCTGCCAATCCTGACAGTGACTCCTCAGGAACTTTCCCAGCTCCTGGTTCATCCTCTCCACTTGCCCGTTGGAGAGGATGTTGGGCTGAAGGGCAACCACAGGACTCTCATCCAACGTGGAACCACAAGGGATGGGGAAGCAGGTCCTCCGGCATTCAGGTGACCAGTCTGTGATTCTCATCCTCGACCATGAGATGGTGGGGTTATAGCTCTGGAACTGGTGCCCTTCTTGACCACAATACAGACAGAGCCCCAGCTGTCTCCGTCTGTGTCGCTCCGCCACAGGGAGGCCGTGAGACCCCTACCTCCACGAGTTCAGGCTCTGATCCAGAGTGTTCCCTGAGGGAAGGAGAGAAACGATGAGTGTACCAACGCTCCCGTAGTTGGTTATCCACATCGCAATGAGTCCATCCAAAGAGAGGTTGTCGTCTCGACAGGCCAATTCCGTCTGGATCTCATCGCACAGACCTCTTCGGAATAGCGTACGAAGGGCCGGCTCGTTCCATCCGCTGGATGCTGCTGCTGTCTGGAAGGTGAGCACGTACTCGGCAGCCGTATGGTCCCCCTGCCGTAATTGGAGTAAGCGTTCAGCCCCCTCTCTGCCTCCCGGGGGATGATCGAAGATGCATTTGAAAACCATGAACCCCTCATAGCTCCTCCTCTCCTCTCTCCCAGATGGCTGTGGCCCATTCCAAAGCCCGCCCAGTCAGCAGAGTAATAACCATGGCAACCTTGGACCTCTCGGTGGTGGGGGCTCCCATCTGGTGCATAAATTAGAGGGAGCACTGAAGTAGAAAGCCACGGCATTTAGATGGGGCGCGGTCAAATTTATCCGGGAGGGACAAACAGGCATCGCTGACCTGAGCGGGTTGCTGAATGGGCTGTTGTGCTGGCTCGCTGGGTCGACTGGTTCTAGTTGACGGCAACTCCTCCTGGGTATGTTTGAGACGTTGCACACTGCGAAGAACCTGTTCCCATAGCCGTCCCCAGTTGTGCCAGCTGTTCCTGGTGTTGACATAGAACGTATCCCTGCTCGTTGACCGTCTGGGAGATATTTTGTAAACAGAAATATTTACTACACAAGAAACATAAGAGGATAAAAAAACGAAAGAATAACAATTTAAAACTGAAAGACTAAAAAATCACCCGAAGGAAAAGCAAAGTTAAAAAGGTGTGTTTTGAGATCTCTTTTAAACATGTCCACAGTTTTGGCCCCCCTCAGGTTCTCTGGCAGGTGAATAGCCTGCCAGAGGCAAAGGGCATAGTCATTAAAAGCTGCCTCTCCATGTCTCTTGGTCCTAGGCTTTGGGATAGTTAAAAGGGATATTGAAAACCAATAGAAGAATCTTAAAATGAATTCTAAAACTCACAGGCAGCCAGTGCAGAGACTTTAAAACCGATGTAATATCTGCTCTCCATCTGGTCTTGGTCAATACTCGTGCTGCAGCATTCTGTATGTTTTGCAGTAGACCAATGGCTTTCTTAGGTAGACCAGACAGGAGAGCGTTACAATAGTCAAGCCTGCTTGTAATACAAGCATTGATGAGTCTCTCTGTATCAGCCTGAGATAGAAACGGCCGCACCTTGGCAATGTTCCTCAGGTGGTAAAAAGCTATTTGGTCACATTCCTAACGTGTGATTAACATAACATATATCAACTGAACAATACCGGACCCAAAATTGAACCTTGTGGAACGCCACATGTGATATCTATTTTCATCATGTTAAACAGTGTCGAACGTAGCACTTACATCCAAGAGTACAAGGGCATAGAGCTATTTGGCATCTGTGTTGGCTCTGAGATAATTTACCACTTTAACTAAGGCTGTCTCTTTGCTGTGGTGGGCCCGAAAACCAGATTGGAATTTTTCGAAAACACTGTTTGTACTTAAAAATTCATTTAGCTGTTTGAAAACCAATTTCTCCAGAATTTTGCTGAAGAATGGAAGGTTGGAGATTGGCTGAAAGTTGCTAAGAGCTGAAGAATCTAGATGACTTTTCTTCAGAAGGGGTTTCACCATAGCAGTTTTTAGTGCAGTGGGGAAAGTGGCTGTGAACAGGGAGTGATTAACAATAGCTTGCACTTCTTCAGATATGCAATTAAAACCTGTGTTGAAGAAGGTGGTGGGAATAGGATCGAGAAGGCAAGTAGAGGGCTTAAGTTTTATATCACTTTCCTGAGCACGTCTGTTTCAACCAGGGAAAATAACTCCATAGTGCCTTCTCATCAGGTCTTGCTTGACTGATACCCAGCCGAATGTTTTCTATCTTATCTCTGAAATGTGCCGCATAGTCATCACATTTAGACGTGGGGGAGAGTTCATATAGGTTTGCGGGGGTAGGATTTATCAGGCCATCAATGGTCGAGAAAGGCACTTTCAAATTATTCCGATTATTAGTGATCAAGTTAAAGACTATCCCGTCTGGAATTTCTAATTGCCTTGTCATATATGCCAAGTTGCTCTCTCAGAATACCCTAATGGACCTGCAACTTTGACTTTCTCCACTTCCGCTCTGTCTTTCTGCAATTGCTCTTTAATTTATTAGTTTCCTCACTTATCCAAGGGGCTTTCTGTTTTTCAAGTTTACTGGAGCTATGGCATCAACGGTTGACCATCATTTGCTATTAACTTTATGAACTAAATCATCAAAAGATGAAGGCAAAATAGGTGATGTTTTATTGTTCATACACTCAATAAAATCTGTAGCAACTTCAGAGGTAAGATAGCGTTTCTTATTAATGTGTTCAGTATTAACCTGTGCTATGGGCAACAAGGTAGTAAAAAATACACAGTGGTGATCAGATAAAGCAACATCAACAATAGAGGATATGTTAATAGAAAGCCCCTTGGTAATAACCAGGTCCAGAGTATGTCCGTGGTTATGGGTAGGCCCACTAACATGTTGGATAAAGTCCATAGATCTCAAAAGATTCACAAATTCAATGGCCTTGGAGTCAACCTCTTTGTCAATATGTATATAAAAAAAAAACACAATGATTGTATCATAGTTCTCAAGGCCAATAGACAATAGTTCAGAGAAATCCACAAAGAAAGTGGGGCAGTGCTTTGGCGGCCTATACAGGGTTATAGCCAGCACTGGTGGCTGACATTTTAACAGTATAGCATGATGTTCAAAAGACCCAAAGTCGCCAAATGAATTGTCCTTACAGCTGAGAGCATTAGTAAAAATAAAGGCTGTTCCACCACCCTTTTTCCTTTTAGTGATAGAGTATGAAAAGCTGTAGTCTGGGGGGGCTTCAATAAGAGCGGCACTACAGTCTGAAGACAGCCATGTTTCAGTGAGAAACACGCAATCAACTTTTCACTCAGCAATGAGAACATTTACAAGGAAGGTTTTACCAGTGATTGCTCTAACATTTTAAAGTGCCATATTCAATGAATGTGGGCCACTCTGCCCCTGGGCCATCTGCCTCGAGGTAACCAATGGAATAATAACAAAATGATTCATGTTTTAACCACGTTTTCTGACCGTCTCCAATCTATCAGAATGGAAGGATATGACAGTTTGTATAAACTCACTAGAATGCGGAGTAGGGGGAACATAAATTAGATTACTCACAATAACCATTGTGCCATTTCTACGGGAGTTGATACAGTGCCTTCGAAAAGTATTCAGACCCCTGGACTTTTTCCACATTTTGTTACATTACAGCCTTAAAACCTCTTAAGTGTCCACCCTTTTTTAAAATGTTCACCTAAAATGACCTACCCAAATCTAACTGCCTGTAGCTCAGGCTCTGAAGCAAGGATATGCATGTTCTTTGCAACATTTGAAAGGAAACACTTTGAAATTTGTGGAAATGTGAAAGGAATGTAGGAGAATATAACACAATAGATCTGGTAAAAGATAATACAAAGAAAAAACCAACCATTGTTTTGTATTTTTTTTGTACCATCATCTTTGAAATGCAACAGAAAGGCCATAATATATTATTCCAGCCCAGGTGCAATTTAGATTTTGGCCACTAGATAGTAGCAGTGTATGTGCAAAGTTTTAGACTGCTCCAATGAATCATTGTATTTCTGTTCAAAATGTTGTATCAAGACTGCCCAAATGTGCCTAATTTGTTTATTAATAACTTTTCATGTTGAAAATTGTGCACTTCCTCAAACCATAGCATGGTATTCTTTCACTGTAATAGCTACTGTAAATTGGACAGTGCAGTTAGATTAACACGAATTTAAGCTTTCTGCCAATATCAGATATGTCTATGTCCTGGGAAATGTTCTTGTTACGTACAACCTCGTGCTAATCGCATTAGCCTACGTTAGCTCAACCATCCCGTGGAAGGGACACCGATCCTGAATATATATATATTTTTTAATCCTCAAGAATCTACACACATTACTCCATAACGACAGAGTGAAAACAGGTTTTTAGAAATTTTGGTAAATTTATTGCAATTTAAAAACAGAAATACCCTATTTACATAAGTATTCAGCCCCTTTGCTATGAGACTCGAAATTGAGTTCAGGGGAATCCTGTTCCTGTTGATCATCCTTGAGATGTTTCTACAACTTGATTGGAGTCCACCTGTGGCATCTTCAAATGATTGGACATGATTTGGAAAGGCACACACCTGTGTATAGAAGATCCCACAGTTGACAGTGCATATCAGGGCAAAAACCAAGCCATGAGGTCGAAGGAATTATGCGTAGAGCTCCGAGACAGGGTTGTGCTGAGGCACAGCTCTGGGGAAGGGTACCAAAACATGTCTGCAGCATTGAAGTTCCCCAAGAAAACAGTGGCCTCCATCATTCTTAAATGGCAGATGTTTGGAATCACCAAGACTCTTCCTGGAGCTGGCCGCCCAGCCAAACGGGGGAATCGGGGGAGAAGGGCCTTGGTAAGGGAGGTGACCAAGAACCACTCCACCAATCAGGCCTTTACTGTAGAGTGGCCAGATGTAAGCCATTCCTCAGTAAAAGGCACATGACAGCCCGCTTGGAGTTTGTCAAAATGCACCTAAAGACTCTCAGACCATGAGAAACAAGATTCTATAGTCTGATGAAGCCAAGATTGAACTCCTTGCCATGAATGCCAAGCGTAACGTCTGGAGGAAACCTGGCACCATCCCTACGGCGAAGCATGGTGGTGGCAGCATCATGCTGTGGGTATGTTTTTCAGTGGTGGGGACTGGGAGACTAGTCAGGATCGATGGAAAGTTGAACGGATTAAAGTACGGAGAAATCCTTGATGACAACCTGCTCCAGAGTGCTCAGGACCTCAGACTGGGGGCGAAGGGTCACCTTCCAACAGGACAAAGACCCTAAGCACACAGCCAAGACAACACAGGAGTGGCTTCGGAACAAGTTTCTGATTGTCTTTGAGTGGCCCAGCCAGAGCTTGGACTTGAACCTGATCGAACATCTCTGGAGAGACCTGTAAATAGCTATGCAGCAACGCTCCCCATGTGCCAAGCTTGTTGCGTCATACCCAAGAAGAATCGATGGTGTAATCGCTGCCAAACGTGCTTCAAGAAAGAGTAAAGGGTCTGAAAACTTATGTAAATGTGATATTTCATTGTTTTCTATTTTTTATGTAAGTTAGCAAACATTTCTAAAAACCTGTTTTTGCTTTGTCATTATGAGGTATTGTGTGTAGATTGATGAGGGGAAAAACATACACTGCTCAAAAAAATAAAGGGAACACTTAAACAACACAATGTAACTCCAAGTCAATCACACTTCTGTGAAATCAAACTGTCCACATAGGAAGCAACACTGATTGATAATATATTTCACATGCTGTTGTGCAAATGGAATAGACAACAGGTGGAAATTATAGGCAATTAGCAAGACACCCCCAATAAAGGAGTGGTTCTGCAGGTGGTGACCACAGACCACTTCTCAGTTCCTATGCTTCCTGGCTGATGTTTTGGTCACTTTTCACTCTAGTGGTAGCATGAGACGGAGTCTACAACCCACACAAGTGGCTCAGGTAGTGCAGCTCATCCAGGATGGCACATCAATGCGAGCTGTGGCAAGAAGGTTTGCTGTGTCTGTCAGCGTAGTGTCCAGAGCATGGAGGCGCTACCAGGAGACAGGCCAGTACATCAGGAGACGTGGAGGAGGCCATAGGAGGGCAACAACCCAGCAGCAGGACCGCTACCTCCGCCTTTGTGCAAGGAGGAGCAGGAGGAGCACTGCCAGAGCCCTGCAAAATGACCTCCAGCAGGCCACAAATGTGCATGTGTCTGCTCAAACGGTCAGAAACAGACTCCATGAGGGTGGTATGAGGGCCCGACGTCCACAGGTGGGGGTTGTGCTTACAGCCCAACACCGTGCAGGACGTTTGGCATTTGCCAGAGAACACCAAGATTGGCAAATTCGCCACTGGCGCCCTGTGCTCTTCACAGATGAAAGCAGGTTCACACTGAGCACATGTGACAGACGTGACAGAGTCTGGAGACGCCGTGGAGAACGTTCTGCTGCCTGCAACATCCTCCAGCATGACCGGTTTGGCGGTGGGTCAGTCATGGTGTGGGGTGGCATTTCTTTGGGGGGCCGCACAGCCCTCCATGTGCTCGCCAGAGGTAGCCTGACTGCCATTAGGTACCGAGATGAGATCCTCAGACCCCTTGTGAGACCATATGCTGGTGCGGTTGGCCCTGGGTTCCTCCTAATGCAAGATAATGCTAGACCTCATGTGGCTGGAGTGTGTCAGCAGTTCCTGCAAGAGGAAGGCATTGATGCTATGGACTGGCCTGCCCGTTCCCCAGACCTGAATCCAATTGAGCACATCTGGGACATCATGTCTCGCTCCATCCACCAACGCCACGTTGCACCACAGACTGTCCAGGAGTTGGCGGATGCTTTAGTCCAGGTCTGGGAGGAGATCCCTCAGGAGACCATCCGCCACCTCATCAGGAGCATGCCCAGGCGTTGTAGGGAGGTCATACAGGCACGTGGAGGCCACACACACTACTGAGCCTCATTTTGACTTGTTTTAAGGACATTACATCAAAGTTGGATCAGCCTGTAGTGTGGTTTTCCACTTTAAGACCTCCATGGGTTGATAAATTTGATTTCCATTGATCATTTTTGTGTGATTCTGTTGTCAGCACATTCAACTATGTAAAGAATATATATATTTCATTCATTCAGATCTAGGATGTGTTATTTTAGTGTTCCCTTTATTTTTTTGAGCAGTGTATATATATTTATATATATATAAAACATATTTACATAAGTATTCAGACCCTTTGCTATGAGACTCGAAATTGAGCTCAGGTGCATCCTGTTTCCTTTGATCATCCTTGAGATGTTTCTACAACTTGATTGGAGTTCACCTGTGGTAAATTCAATTGATTGGACATGATTTTCAAAGGCACCTACCTGTCTATATAAAGTCCCAAAGTTGACAGTGCATGTCAGAGAAAAAAACAAGCCATGGCCTACAGTGCCTTCAGAAAGTATTCACACCCCTTTACTTTTCCCACATTTTGTTGTGTTACAAAGTGGGCTTAAAATGGATTTAATTGTACATTTTTGAATACTATGTACACACGATATTCTATAATGTCAAAGTGGAAGAGAAATTATAACTTGTAAAAACATCAAAAATAAAACACAAAGATATTTTGATTAGATAAGTATTCAACATTTTAAAATCACCTTTGGAAGTGATTACACCTGCAAGTCTTTCTGGGTAAGTCTCTAAGAGCTTTGCACACCTGGATTGTACAACATTTGCAATTTGTTTTGGTATTATTATTCAAGCTCTGTCAAGTTGGTTGTTGATTATTGCAAGACAGCCATTTTCAAGTCTTGCAATAGATTTTCAAGACAATTTCAGCCAAAACTGTTACGAGGCCACTCACTAACATTCAATGACTTCTTGGTAAGCAACTCCAGTGTATATTTTGCCTTGTGTTTTAGGTTATTGTCCTGCTGAAAGGTGAATTTGTCTCCCATTGTCCCTTGGAAAGCATTTTATCTTTTGTCCATTTATCTTTTGACATAAAAAACTCCCTAGTCCTTGCCGATAACAAGCGTACTCATAATATGATGCAGCCACCACCATGATTGAAAATATAAATAGTGGTACTCAGTAATGTGTTGCATTGGATTTGCCCCAAAAATAATGCTCTGTATTCAGAACATAAAGTACATTTATTTGCCACATTTTTTTCAGTTTTACTTTAGTGCCTTATTGCAAACAGGAT
This sequence comes from Salvelinus namaycush, assembly GCF_016432855.1. Classification (NCBI taxonomy): domain Eukaryota; kingdom Metazoa; phylum Chordata; class Actinopteri; order Salmoniformes; family Salmonidae; genus Salvelinus; species Salvelinus namaycush. The sequence goes on from NC_052316.1 coordinate 6,723,654, forward strand.
GCATGTTTTGGAATATTTTAATTATGTACAGGCTTCCTTTTCACTTTCTCAATTAGGTTAGTATTACATTGATGGAAGCAACAATCTATCCACAATATTAAAGCTGATCCACCTCCTGATTTAATTTATTTTTTTTATAATAAAAAAATTCTAACTGAGTTTAGTATTGCGGAGAAACTACAATTTTGTTGATCCACCCTCAGTTTTCTCCTATCACAGCCATTAAACTCTAACTGTTTTAAGGTCACCATTGGTTTCCTTCCTCTCTGGCAACTGAGTTAGGAGGGACGCCTGTATCTTTGTAGTGACTGGGTGTATTGATACACCATTCAAAGTGAAAATATTAATTTCACCATGTCCAAAGGGATATTCAATGTCTGCTTAATGATTTTTCTTTTTACCCATCTACCAATAGGTGCCCTTATATGGAGGCACTTGAAACCAGTAACAAAAATCAGGTTAAACGCTATCATTGCAAACATAGTGAATCCATGCAGCTTATCCTTGATTAATAATTTGAGAAAGATTGATTATTACAGTAACTTTGAACAATCAAGTTATATCTTCATCTCTTGTTAAGCACATTTTTACTCCTGAACTTATTTAGGCTTGCCTTAACAAAGGGGTTGAATACTTATTGACTCAAAATATTTCAGCTTTTCATTTTATATTAATTTGTCAAAATGTAGAAAAACATAATTCCACTTTGACATTATGGGGTATTGATTGTAGGCCAAAATAAATAAATAAATGTAATCCATTTTTAATTCATGCTGTAACAAAACAAAAGTGGAAAAAGTCAAGGGGTGTGAATACTTTCTGAAGGCACTGTAGCTGTAGGGCAATGTCCACTGTGCTGCTACAGCGCAGCAGAGATTGGCTACAGATTTCAAAAGCACTCAATGATCACGGAGTCTCGGCATTGTAACTTTATGTTTATTGTGGTATAGTGTGATTACATAAGCAGAATTCAATATAATTCCAATGCAACCCCCCCCCCCCCCCCCCCCCCCCCAAAATGTGCCCCCTCGCCGATTTCAACTGCCCCTTATTCACTTTATCCTGGTGCCGGGTCTGCTTCATCATTCCAGCTGGCTTAGTAATACTAGCCAGAGCCATTCAACGTTACTGCAATAGAATAGAAGTCCCTGCCAATGTTTTGAGTATACAAAACATTAAGAACACCTGCTCTTTCCATGACATAAACTGACCAAGTGAATCCAGGTGAAAGCTATCATCACTTATTGATGTCACTTGTTAAATCCACTTCAATCAGTGTAGATGAAGTTGGAGGAGCCCGGATAAAGAAGGCTTTTTAGGCTTACCGAGTGGCGGAGCGGTCAAAGGCACTGCATCGCAGCGCTATAGGCATCACTACAGATCTGGGTTTGATCCCGGTCTGTGTCGCAGCCGGCCGCGCCAGGGAGACCCATGAGGCGGCGCACAATTGTCCCAACACTGTCCGTCCGGGTTATGGAAGGGTCTGGCCGGCCAGGATGTCCTTGTCCCATTTCTCTCTAGCTACTCCTATGGCAGACCGGGTGCATGCATGCTGACATGGTTGGTGCGGCTGCCTTCCGGGGTAAGTGTCATGAAGCAGTGCGGCATGGTAGGGTCATGTTTTGGAGGACGCATGGCTCTCGACCTTCCCCTCTTCAGAGTCCCTACAGGAGTTGCAGCAATGAGACAAGACTGTAATACCAATTGGACATCATGAAAAAGGTGTAAAGAAATTTGAGTCTGTGTATGTGTGCCGTTCAGAGGGAAGACAAAAGACTTAAGTGCCTTCGAATTTAAGTTCCTTTGAAAGTTGATGATGTGTTTGTTACTGACAAAAAGCACATGGCTGAGCTCTTTATTCACCACTTCATTAAGTCAGGATACCAACATTGCCCACCCCTTCAAATGCAACTATCCCCGATGCTTCTCCCTCTTTTTCCCCTGCCCCGCTACAAAGTTTCTCCCTGCAGGCAGTCACTGAGTCCGAGGTGCTAGAGGTGCTCCTGAAACTTGTAGCTTCCGTCCCTCTCCTCGCCCCTACCTGGGCTCGAACCAGGGACCCTCTGCACACATCAACAACTGACACCCACGAAGCATCGGTACCCATCGCTCCACAAAAGCCACAGCCCTTGCAGAGCAAGGGGAACAACTACTTCAAGAAGTTGAATCGCTATTAGCGCGCACCACCACTAACTAGCTAGCCATTTCACATCGATTACACTTGACCCCAAAAAAACATCTGGGTCAGATGGTTTAGACCCTTTCTTCTTTAAGGTTGCTGCCCCTATCATCGCCAAGCCTTTCTTTTTCTATTTCTATTTTGACCTGTTTATCAAAAGTGTTGGAAAATCTTGTCAATAATCAACTGAATGGCTTTCTTGATGTCTATAGTATTCTCTCTGGTATGCAATCTGATTTCCGCTCAGGTTATGTATGTGACACTGCAACCTTAAAGGTCCTCAATGATGTCACCATTTCACTTGATTCTAAGCAATGTTGTGCTGCTATTTTTATTGACCTGGCCAAAGCTTTTGATACGGTAGACTATTCCATTCTTGTGGGCCGGCTAAGGAACATTGGTGTCTCTGAGGGGTCTTTGGCCTGGTTTGCTAACTACCTCTCTCAAAGAGTGCAGTGTATAAAGTCAGAAAATCTGCTGTCTCAGCCACTGCCTGTCACCAAGGGAGTACCCCAAGGCTCAATCCTAGGCCCAATCCTAGGCCCCACGCTCTTCTCAATTTACATCAACAACATAACTCAGGCAGTAGGAAGCTCTCTCATCCACTTATATGCAGATAATACAGTGTTATACTCAGCTGGCCCCTCCACGGATTTTGTGTTAAACTCTCTACAACAAAGCTTTCTTAGTGTCCAACAAGCTTTCTCTACCTTTAACCTTTTTCTGAACACCTCCAAAACAAAGGTTATGTGGTTTGGTAAGAAGAATGCCCCTCTCCCCACAGGTGTGATTACTACCTCTGAAGGTTTAGAGCTTGAGGTAGTCACCTCATACAAGTACATGGGAGTATGGCTAGACAGTACATTGTCCTTCTCTCAGCACATATCAAAGCTGCAGGCTAAAGTTAAATCTAGACTTGGTTTCCTCTATCGTAATCGCTCCTCTTTCACCCCAGCTGCCAAACTAACCCTGATTCAGATGACCATCCTACCCATGCTAGATTACGGAGACATAATTTATAGATCAGCAGGTAAGGGTGCTCTCGAGCGGCTAGATGTTCTTTACCATTCAACCATCAGATTTGCCACCAATGCTCCTTATAGGACACATCACTGCACTCTATACGCCTCTGTCAACCAGTCATCTCTGTATACCCGTCACAATACCCACTTGTTGATGCTTAATTATAAAACCCTCTTAGGCCTCACTCCCCCCTATCTGAGATATCTACTGCAGCCCTCATCCTCCACATACAACACCCGTTCTGCCAGTCACATTCTGTTAATGTTCCGCAAAGCACACACATCCCTGGGTCGCTCGTCTTTTCAGTTCGCTGCAGCTAGCGACTGGAACGAGCTGCAACAAACACTCAAACTGGACAGTTTTATCTCAATCTCTTCATTCAAAGACTCAATCATGGACACTCTTACTGACAGGTGTGGCTGCTTTGTGTGATGCATTGTTGTCTCTACCTTCTTGCCCTTTGTGCTGTTGTCTGTGCCCAATAATGTTTGTACCATGTTTTGTGCTGCTACCATGTTGTGTTGCTACCGTGCTGTTATCATGTTGTGTTGCTACCGTGCTGTTTTGTCATGTGTTGCTGCCTTGCTATGTTGTTGTCTTAGGTCTCTCTTCATGTAGTGTTGTGTTGTCTCTCTTGTCGTGATGTGTGTTTTGTCCTATATTTATATGTTTTTTTATTATTGTTTTTTAAATTAAATCCCAGCCGGAGGTCTTTTGCCTTTTGGTCGGATGTCATTGTAAATAAGAATTTATTCTTAACTGACTTGCCTAGTTAAATAAAGGTTAAATAAAATAAATACAATTTTGAACGGGGTATGGTAGTAAGTCCCAGGCGCACTGGTTTGTGTCAAGAACTGCAATGCTGCTGGGTTTTTCATGCTCAACAGTTTCCCGTGTGTTTCAAGAATAGTCCACCACCCAAAGGACACCCAGCCAACTTGACACATTTGTGGGAAGCATTGGAGTGAACATGGACCAGCTTCTCTGTGGAACGCTCTCGACACCTTGTAGAGGGAGTGTAACTAAATAATAGGAAGGTGTTCCTAATGTTTGGTGTACTCACTGTATAAGCGACTATTTAACAGTTGTGCACTCATTCTCCAAGAGTCCATTTTTGTTTGTTTGGGGGATGTCTGTAGCTGTGAACTGGAGTAGTTTGTTTCACGTTTGTCACGCCCTGACCATAGATTGCTTTGTATGTTTCTATGTTTTGTTTGGTCAGGGTGTGATGTGGGTGGGCATTCTATGTTGTATGTCTAGGTTGTCTGTTTCTATGTGTTTGGCCTAGTATGGTTCTCAATCAGAGGCAGGTGTCAGTCGTTTGTCTCTGATTGGGAGCCATATTTAGGTAGCCTGTTTTTCATTGTGTTTTGTGGGTGATTATTTTCTGTTTGCTGTTTCACCGTACAGGACTGTTCGTTTTGTCGTTTTATTGTTTTTGTTCAGTGTTCAGTTTCTTATTAAAACAATATGGACACTTACCACGCTGCGCATTGGTCCTCCTCTTCTTCCTCCCACGACAAGCGTTACAACGTTGCCCTCGGCCTTTGCTGCAAGAGGGTGGAGTTAGCCATTTGAGAGAGTGGTGAATGTGCTGCTAATGAAGCAAATCCGGGGGACACAGGCGAACATAACGAACACACCACTGTATATGATTCCACTCGTTCACAAAAAGGCAGGCGCGATTAGAACTCAATCAGATCAAGAATATAAGCGTTCTGAGCTTTGATCAACGCTGGGATCAATACTTAGATGTTGACCTGTAATGCAAAATCAGTTTTGTAGCATAATGAGAATTATTAAATATTAAAACCACCAAACCTCAAAGTTACTTACCTTCATACATTTTGAGGAATAAACTTGACTAAATAAATCGTTGGAATATTCAACTTCAGTCTCGTAACCTCATATTCAGGATAATCGGCACACTGTTACATGGACTGAAAGTAAGATTTACCATGGTTGCTATTTTCAAGGGTAGCCTATCCCTACCAGTGCACAGTGTTAGTTAGGTTAAGTTTACATACAATGATTTTCCAATGCCTTATTATTTTTACAAACAAAACATGAAGGTATGGGCACCATACTCAAGAGACACTGCTGGAGTAGGAAGGGAAAATGACTGTTTCCATTCAAAGAGTAGCCGTCCATTATTTTCCAGAAGCCAAACGGAGAAGAAGGCCCAAGAGAACATGGAAGAGAACAATGGAGGCTGAGCTCCAACATTATCAGCAACAAAAGCTGTGTCACAATGGAGAAGACGTCCAAAGACCTTCAGAAGTGGAGAGCCTTTGTTGCTGCCCTATGCGACAGCTGGCAGTATGGGTATAAGTGAGTGAGTAGATTATTACATAACTATCTACGTATCATAGTATTGTGAGATGACAATGAGTGATGACAACCACACAGTCAGGTCACCTTATCTTAGACTGTGAGTTTTTCCCATTTTTGCACTTAGAAATTAGTGATATATATCTTAAACCCATGGAATCTTGAAGAATATAACTTATAAATGCCTCATAAGCTTGTAGTTCAACTGTCGTACCCCATCAGAACCCAAAATATAAGCTTGTTTTACTCCAACGTTTGTAAACAATGCAAATGTAAACAACCCACTCCATAGCCTCAAAACATGGTTAAAACTATGATTTTGAGAGTGGTTCCATTTCTACAGACCCATCCCTCCATTTTGTTTAAACGAAGGACTCTCGCTTTAAGTCATACTGTACATAATCATAGTATTCCCTCTCTCACTGTCCTTGGTAGGTCTGTTCTTTACTCTAAGATCACCAGCTTTGTCAGCGAAGTAGGGAGGCATGTTCTGCCGTTGTGTGACCATATGGGTGCTATTAGAGAGTGAACACACGGGGCCGCTACATTAAACAAAGCCCAACAGTGTCCTTTGTCACGGGTGCTTACAGGCCTGGTGCAGAAGGCCTTCCTTGGCAGAGAGCTCCATCAGGGAGGTTGAGCCCAGATGGGGAGCAGTGGAGTGCAGTCAGAGGGCAAGCTGGCAGAGGCCCTTACCCATGCAAAATACACACACACACACAAAAAAAGTGCACGCACACACACTGCAGGAAAACATTAACCCACACACAGGCATGCTCATGCATGCACACGTGCACGTCACACACACACACACACAAACATATGCATGCACGCTTATATGCAGGATTGGGTAGGTTACTTTCTGAATGTAATCCGTTACAGTCGCTAGTTACCTGTCCAAAATTGTAATCGGTAACGTAACTTTTGGATTAATCCAACTCAGTAATGTAATCTGATTACATTCAGTTACTTTTAGATTACTTTCCCCTTAAGAGGCATTAGAAGTAGACACACATGTATGTTACCAATTGAACAATATCAATTGCAGGATAAATCAATGTTAAAGTTTACATTGCTGACCATAATAAGGATGTAAAATGTTACTTTATGGGTTGGTTATGTGGCCTTCTTCTAACCTATCGCTTTCTACTACGTATAATACTATGATTAAGTTATGTCTTTACATAAATAACCAAAGTCTATCAGAATTCCAGTCATTCCAATAAATCTTATACCCCTTATTCTTCAAAAATAGGACTTGAAAATCAAATCAAATTTTATTTGTCATATACACATGTTTAGCAGATGTTGTTGAGGGTGTAGCGAAATGCTTGTGTTTCTAGCTCCAACAGTGCAGTAATATCTAACAAGTGATATCTAACAATACACACAATCTAATGGAATGGAATTAAGAATATATAAATATTTGGATGAGCAATGTCAGAGCGGCATAGACTAAGATACAGTAGAATAGGATAGAATACAGTATATACATATGAGATGAGTAATGCAAAATATGTAAACATTATTAAAGTACTAGTGTCCCTTCCATGGGATGGTTGAGCTAATGTAGGCTAATGCGATTAGCACGAGGTTGTAAGTATCAAGAACATTTCCCAGGACTTAGACATATCTGATATTGGCAGAAATCTTAGATTCTTGTTAATCTAACTGCACTGTCCAATTTACAGTAGCTATTACAGTGAAAGAATACCATGCTATTGTTTGAGGAGAGTGCACAATTTTCAACATGAAAAGTTATTAATAAACAAATTAGGCACATTTGGGCAGTCTTGATACAAAATTTTGAACAGAAATGCAATGGTTCATTGGATCAGTTTAAACTCTGCACATACACTGATGCCATCTAGTGGCCAAAATCTAAATTGCACCTAGGCTGGAATTATACATTATGGCCTTTCTCTTGCATTTCAAAGATGATGGTACAAGAAAAACTAAAGAACAGTTGTTTTTTTCTTTGTATGATCTTTTACCAGATCTATTGTGTTATATTCTACTACATTCCATTCACATTTCCATAAACTTCAAGGTGTTTCCTTTGAAATGGTACCAATAATATGTATATCCTTGCTTCAGGGCCTGGGTAGGTCATTATATATATATATATATATATATATATATATATATATATATATATATATATATATATATATATATACATATATATACACACACAGTTGAAGTCGGGAAGTTTACATACACCTTAGCCAAATACATTTAAACTCAGTTTTTCACAATTCCTGACATTTAATCCAAGAAAAAATTCCCTGTTTTAGGTCAGTTAGGATCACCACTTTATTTTAAGATTGTGAAATGTCAGAATAATAATAGAGAGAATGATTTATTTCAGCTTTTATTTCTTTCATCACATTCCCAGTGGGTCAGAAGTTTACATACACTCAATTAGTATTTGGTAGCATTGCCTTTAAATTGCTTATTAACTTGGGTCAAACGTTTCGGGTAGCCTTCCACAAGCTTCCCACAATAAGTTGGGTGAATTTTGGCCCATTCCTCCTGACAGAGCTGGTGTAACGGAGTTAGGTTTGTAGGCCTCCTTGCTCGCACCTGCTTTTTCAGTTCTGCCCATACATTTTCTATAGGATTGAGGTCAGGGCTTTGTGATGGCCACTCCAATACCTTGACTTTGTTGTCCTTAAGCCATTTTGCCACAACTTTGGAAGTATGCTTGGGGTCATTGTCCATTTGGAAGACTCATTGCGACCAAGCTTTAACTTCCTGACTGATGTCTTGAGATGTTGCTTCAATATATCCACATAATTTTCCTCCCTCATGATGCCATCTATTTTGTGAGGTGCACCAGTTCCTCCTGCAGCAAAGCACCCCCACAACATGATGCTGCCACCCCCGTGCATCACGGTTGGGATGGTGTTCTTCGGCTTGCAAGCCTCTCCCCCTTTTTCCTCCAAACATAGCGATGGTCATTATGACCAAACAGTTCTATTTTTGTTTCATCAGACCAGAGGACATTTCTCCAAAAAGTACGATCTTTGTCCCCATGTGCACTTGCAAACCGTAGTCTGGCTTTTTATGGCGGATTTGGAGCAGTGGCTTCTTCCTTGCTGAGCGGCCTTTCAGGTTATGTACACCTCCAAGTGTATATAAACTTCCGACTTCAACTGTATATATATTCTGTATATATATTTACAGTAGTACCAGTCAAACGTTTGGACACACCTACTCCTTTTTCTATATTTTTTTTTACTATTCTCTACATTGTAGAATAATAGTGAAGACATCACAACTATGAAATAACACATATGGAATCATGTAGTAACCAAAAAAGTGTTAAACAAATCAAAATATATTTTAGATTTTAGATTCTTCAAAGTAGCCACCCTTTCCCTTGATGACAGCTTTTCACACTCTTGGCATTCTCTCAATTTATATGTCCAAAAATGGATGTTGCAACTACATATTGCCCTTTTAAGTCTATTACGCTCTCCGAAGCCGATGTGAGTAAGACCTTAAAACAGGTCAACATTCACAAGGCCGCAGGGCCAGATGGATTACCAGGACGTGTACCCCGAGCATACGCTGACCAACTGGCAAGTGTCTTCACTGTCATTTTCAACCTCTCCCTGTCTGAGTCTGTAACACCAACATGTTTCAAGCAGACAACCATAGTCCCTGTGCCCAAGACAACTAAGGTAACCTGCCTAAATGACTACTGACACATAGCACTCATGTCTGTAGCCATGACATGCTTTGAAAGGCTTGTTATGCCTCACATCAACACCATTTTCCCAGAAACCCTAGACCCACTCCAATTTGCATACCGCACCAACAGGTCTACAGATGATGCAATCTCTATTGAACTCCACACTGCCCTTTCACACCTGGAGAAAAGGAACACCTATGTGAGAATGCTATGCATTGACTACAGCTCAGCGTTCACCACCATAGTGCCCTAAAAGCTCATTACTAAGCTAAGGACCATGGGACTAAACACCTCCCTATGCAACTGGATCCTGGACCACCCCCAGGTGGCAAGGGTAGGTAAAAACACATCCGCCACGCTGATCCTCAACTCGGGGGTCCCTCAGGGGTGCGTTCTCAGCCCCCTCCTGTACTCCCTGTTCACTAATGACTGCACAGCTAGGCATGACTCCAACACCATAATTACGTTTGCTGATGACACAACAGTGGTAGGCCTGATCACCGACAACGATGAGACAGCCTATAGGGAGGAGGTCAGAGACCTGACTGTGTGGTGCCAGGACAACAACCTCTCCCTCAATGTGATCAAGACAAAGTAGATGATTGTGGACTACAGGAAAAGGAGGACCGAGCACACCCCCATTCTCATCGATGGGGCTGTAGTGGAGCAGGTTGAGAGATTCAAGATCCTTGGCGTCCACATCACCAACAAACTAACATGGTCCAAGCACACCAAGACAGTCATGAAGAGGGCACGGCAAAACCTATTCCCCCTCAGGAGACTGAAAAGATTTGTCATGGTTCCTCAGATCCTCAAAAGTTTCTACAGCTGCACCATCGAGAGCATCCTGATGGGTTGCATCACTGCCTGGTATGGCAACTGCTCGCCCTCCGACCGCAAAGCACTACAAAGGTTAGTGTGTAAGGCCCAGTACATCACGAGGGCCAAGCTTCCTGCTTCAGGACCTCTATACCAGGCGGTGTCAGAGGAAGGCCCTAAAAATTGTCAATGACTCCAGCCACCCTAGTGATAGACTGTTCTCTCTGCTACCGCACGGCAAGCGGTACCAGAGCGTCAAGTCTAGGTCCAAGAGGCTCCTAAATAGCTTCTACCCCAAGCCATTAGACTCCTGAACAGCTAATCAAATGGCTACCCAGACTGTTTGCATTGTCCCCCTCTCTAATATCTCTACCTGCATGTACATATTACTTAAATTACCTCGACACCGGTGCCCCCACACATTGACATTGACTCTGTACCGGTACACCCTGTATATAGCCCCGCCATTGTTATCTCTTACTTCTGTTTGTGGTATTTTCTTAAAACTGCCAACAAGGCTAAGGGCTTGTAAGTAAGCATTTCACTATTCAGCGCATGTGATAAATACAATTTGATTTGATTTGAAAACTGTGCAAGTTTGAGCATGTGTCCATTAGGTCTATGGATATTTTTTTTATCAGAATGAATTAGATTGAGCAATAGAATCCCCCCTTTAATTCCATAGGATGGGATCTTCACTATGCAGCTGTTGCAAGAGCGCATTTTTCACTGGCTGTCCACTGGTTTCAAAATCAATGATTGATCGGCAGCTAAAACTTCTTGAATTCAACCATTATGGGGTTCAAATACACATTTAGATTTGCAAACAGTCATCCACAACAACCACAATCCGTAAGGCGCAAATAGCTAAATGAGAGAGCAGCAGTGTGATTCCCATCAATGCGCTATGTAGATATCAATAATAAGCGAAAACTGTATCGCCGTAGACTACACCACTGCTGTCATCCTTACCTCCAAGCGTTTAGTCAAGTTGGATAATCTTTGGATGCCGACAGCAGTCGCACCATTGGAAGACATAGCTTGGACTGTAGCCTACAAAAGCCTATTCCTGCTCTTTTCCCGCGATCCATCAAACCCATTTTTGGTGTGTCATCATTGTGGTCTCTGATTTGTGGTCAGACTCGCTCAGGTGGAACAAACTTAAACTTATGCCTTTTTTCAATGCTGATTCAAATGCCATTGAGAAAACAGACAAGTGTTTGATTTTTTTTTTTTAGCAAACTTTCTGAATTTAAAAGTAATCCTCGAAGTAATCATCTACGTTTTCGAAAGAATCTGTAATCTGATCACAATATTTTGGCTGCTAACGTAACGGATTACAGTTACCGTTTTTTTGTAATCTATTACTCCCCAACCCTGCTTATATGGGGACCCACAACCTCACATATTCAGACGCTATAGGGTAGAGAGGACAGAGCATGACAGTGGGAGGTGAAAGACGACAGTGGGTGAGTGAGAAAAGGAGAAAGAGTCAAAGAAAAAAATCATATGCAAAGACTCAACCAGAAAGAGAGAGAAATGAAATATAACATATGTGAGCAGACATAACACAGTATCTTGGAGTGAGCTGTACTCCTACACCTGGACGCGAGCCCATGATGCCAGATGCAGAGGAGAGCCAGCCACACACACACACACACACACACACACACACACACACACACACACACACACACACACACACACACACACACACACACACACACACACACACACACACACACACACACACACACACACACACACACAGCGAGAGAGAGACAGAGACACAGGCAAACATCTCTGTGACTACATATGGCCATGCAGCCCAAACAGCTGCTGCGCTGCTGCTGTCACCCTCGATTCGTCTTTAGTTCATACAGTACAAATCAGTGGCATTATGGCCTGCTCAGAGACAAGGAAAACTGCCAATGATAACAATTGACATTACAACCAATTAAAAGCCATTGGAAATAATCAAACCACTCATTTGACAATTTTGTGTTGTTTTGATTGATTAGACATTCTGCTTAGCTTTGACAAGAGTGCATTAAGTTTTGGATGAAATTGTAACATTTTGTATAGGGTTTTGTAATAAACTAAGTATGTACAGTACCAGTCAAAAGTTTGGACACACCTACTCATTCAAGGGTTTTTCTTTATTTTTACTATTTTCTACATTGTAGAATAATAGTGAAGACATCAAAACTATGAAATAACACATATGGAATCATGTAGTAACCAAAAAAGTGTTAAACAAATCACAATAACTTTTGTATTTGAGATTGTTCAAAGTAGCCACCCTTTGCCTTGATGTCAGCTTTGCACTCTTGGCATTCTCTCAACCAGCCTCATAAGGTAGTCACAAGGAATGAATTTCAATTAACAGGTGCGCCTTTTTAAAAGTTAATTTGTGGAATTTCTTTCCTTCTAAATGCATTCGAGCCAATCAGTTGTATTGTGACAAGGTAGGGGTGGTATACAGCAGATAGCTCTATTTGGTAAAAGACCAAGTATGGCAAGAACAGCTCAAATAAGCAAGTCCATCATTACTTTAAGACATGAAGTTCAGTCAATGCAGAACATTTCAAGAACTTTGAAAGTTTCTTCAAGTGCAGTTGCAAAAACCATCAAGTGCTATGAACTTATCCTCTGCAGCAGAGTTATCTGCACCTCAGATTGCAGCCCAAATAAATGCTTCACAGAGTTTAAGTAACAGACACATCTCAACATCAACTGTTCAGATGAGTCTGCGTGAATCAGGCCTTCATGGTCGAATTGTTGCAAAGAAACCACTACTAAAGGACACCAAAATAAGAAGAGACTTGCTTGGGCCAAGAAACACGAGCAACGGACATTAGACCGGTGAAAATCTATCCTTTGATCTGATGAGTCCAAATTTGAGAATTTTGGTTCCAACCGCCATGTCTTTGTGAGACACTAGGTGAATGGATGATCTCCGCGTGTGATGGTGTGGGGGTGCTTTGCTGGTGACACTGTCAGTGATCTATTTAGAATTCAAGGCACACTTAACCAGAATGGCTACCACAGCATTCTGCAGCAATACGCCATCCCATCTGGTTTGCGCTTAGTGGGACTATCATTTGTTTTTCAACAGGACAATGACTCAAAACACACCTCCAGGCTGTGTAAGGGCTATTTGACCAATAAGGCTATTTGACCAATGACCTGGCCTCCACAATCACCCGACCTCAACCCAATTGAGATTTGGGATGAGTTGGACTGCAGAGTGAAGGAAAAGCAGCCAACAAGTACTCAGCACTTGACTGTTGGAAAAGCATTCCAGGTCAAGCTGGTTGAGAGAATGTGCAAAGCTGTCATCATGGCAAAGGGTGGCTACTTTGAAGAATCTCAAATATAAAATATATTTTGATCGTTTAATACTTTTTTGGTTACTACATTATTTCATTGTTTTAATGTCTTCACTATTATTCTACAATGTAGAAAATAGTAAAAATAAGGAAAAACCCTTGAATGAGTAGGTGGTCCAAACTTTTGACTGGTACTGTATGTCATGTCTTGATTCATATGTTCAGGATATACAGTAACTGAGCATTAGTGTTTCGATATAGCCTATGCATAGTTAACCGTATTCTGTTTGCTAATGTCTACTTTCTGGTTGCTGTCAAGTGCAGTTATGTATCTCCCACACTTCCTGCCCTGTGCATTCCACCCGATACTGACCCACAAAACCCAAAAGCCGGGGAATGACTAATTAAGGATGTGTTTCATTTGGAATGCAACTAGGATAACCGAGGGGGTGCAGTGAGCAAATTAGTGCCTTCTTTTAATCATCCCTGTACTCATATTAGTGGTAGTCTTTGATCACTGTGCTGGAGAGTGTAACGATTATCTGTGGTGGTAGAAGGATCGGACCAAAGCGCAGCGTGGTAAGTGTTCATGTCTTTAATATAAATCCAAAAACTGAACACAAGAAAAAAAACAATGATCAAACGAAACAGTACCGTGTGGCGACAAACACTGACACGGAAACAAACACCCACAAACCAAAAGTGAAACCCAGTATAAGTATGATTCTCAATCAGGGACAACGATTGACAGCTGCCTCTGATTGAGAATCATACCAGGCCGAACACAAAACCCCAACATAGAAAAACACACATAGACTGCCCACCCCAACTCACGCCCTGACCATACTAAATAAAGACAAAACAAAGGAAATAAAGGTCAGAACGTGACAGAGAGAGAAGTTCACGCGTGCATTTTGATATGTTTCCTGACACAGGTCCTTGTATTGTTGATGATCTATTTAGAATAATGCGGAATATGTTTGTCATATATGGAAGGAATAAATTATATTCTATGCTATGATACAGAACGAGTTATCATTATCATCGTCATTCAATTAAAATACAGTAGCTTCCTCTAGAAGAATAGAGAGGTCATTCTATTTTCTTTGGCATTTCTGGATACATTTCTGGGTATATATTTCTGGATACATGTCCACTTTGCAAGCCAGCATAATGTGACTTGCAGGCTTGATTTTGCCTGCAAACCATGAGTTTCAGGCCACCGTATTAAAGTAAAACTAGGCCCTCAAAATAAGGCCTCATGAATTATCTGCTGTATTGTGTTAAATAATACAATTTTAATGACAACGTATTCACTTAAGATCTCACTTGTTGAAGGCCAGAGGACTGAAAAGTGTCTGTCACTAACGAATACAGTCATGGGTGGTAAACTCTACAATTCACTCGAATGGCAAGGCACTCTGGGAAATATGCAAATATGGCTTTACACTAAGCAGTGTGTTAATTTAACTCTGAAAAGTGTGGACCCGTATAGACACTGGACTAGTGTTCAATTTAAAACTCTCATTGTCGATTTGACACTGGATAGTTTGCTGTGAAGGTATCGGTGAAAACCACAAGAGTGTAGATTTAGCACTGAGTTAGTGTAAAAATCGAATTCATAAGGGTTAAATACAATGTATTAGTGAACACCATTACAGGGTGCCTTCAACACTGAGTTAGTGTAACATTTTAATGCCACTGGTGTTGGAAAGTATCGGTGTTAAAAGGGCAACACTTTGAAAAGTGTAAATTCAACACTTTCTGGTGGTTCTCATATAAACCCTTCAAAGTTGTTACATTGAACACCCACTGTATTCAGTTTACCAATACAATTTTGCTGTGTAGCTGTGACTTTCATAATGAATTATTCCTCTAACACAGGAGCCAAGGCTTGTCGTTCTCACAATAATCAGCTACTACAGCTTGACATTTAACATCCAGGGAGAACTGGGAGGCCATTACCTTGTCTAGTCTGAAGCTCTGTCCTAGGTTCTTCTAACGACTCATCCTGTAACGCAGAGGATCCATCGTGGTGCTAGAGGGAGAGAGATCATTTTTTAAATGTTAGGCAAATCAGTTAAGAACAAATTCGTATTTACACTGATGGCCTACTGGGGAACATTGGGTTAACTGCCTTGTTCAGGTGCAGAAATACAGATTTCTATTCATCCAGCAACCTTTCGGTTACTGGCCCAACGCTCTAACCACTAGGCTACCTGCCACCCCAATAAAAGGACAGGAGATATTTAGTTATAGTGTAGGATCAAAAGTATGAACTTACTAACATACTCCATCTCTGGTCTTTTAACGTCTAATGCTTTCTATGAGTCATCTGTGATCTTCAATCACCCCAAAAGGCTTGATGAGACCTTCTGTAAGCATTTGTAAAGAATGAATCCAAAAAGTGGAGCTCCCAAAGGATGTGGCACAAGAGGGCGCAAATTGACCTTCTCCCATTGGCCATACACTTCTATTGACCTCTGACCTATCCGTATGACTGGTCAGGATCCATTAATGACCCTTCTTATCCCAACTGTATTTTGAGAGGTTCTCCAGGCACGTTGACCTTGAAGAGCAGGGTCACAGGGTCAAAGGCTCCCCATAGGTTCAGACCATTTCCACCGCTTGCCCTTTGGACCAAAAACAGTGAGAGCAGGATGTAATCAGTCAGACCAAAATTCTAATATAGACCTATTAATTTATTCATATATTTAATTTGCATTCATTATTTCTCCCTCTCCCTCTCTCTCTTTCCACTTTTTCCTTTGGTTAGCCGTGAACAAAGGTCACGAACGAAGAAAAAGGTGAGAGAGAAAGAAAAGGGAAGAGGGAGAGACAAGAGGAGGGAACTGAATCTAATTCGTCAGCCTATTCAGACAGCTGCGGCTGAGATGAGAGTCGACATAAAACATCTCAACGACTTCTCTTCAGTTTGAGCGCTCTCCTCTTGACATGTACAGTCACACGTCGGTGACAATGATCACGAGGGTGCGCCATAGCTCTAACGATGGTGTGTCACTACCACATCCAGATGTGCTTCCTCTCAGCACAACGGTAGGAAACACAAACATTTGGCCAGCTGGGCTACGGGATGAAGTGTTGATCACAAAGCGTTGTTACTTTAAATGCTTGTTGCCCTCCAGAAAATAACATGATATAAAATTGCTTTCGGTTTTGGGCACTTAACATTATGTTGCCAAAGCGTTGTTGCAGGGCCACTAGAAAGTAACGTATTACATACAGTAGTCTTAATAATTTTTTATAAATACGGACTTAGAATTTGTGATGTTTAGCTGGATATAGGCTAATTTGAGTGCTTTGATTACGGTGCTTCTCAGCATGGATTCTTTCTACAGATTAACCTGTGATTGGTCAAAGTTCACACTGAATTGAATGAAGGCGCAGATAATGCACAGCACTGTAGCCACAGTGGAGTTGGAAAGATGTGTTTTGTCATGACCAATACTTTTGCGTTTTGTCATTACCAATACGTTTGTGTTTTGTCATTACCGACGCGTTTGTTTTTGGTCATTTCCGATACTTTTGTGTTTTGTCATGACCAATACTTTTGCGTTTTGTCATTACCAATACGTTTGTGTTTTGTCATGACCAATGCTTTTGTGTTTTGTTCAACTGACCGGTGAGGAAACCTATTTAGAAGATCGCTCAGCTGTAGTTATATTAGACAGTTGAAAAGAGATGCGTCACCTCACGAATAATCCATGTTGTGTCGTAGGTGGACTCGAAGACTACTGATGCGTTCAGGTAGACAGTGAGCAAATGCACCCTACTGGGTAAGAATGACTGGAACCCTAATATTGAGTCTACGTTGGGTTTAGAAGCTTGCCAAATCTTCCTGTGTAGATCCACATAAAGCCAACGGCATGCTTCAAACAGCCTGCCTTGAGCTGCTTTTGTCAATGTCATTTGGATGTACAGTGGGGGGGGAGGAATCCTTGTGTACATATCAAGAGTGTGGAGTGTGGAGGCATGTTCATGCAGAGTTTGTTTGCAATGAGTGTGTGGTCATGTGGTGTGTATATGATTAGGTTGTTACATGTGTATGTGTGTGTGTGTGTGTGTGTGTGTGTGTGTGTGTGTGTGTGTGTGTGTGTGTGTGTGTGTGCGTGCGCCATTAGCAAGCTTCCCAAATCTGCCTTCTAGGCACAACTCAGTGTTAGAGAGAGAGCGAGAGAAAGAGAGAGATAGAGAGAGCGAGAGAGGGAGGGATTATGGTCGGTGGCAGCAGGCGACCAAGCAGCAGAGGTGGCTGCCTGCTTAGCATCCAAGTAGAGGAGATGTAAAGTGACGATGTCCCCCGTGGTGTAAATATGTTAATTCCAAATGAGTTTGCTGGCGGAGAGGAGCGCGCTGTATGGCGAGGGGAATGGAAGAGATGCTGATGCACCCGCTCGCTCGCCCCCTGATTCATTCTTTAGTTATCTAGCCGCTCAGCTTAACGCTGCCCCAGCCAGGCCCCTGTCTTTCTTCTTCTTCCTCTACTTCTTGCTGCCATATGCAAGTGAGGCCTTGGATGAGAGGGAAAAACTCAAACAAAACAATTCCCAGGATCGCTGGATGGGCCGAGTTTTCGTTGGTCTCTGGTGAGAGTCAACCAGGGGAGGACGACTGCCCCCTCTCATTGAAGCCCCAAAGTTCAGGGCCGACAGCGGTAATACCGGAATTGTTCACAGAAAACAGGATCCTGCATTATAGTGAATGGGACAATGGCAATCTTCGTGTGAAGATTTTTTTTTTTTTTGAAGACAATCAATGGCATCAACAATTGCTTCCATTACACCAGATGTATGTCCTTGAACTGATTATTTTAAAATCGCACACAGAATAAGTTACAAGGATAATTAGGTAGCTATTGGCAGCCTGCAGTACTCCGGTCGGCCTTCAACTTAACATACTCAATGAGAGGGTGCTGCACTGAGTTTGCCCTCAACATCATTTCCTGGAGTAGCTCAAACTGCACATGTTATGTCTACATAAAGCTTCCACGAGACGTCATCTTAACCCAACTTCCAACTTGCCAATTCACCCTTCGAATGGCACACATACACAGCCCATGTCTCAATTGTCTCAAGGCTTAAAAATCTTTCTTTAACCCTCTAGAGTCTAAGACCTGTCTAAGACCCCTAAAGTTATCAAAAAAAGATTGGATTGATTATTGGATGAAACATTGCATTTGGCATTACTGCTGTTAGCCAATAGAAATGCATTGAACAACAGATAGTCTCCCAAAAATTCTAAAGGAAGTTTGTTCTGAAGTGTCTGTCCTATATTTGAGAGATTTAAGAAAGATCAGGAAACTAATTGTATTTTTTGTATCCCCTTATTTTAAGCACTAAACTATCTCTATATACAGTACCAATCAAACGTTTGGACACACCTATTCATTCAAGGGTTTTTCTTTATTTTTACTATTTTATACATTGTAGAATAATAGTGAAGACATCAAAACTATGAAATAACACACGTGGAATCATGTAGTAACCAAAAAAGTGTTAAACAACACAAAATATATTTTATATTTGACATTCTTTAAAGTAGCCACCCTTTGCCTTGATGACAGCTTTGCATACTCTTTGCATTCTCTCAACCAACTTCATGAGGTAGTCACCTGGAATGCATTTCAATTAACAGGTGTGCCTGTTTCCTTTTTAATGCTTTTGAGCCAATCATTTTTGTTGTGACAGGGTAGCGGTGGTATACAGAAGATAGCCCTATTTGGTAAAATACCAAGTCCATATTATGGCAAGAACAGCTCAAATAAGCAAAGAGAAACAGTCCATCATTACTTTAAGACATGAAGGTCGCTCAATACGGAAAATGTCATGAAATTTGAAAGTTTCTTCAAGTGCAATCGAAAAAACCATCAAACGCTATGATGAAACTGACTGTATTGAGGACCACCACAAGAAATGAAGACCCAGAGTTACCTCTGCTGCAGAGGATAAGCTTGTTAGAGTTAACTGCACCTCAGATTGCAGGCCAAATAAATGCTTCACAGAGTTTAAGTAACAGACACATCTCAACATCAACTGTTCAGAGGAGGCTGCGTGAATCAGGCCTTCATGGTCAAATTGCTGCAAAGAAAACACTACTAAAGGACACCAATAAGAAGAAGAGACTTGCTTGGGCCAGGAAGCACGAGCAATGGACATTAGACCGGTGGAAATCTGTCCTTTGGTCTGATGTGTCCAAATTTGAGATTTTTGGTTCCAACCTCTGTGTCTTTGTGAGATGCAGAGTAGGTGAACGGATGATCTCTGCATGTGTGGTTCCCACCGTGAAGCATGGAGGAGGAGGTGTGATGGTGTGGGTGTGCTTTGCTGGTGACACTGTCAGTGATTTATTTAGAATTCATGGCACACTTAACCAGCATGGCTACCACAGCATTCTGCAGCGATACGCCATCCCATCTTGTTTGCGGTTAGTGGGACTATCATTTGTTTTTCAACAGGACAATGACCCAAGACAAACCTCCAGGCTGTGTAAGGGCTGTTTGACAAAGAAGGAGATTGATAGAGTGCAGCATGAAATGACCTGGCCTCCACAATCACCTTACCTCAACCCAATTGAGATGGTTTGGGATGAGTTGGACGGCAGAGTGAAGGAAAAGCAGCCATCAAGTGGTCAGCATATGTGGGAACTGCATCAAGACTGTTGGAAAAGCATTCCAGGTGAAGAGAACGCCAAGAGTGTGCAAAGCTGTCATCAAGGCAAACGGTGGCTACTTTGAGGAATCTAAAATCAAAAATATTTGTTTCACTCTTTTTTTATTAATACATGATTCCAGTAAAAAGAAAGAAAAACCCTTGAATGAATAGGTGTGCCAAACTTTTGACTGGTACTGTATACTTCCATCATTGAATTTTTTCTGATACCGGGGACCTTCAGACAAGACTTGTGAGGCTTGTGGGCATC
Organism: Salvelinus namaycush; assembly: GCF_016432855.1. NCBI lineage: Eukaryota > Metazoa > Chordata > Actinopteri > Salmoniformes > Salmonidae > Salvelinus > Salvelinus namaycush. Next base: position 6,743,977 of record NC_052316.1, read on the forward strand.
ATAAAGCAAAACGGAGAACACCATTGTGTTCGTGAGCATCTCAGCTCACAGACAGAAGTTGGCAGAAGAGGCTGTACTGACTTCAGACGAGTCTTGTGAGGCTTGTGGGCGTCCTAGATCAAAACGGAGGATGGCCAAACGGTTTGGACGCTACAAACGTTTTAGTGAAAAGACCGATTTTTTTTTCTCTAGCTTAATCTGACGGATTTTTAAATTAGATTTCCGCGGGCCGTTGAAATTGTAGGTTAAGGGTTCATCTGTCTTCATCTACACTGATTGAAGTGGATTTGAAGTGACATTAATAAGGGATCATAGCCTTCACTCACCTGGTCAGTCTATGTCATGGAAAGAGCAGGTGTCCAGGTGTCCTTAATGTTTTTCACACTCATTGTATAGCTATGTGTAGAGCCATAACTTTTACTTCAGAGTCAGAAATTACATAAATGACTCCTGGTGGTGTACGTCTGTACCTCAGAGAACCCAAACAGCTGGTCAAGGGGTCATGCTGCATGTGTGTTGGTCAGGGACCTCCATTGGTTTAATTGTCAACATATTTGTGCTATCTCTATTTCCCGCTCACTCTTGCTCTCTCCTCTCTCACTTTCTCTTGCTTTCCCTCTCTAGCATTCCCCTCGCTCACTTTCTCTCTCCCTCTTTCTCTCAAGCTTCCCTTCCATAACTTTCTCTCTCCTCTCCCTCTCTTGCTATCCCCTCCCTTTCTCCTCTCTGCCTCTCCCCGATGGCATCATCGTAAACCTGGCCCCGTGTCCAGTGACTATGGTTCAAGATGGCTGCTGTCCAGGGTTCTTCTGAGAGCGGCGTCGGGCTGCCGATGATGAACGGGGATGCATTGGGCTTCTGACATCCCTTCTGTTCCGCCAAGCGTGTCCCCCTTATATACACTACACCCCTGCACTGCACCACTGCCAGCCAAGCTTTAAACATGAGGCAGATTGAGAAGGGACACGGATAAATACACACAAAAAGTCCCACACACACACGCACAAGCACACACACACACCATGCACCGCTGTAGCCGCCTCACCGCCACTGCATGCATTTGTCTGCGGGGCAGGATCGCATACCCAGTGTTTTAGAATATTCATGGAGCTGTCTCTCTCCAATTCGCATGTGGATTAAACCAGTCCCTCCATTTCTGTATCATCAGATCAAGCTCATATACAGCAGGCGGACATGAAACAGTCATCCGGATGGCATTACGTAAGGCACAAATGTACTCCATACTACACTGCCTGTTCAGAGCAGGGCAGGGTGACGTTGGGCTTCAGGTCTGCGTCGTAAATGACACCCTATTCCCTACATACTGCAACGCTTTTGAGAAGAGCCCTATGAGGCCTGGTCAAAACTAGTGCACGATCTAGGGAATAGGGTGCCATTTGGGACGCAACCCTTGTGTCTGTCTACTACCCCTCAATCTTACTTAACACCTCTTGAAGCTAGGGGGCAGAATTTTTATGTTTGGAAAAATAACGTTCCCATTGTAAGCTGCCTATTTCTCAGGTCCAGATCGTAGAATATGCATATAATTGACAGAGTAGGATAGAAAACACTCTAAAGTTTCCAAAACTGTCAAAATATTGTCTGTGAGTATAACAGAACTGATTTTGCAGGCGAAAACCTGAGGAAATCCAACCCGGAAGGGACTTCTATTTTGAAAAATCACTGTTCCATTGCCTGCCTTTCGTCCATTTAAAGGGATATCAACCAGATTCCTTTTCCTGTGGCTTCCTCAGGGTGTGAACAGTCTTTAGACATAGTTTCAAGCTTTTATTTTGAAAAATTAGCGAGATTTATCAAAATGCGTCAGTGGATACACGAATGTCCCTCCATTAGTTGTTGCGTGCGACACACATTTTCTTTCTCTCCAGTATTGAATAGTTTACAGTCCGGTTGAAATATTATCGATTATTGATGTTAAAAACAACCTGATGATTGATTATTAAAAACGTTTGACATGTTTACGACCTTTACGGATACTATATGGAATTTCGCTGTAAAGCATATTTTCAAAATCTGACACGATAGGTGGATTAACAACAAGCTAAGCTGTGTTTTGGTATATTTCACTTGTGATTTCATGAAAATAAATATTTGTAGTATTTTTTTTTAATTTGGCGCTCTGCAATTCAGCGGTTGTTTACGAAAATGATCCCGCTAAAGGGATCCGTGCGTCAAGAAGTTTTAAGATCACTTCTTATGATGATTCCATTTAGAAAACTAAGCAATTGGTTCACATGAAGCGGTTGGTTTGGTTTGTGTTGATGCCTTCGCTAACTGGCATTTCACACTGAAATGAGAAGCCTTTTCTATACCCCCTTATTAATATAGAATAAGCTGTTAGGGTGGCACACTTGACGTGAGCGTACTAACGTGGGGTTGTGTGAGTACATTAATGTCAAGTGTCGTGTCATTTTATAATAGCGTTCTGATGAGTACGTTTAATATGTAAAAGCTTGTTGAACCAATGTTAGATGAAAACTCAGAACAACCAAAACCAAAGGCTGTGAATGTAGAGCATGCATGTAAAACATTAATAAACGCTGTCTGGTATATATAGTCTCATTGTGAAAACAGTTATTGTGATGTTCTACTCATCTAAAATGTATCTTTGTTACACAATGCTGTAGCTCGATTGTATTACAGAGCTGACAGACCGAACTTCAGCAAGTTATTTTCACCAATACACACAGCTATTGGTGAATTCTAGACTAAAATAGATTACATTTTTTGGCTAACCAATTACTCAAATGTCTACCTCATGTCAAAATGACAACTTATTTTATAGAAAATGAAAGTTCCAAAAACACACATTTCATACGTGCAAACTTTATGGAATGACACTTACGGATGTCTCTTTTGCAGAAACTATTCATAGGGATCCGCTTTATCGTTGCCCAATTTGGCCCCTGTGTGTTCTCCTATGCGTGCCCTGCTATGTTTGAGTGCTAGGCATGATGGGCGCCGTGCTGAGGGGCCGTTGGCTCATCTTATTGGACGCTCAGCTCTTCTGTCAGGCAACGGCTGTCTGCTTGTACAGGGCCCATGTCAGGACAGTGTGAATCAGTGCAGCACTGATACACCCACAAGACTCACAGCTGGAAACATGCCACTGGCATTCGATCTGCTTCTCGAGTTGTCCCACCTCTCGGTTTGTCCTTTCAAACACAGTGGTAGTATGCCTTGTGTTGCTGTTGGAGATGGTGCAAGGTTGTTTGCGGCGACATAACGAGGTAACGTGTCTAACAATGTCTACATCCCAAATGGAAACCTATTCCCTACATAGTGCACTATTTTTGACCAGAACCAACCCTATATGGGTCCTGGTCAAAAGGAGTGCACTATATAGAGAATAGGGTGCCATTTGGGACAGACAATGGGCCAAGAAATCCTTCTAGGTACTCTCAAAATAACAGAAGAAGAACATTGTAAGCTCTCTGAAAAGAACGTTAGGAATAATGACGGCGTTCTGAAATCCTATTTGTTCGATCAGTACGCATATTCGGTCCATCAATTAGGCCTATACCTCTGAATAACTGGACTTGATGTTCAGTATTGAAAGTCTGTTTACAGTGACTATTTGTATGTTCCTTCTTTTCAAATCTCTCTGGATAATATTGAGCTGCTGTTACCATCCCACTTGCGGGGCTCCCAATAATGACGTAATTTCACCTGTATCGGTCTAAAACACTACATTACTTTGAGCTTAGGTAGGGGGGAAAAAAAGACTACGACATTTGAACCAAACCCTCTGTGTATTAAATCCCTTGCCGTGTAACACAATCTTCGGTCTGATCCTCTTAATATACAATTTCAATGACTATCATTCTTTTGGGAAGAGCGTTCCGTCTTCAACCGCTGGCAGAATCATTCCATCTAATTAAAGACAAGGATAAGACTGTGTGTGTGTGTGTGTGTGTGTGTGTGTGTGTGTGTGTGTGTGTGTGTGTGTGTGTGTGTGTGTGTGTACCCCGTACTGTTCCAAGTGAGAGATGAGTGCGAAACCTAGACCATGTGCGAAACCTAGATAACCTGAGGAATTATTGTGTTTCTCCCCGGAGGTCTTTGCTCATAAATAAGATGGCCGATAGCCTTTGTGTGGCGCAGGGGCCGCCTCAAAATACTTTTTACTTGAGTTATGTTCCTTCGTACTCTGATAAGAGCCACCCATGCTAATAGGTAGCAATCGAATATTCAATTCATTGAACAAGAACGATTAATAGATAATATATCATTTTCGTTGGAGATGTTTAAACATATGCATTGCTGATTGGACTGTAAGTCACACCGGTGTGTACTTTATTTGAACGCTAACATTGGAATTTAGCTGCTTGTCATCACATTGGTTTGTTTACCTAATGGAGACAGACGTCTATTAAGGGCGAGGTGGGACTGGGAGATTGTGTCGCATCTCATTAAGCCACATTAGATTGCTCACGGTAGACGACCCTAATGATTCATCAGATCTATGTCATTGACTGGTAATGATTGCTCCTTAGCTTAGCAACAGTACGGCTAATAGATGTGTTTGCATGCCTCCTCCAGACACTTGTTGTTTTCCGAGGTGCATGCCTTTTGTGTATGTTACTCAACAGCGTGACATGCAGTGCACTTCTGCAACTCTCTGACCGGCACTTGGTTGGGAGAAATGGAATCTTTGCCTTTAATATTATGTCACAACCTCCCCGTCGTTGCTATTTAAGAAGATCAGCACTGTGGAGTAAAATGATGTATCGCAAATGTTCTTTTCAGACACAGACATGCGTTTTGCTTTCAACACAACCCCCTGAGACAGGGTCAACCCGGATGCAGCCCCCCTGGAGCAGATTGAAGGGTTAACAACCTTGCTGGAGGGCACAATGGCAGCACATGGCATAGCATACCCACCAGATTATCACACAGAACCAAACAGAGTGGGTCTGAGAGTCAAGTGTGATGGGAGAGACGTGGAATACCATCCATTGTAATCTAAAGAGCTGTGTTGTATCCCCTCGTCCTGGGGTTCATCCTTATTAATTTGGGTGATTATAATCTGATGACAGAGCAGTCCTGTAGGAACACTAATTAGTTCCACTGCAGGAGCCCAAGCTGATCCCAACCGTGACCTGATATTTGCCTGTGTGCGTTGGGCTGAAAGATGGCCGCAGGGCTGGTTTTAATTGCTGCGCCTTTGGAACGTGTCATAACCTCACCAGACCCCACGATCAAAGGACCGCAAGCAGAGACATTTCCTGGACATACCTCAGAGGGGCATTACCTCAGATGAGTGTGATAACGGCGAAGACAGGCAGGCCAAACAGCAAATCACAATCAGAGATAGTTAAGCCTACAGCTTCCAGCACTGAGGTGACATCACCACTTAGCAACCAGATAAGAGAGAAGCGTGTGTGTGTGTGTGTGTGCAACAAAATCGCACTGTTTTACCAATTTCACTTCAGATTTTGACGTTTATCCACATTTTTCCGTACGTCAAATTTCGTAATGTCTTCGACACCCTGGGCTGAATCCTGCTCAGAAAGTGTTCCCTTTCTCTAAACCTAACATTCTAAAGTTAAAGGTTAAGGTTTTGGATAGGGTTACATCATTAAGATTAGGCATGAATTCTGAATGGAATGGTTAAATGAACACGTGCCCTTCGGATCCGGAGTCAAGGGATCGCCACTGAGTGTCTATCACTGGGATTGAACACGCTATGTTCAGATCTGGATTCACGCCCACCCGCCACCCCCGTCCACAACGCCACGCCCATCCGCCACCCCCGTGCACAACGCCCTAGCAAAACCCAAGCCTACTTGATGGTAATAGCGCTCACTGTTGCCCCTAGTGGCTGGGTTTGAAGGCGTTTCCCGACATCCTCAGGACATGGACAGACGTCTGATTACCAAGTCAATCTTCAGCTATCTGCCTGTTGTGTGTGTGCCTGTGTGTGTGTGCCCGTCTGTGTGTGTGCACGTGTGTGCCCATGTGTGTGTGTGTGTGTGTGTGTGTGTGTGTGCGCACGCTTGTGTGTGTGGGTGCGCAGTTTGAGGAGGTGGGAGGGGGACATTCCTTGAGTGAAATTTTTTTTTTCCCCCACAGACATGGAGCATCAGTGAATTATTGAGGCGGTGGTAACGAAGCAGGGGCATGGGCCAGGTGTGGGGTTTCATAGGCACATTGAGGAGCAGGCACTGGGTGGCAGAGATGGGATGGGATTAGCGGGTATTAGGTGAGGGTCGCCAACACTAGGTGTCTGGCAGAAATTGTCTTAATCCACATCAACCCAGTATTGTCACACACACACACAAACAAACACACACACTGCACTAAGAATCCTAGAAATAATCCTTGGGAGTAAAGTTTCTCATGGGATTCCATTTCAGAATGGTCTACGTGGGAGGAACCTATGTAACAGTAGCGGATCTTAAACTCAAGGAAGGGTGCTACTATGATGGAGGAACTTTGAAAGAAGTGCGTCCACACGCATTTCTTGGTGGTTACACTAAGTGTTGGAGCTAGCGCTGGTGCTAAACCCAGACTGTGTCAAGTGATTACTCCAGACGCTGAATTAATATTGAAGGCAGGCTTACTGTACATAGTCACTGGTGGCCAAGATTGAGGAAATGCTACTTTTGGGACCCGCAGCACTAAGAGGCACCATGGCAACAGACAGATGCCGGGGAAGGAGAGGATTTCAGAGTGCATTTCATTAAGGACTAAAGAAAAGTTAACTTACAGGAGCCACAGGAGTGCTAAAAATAAGATTATCCTCTCTATTCATTAACTCAATCAAATCCCATCCCTGTCAAATCACAGGTATCCATTTTGAAAAGAGAGAATGGCGAAAATTCAAACAGAAGCTGATTGGCAAAGCCAATGCAGGATACAAAGAGTAGAACAAACAGCTGAGCCAAGAGGAGGAGGGAGGAAGGAGGAGGAGGAAGAGTACAGTATTTCCAAAACGATATATCCATACATTTTTCACATTTCATCAGAAATGATTGTTTATGGGTACCGTCATGTGTGTGTAAAATATTACTGTTCTCAGATTTTTAATTCATAGATTTCAGATGTCTATGTTTTGCAAAACGCTATCCATTGTTTAGGTGGAATGGAATGTTCGAATCCTATATATTTGCCTGTGATATCTGGTTGTGTCATCCAGCTATTATACGATGAATGCACTTCCTGTAAATCTCTGGATAAGAGCATCTGCTAAATGACTAAAATGTCTTATAATTTTATATTACCGGTACTGTATTGATATTATTATTTTTATTACTCTCACAAATGTCTAATTTGTACAGTTCTTTATAAAAAATGTCGTCATTTGCTATCGATCACGACACCATTAAATCGTATATGAAGACTCAATAGCGCATTGGAAGCCAAGGAAGTCAGTTAAGATGGTGTCTCTTGGTAGAATTATGTAAACATAACATGTGCTGCTTGATCTACTCCAGGAAGTGATGTTGCAGGCTAGCTCCGTGCTGCCCCCTCTCATTGAGTATCTCAAGTTGAAGGCCGACTGGGGTACTGCAGGCTGCCGTTAGCTACTAAATGATCCTTATGTTTTCTGTGTTAACGGTTCAAGGACATACTGGTGTCATAAAATAAATTTTTGGTACCACGGTTGTCTTGGTAAAAAAACGTTTTTATTTACCCGAAGATTGACCACAAAGCCATTTCCCCATTCACTATAATGGGGATCTTGCTTTCTGCAAACAATATCTCCAGTTGGCCTAAAACTTAATATCTTCAATGAGAGGGGGCAGTCATTCTCCCCTGTCTGTAGCCCCTGAATGGTTAACTACAAAGACAGAGTCAGCAGTGAGAGGACCACTTTCCCAGAAGGCAACATGAAACGGAGAGGAGGAATATTTATCCCGAGAGCCCGCTAGGGAACTAGCTCGCTGCTGGCAGCTGGCAAAGTCAAATGGCTCACCTGAAGAGTTGGTTCACAAGTTCAACGAGCCTTTCCCTCTTCAAATAGTCGCACTCTAATGACATGAAAAAACATGCTAGTCTTTTGTTCGGGATTCTAACAGGAGTTTGACCACAGCCGTTTTTGGCCACTGTCATACTCAATGGCTTAAGTGCATGTAGAAATCAAACCAATGGGACATTAATTCAGTCCACTTCCCTCTATGATGAGATGTGTACCAATGGGTAGGTTACTTTCTAAATGTAATCCGTTACAGTCACTAGTTACCTGTCCAAAATTGTAGTCAGTAACGTCACTTTTGGATTACCCAAACTCAGTAACGTAATCTGATTACATTCAATTATTTTTTAGATTACATTCCCCTTAAGAGGCATTAGAAGAAGACAACAATGTATGTTACCAATTGAACGACATCTATTGCAGGATAAATCAATGTTAAAGTTCACATAGCTGGCAAAATATGGATGTTCAATTTTAACTGAAAGGTTGCTGGATTGAATCCCCGAGCAGTGAACCCACTGTTCCTTGGGCATCGAAGACGTGGATTAAGGCAGCCCCCCGCACCTCTCTGATTCAGAGGAGTTAGATTAAATGCGGAAGACACATTTCAGTTGAAGGCATTCAGTTGTACTGAACTGACCATGTATCTCTTTCCATACTTTAAGACATAAGAGCCAGTCAATCTAGAAAATTTCAAGAACTTTGAAAGTTTCTTCAAGTGCATCAAACACTATATTGAAACTAGTTCTCATGAGGACCGCCGCAAGAAAGGAAGACCCAAAATTACCTCTGCTACAGAGGATACGTTCATTAGAGTTACCAGCCTTAGAAATTGCAGCCCAAATAAACGCTTCACAGAGTTCCAGTAACAGACACATCTAAACATCAACTGTTCAGAGGAGACTGCGTGAATCAGGCCTTCATGGTCGAATTGCTGCAAATAAACCACTACTAAAGGACACCAATAAGAAGTAGAAACTTGCTTGGGCCAATAAACACGAGCAATGGACATGAGACCGGTGGAAATCTGTCCTTTGGTCTGATGAGTCCAAATTTGAGATTTTTGGTTCCAACCGCTGTGTCTTTGTGAGAAGCAGAGTAGGTGAACGGATGATCTCTACATGTGTGGTTCCCACCGTGAAGCATGGAGGAGGAGGTGTGATGTTGGGGGGGTGGTTTGCTGGTGACACTGTCAGTGATTTATTTAGAATTCAAGGCACACTTAACCAGCATGGCTACCACAGCATTCTGCAGCGATACGCCATCCCATCTGGTTTGCACTTAGCGGGACTATCATTTGTCTTTCAACAGGACAATGACCCAAAACACACCTCCAGGCTGTGTAAGGGCTATTTGACCAAGAAGGAGAGTGATGGAGTGCTGCATTAGATGACCTGGCCTCCACAATCACCCGATCTCAACCCAATTGAGATGGTTTGGGATGAGTTGGACCGCAGAGTGAAGGAAAAGCAGCCAACAATGCTGATTTGAAAGACATTGAGAAAACAGAGAAGTGTCAAATAATTGTAATGATAATCTAGTTTTTCAAAAGTATCTGTAATATGATTACAATTGTTTTTCTGGTAACGTAGTGGATTGCAGTTACCGTTTTTTGTAATCCTTACATGTAACTGCCACGCCCTGATCGGTTTCACCTGACCTTGTGCTTGTCTCCATCCCCTCCAGGTGTTGCTTAATATCTCCGGTGTATTTATCCCTGTGTTTCCTGTGTCTATGTGCCAGTTTGTCTTTCTTGTCAAGTCAACCAGCATTTTTGTCTCTCAGCTCCTGTTTTTCCCAGTCTCTCTTTTCTCGCCCTCCTGGTTTTGACCCTTGCCTGTCCTGACTCTGAGCCCGCCTGCCTGACCACTCTGCCTGCCCCTGACCTCGAGCCTGCCTATCGTCTTGTACCGTTTGGACTCTGACCTGGTTACTGAACCCCTGCCTGTCCTAACCTCGAGCCTGCCTATCACCTGGTACTGTTTGGACTCTGACCTGGTTTATGAACTCTCGCTTGTACCAGACCTGCCTTTTGCCTCCCCCTTTTGTTATAACACATATCGGAGCTCTACCATCTGCCTCCTGTGTCTGCATTTGGGTCTCGCCTTGTGCCCTTATATTAACAGATTACATGTAATCCGTTACTCCCCAACCCTGTGTACCATAAGCAAAGATATGCCACCATTAAATATCATGCCAGCAGTACAAGTACAGTACAAGATTAGTTCATGTTAATTCATGTAACCATATTGTAAAGTGTTACCGATTAGCTGATTGATAAACGCTAATTCCTTCCATCCATGTGTTTTCACAAATTCTAAAACCACCGTACAAGTTCCATCAGTCTGTTCCAAGAGACTGCTTAAAGGCCCACATAAACCAGATCCCCTGTAATTCAATCTGAACTCTGATTCAAAGTGATATCTTTAGTCAGCCCTATTGAAATACCCATAAATCCTCACATGCGCTATTCTCTCTGTTGCAGTGAAGTGCAGTCAGGGTAGGCAGGGTAGGTAGTGCTACCCCTGTGATAATCTAATCAAAAAACTGTCATGAAACACACATAAGAAATACAATTATATTTTTTTTAAATCATTTTTTTGTTCTCTAATGTTTTTTCCCAATGATTCTGTTTGTTTTAATGCTCAAAATCTAAACAATTGCTAAAACGGCATCAAAACCTCAGGAAAGGCGCCAGGGTATTCATGCCTTCCATTCCTCCTATTCAAATCCATTCATATCGTTGAAGTGTGTGCGACCGTTCCTGACTCCAGTCACAATAGACAGGATCAGCACACGCGTCGTTGCTTTGCCTACTGTAGCTTTAAGTGGCTTCAATCGTTGCATTGGGCCAATTTCATTTTTTGCGCATGCGTAATTGCTAATGCGTAATTGTACATGTTGTGTGGGTATTGCCTGGGGTAAACTCTGCATATTTTGGTATGTCTACAGAAACTGAGTGTACAAAACATTAAGTACACCTGCTCTTTCCATGACATAGACTGATCAGGTGAATCCAGGTGAAAGCTATGATCTCTTATTGATGTCACTCAATTCAGTGTAGATGAAGCGGAGGAGACAGGTTAAAGAAGGATTTTTAAGACATTAGACAATTGTGACATGCATTGAAGTACATGTTCCATTCAGAGGGTGAGTGGGCAAGACAAAATATTTAAGTACCTTTGAACAGGGTGTGGTAGTAGGTGCCAGGTGTCAAGACCTGCAACACTGCTGGGTTTTTAATGCTCAACAGTTTCCCGTGTGTATCAAGAATGGTCCACCACCCAAGGGACATCCAGCCAACTTGACACAACTGTAGGAAGCATTGGAGTCAAAAAGGGGGCGCATCCCTGTGCAACTCAGATTAGGAAGGTGTTCCTAAAGTTTTGTACACTCAGTGTAGTTTGGCACTCGCAAACCTTGAACTGAACAAAGCTAGCTAGCGAGACAAAATAAACTGACAAATGGACCAAGTTGGAATAATGTAATGCATCGTTTGGAGGGTTTGAAGAGTGAAACGTCAACTATAATGAAAGTTAAGCCCAGACAGGGAGCATACAGGAGCTATACAAGATGTGACTGACAGGCAACCACCATCTCTTACTGCTCTCTGTTGGGTAGGTGAACAGTGAGTACTGGACTATCCACTTGTCTGAAACGTCATTACAAATTCATACTTTTTACCTGAATTTTTACACATCTTGGACATCTTTTGCTATGTGGATGTAACGGAATGGGGCTTCTCCCGCCACTAAATGCATTCCCGAGCCTTGGCTTCCAAAAAATGGATGCGACTAACACGATTCTATGTGTGTGGTGCACGGGGGTACACTTGCGCAGGAGGATTCTGTTCTCCGACCGGCTGAATGCTCTGAAGGACAGATGAATGGACTTAATTTACAATGTAGGCCTAAATGCATTGTCCTTTGCAATTTGCTTGTTAGGCTATTGTTAAATTAACATGAGAATATTATTATGTGTGTGTGTGTGTTTGTGCGCGCCACACACGGTGCATTGGAAGACATGTAAATCAATTGTGAATGTATTTACAGTAGATGAAATGTGTCCATATATTGGTCTTTTAATGCCACCTATCAGTTGTAACTGTGGATTCTACATCAGTCTATGGCTGAGCTGAATTGAGTAGTGTGTCATTTTGTCGGATGATACGAAATATGTTGCCATCGAAGGCTATCGCTTGTGTATCTTGGCTACGTTGGTATTTACATTTGGTGAAATGTTTTGTCAATTTCGGTTAATAGTCTCTCTCTGGTTGTTGGAGCTATCTGTTGTATGGGGAACTTGGGATTCATCAAGGTTTATTTCTGAGTAAATCTGGCTTTGATAATAACCAGTGCTTACCCAGCCATCAACATCACCGCACGTCACTGCTCTGATGTAACTAACTCAAGTCCATGTATTTAGATAGAGATGATTCGGGCTATTGCATTTGGAAGAGTGGGGTGGACATTCTTGTCTAAATCAGTTACAGTTACATAGCAGCCAAGGGGCCGTAGCTAACCTGATGTTACTTTGCCCGAGGCCTGTAACTTTGTAAACAAAACACACACAGAACTCTTATTTCTTTACAAAATATTGATGAAGCAATCCAAATACATGATGGGATCACAACCAACTGCCAGCAGTAGATATCATTAAAAAAGTGAATATTATGCAGATTAATAGTTTGGCATATGGTAATTAGTTGATCCTGTCCTTATCATCATAGTCAATGTACAGCAGGCAACATTTCTCTGTCTCTGTCTCTGTTGAGATTTCTAAAATGGCCTCTGTCCATCCGTTTGCAACTTCTCGTTGGTTTAAAACGGAAAAGAATTGCCTACTTGAATCTGATAGAAGATCAGCACTCCAGAGGTTCTCCTTGGTGGCTCTCAGCGGCGCGTCGTTGTTGTTGCTGCTGCTGCTGCTCTGGGACAGCCCTCTATCCTCCCATCTTCCACACACAGCTCACAGTCTCTCTTAGCTATATAATGGAGCACCTGGTAGGTAGGCTGAGTCTGGGAGATGCGTGTGGCAGGGTGCCAAGGCCACGCACATTAATACAGTTACAGTTTGATGTGTTAATGTGTTCTGGTGCCAACGTCAACACCACTGCACGCTTGCTGGGCGGGATAGGGATGGAAGGTGGGAGGGAGGGAGGGAGGGGGGGTTACAGTGAGGGTTGATTCATTTACCAATAAAATGATGGCCTTGTGAGTCAGATGTTTTTCTCGAAAATGAGATGAAGGTGGAGATTGCGGTGAGGCACACACACACACACACACACACACATACACACACTGTATAACAAATATGTTTTAAGGGCCCTTTCCTCCAGTACTAGAGTGTGGTAGAGTACATCATTAGCCAGGGAGGAAAACGTCTATTCGTCTGAGAGACAACAGCTGTATGCTCCATGAGTCTATATTTAGAACAATTAAAAACAGTGAAAAGCAGCCATTGGTGTAAACCGTCACCACTGTTTCCTTTCACAAACAACAGATTTACAGCCTGCCAGCAGTCTGCCTGACTGACTGAGATTTCAATTTGCCGGATAGTAATTTGCAAATGAATATTGGTTGGAATTGAAACACTTTGCATGACATTGGTACAGTGAGAGCTGCCACTTTCCATGCAATTCATACTCATGGTTATCCCCCTATTGTTCTCTGAGTTAATGGAAAAGACAGTATCAAAGTACTGAACTAAATAATAGGGCTATACACAGTACGTGCACAAACACGCGCATGCAGCACGCATGCACACAGTGCTGTTCACACAACACACCACACACAGTTCCTTAATACTCAGTCCTTTTGGTAACATCTGTGCACAGATGTGCCGCAAACACATTTTGTCACCAAATCTTTTAATTTTGGCACTCACAAATAGTGTTGATTAGAATGAATCATTTTATGACAATAAGAAATGTACGACCCAATAGAAGTGCTGGTGTGAATTGGAATCTCTTCCCTTGCAATGTAATTTGCCCCGATGGTCTGATCTGGTGGAGACAGGCATAAGTTGGAGGAGAAGAAGGGGAGATGTTGTATTAGCGTTTGTTACAGGTTGCACATAACCCGACTTAGAGAGGCTCTAATAACCTAAGGAAACAAGATTACACTCCTAAAGTGGGTGTACCACAATATACAGTAACCATCATAAGAGTGACAAAATGAAGAATGGGCCAGAGAGGTTATTGACGTGATAGGGAATATTTAAACTTTTGAATGCCTTCATGTTTCCATGCATTATAGCAGTATTGGATAGTGGTCATGACTCGTGATCGAAACGTGTATGTGACGACGCGCATCATGCCACTCAAGACCTTGTCATAGACATGTTAGACGAGAGTGTCCATCTTGGGATGCTGGTCTCTACTACAGTATGTTTGCTCTATCTCCCCCCCCCCTGCTTAGTATCTCCCACTCTTGCTTAGTTGATGTGGGGAAGAGAATGGGGAGGAAGGAGTATGGCCCCATCTCTCTGTCTCTCACTCTCTGCCCCTCCCCCATGTCTTCTACACTCTTAGAAAAAAAGGTTAATTGGGATTCTATAGAAAACCTTTTGGTTCTTTGGTCAAAATGTAAGAACCTTTTTCAAAAAAAGGTTAAATCCTTTAGACGTACAACCTTAGGGGTTCTATAATTAAAATGTTTTGATCATCACGGTCCACCAACTGCCACTTTTATCGAGCATGATAAAGATGATGGTTGACTCAACATGACGGTTGGAAATACCAAAAAGCATGCAATTTGTTAAGGTAAGAAAGATGCTATTTTTATTCAAATATATGAATCCATAATCGTATGATAACTATAAGCCAGATACTGTACATAAAGTTGTTTGAACTTTGTAGGCTACCGTTTGTTTGTTAACTAGGTAAAAATAACTTTTAATTAGCCACTTTACAAGCTAGCTAGCTAACCCGTCTTACAAATAAACGTACATTTGTATTATGGAATATACCAAAAACAGCGACAGACACAGCCTGACATTGGCGATTACATATTTTTTTATTCATGTTTTTAATGTCAGTATAGATTCAGAAAAGTTGGTCTTTAGCATGATAATGATTATAGATCAAATTCAGAAAATATTCGGACCCCTTGATTTTTTCCACATTTTGTTACCTTACAGCCTTGATCTAAAATGGATTAAAACGTTTTTTCCCCTCGTCAATCTACACACAATAACTCACAATGACATAGCAAAAACAGCTTTTTAGAAATTTTTGCAAATGTATTCAAACCAAAAAACTGAAATATCACATTTACATAAGTATTCAGACCCTTTACTCAGTACTTTGTTGAAGCACCGTTGGCAGCGATTACAACCTCGAATCTTCTTGAGTATGACGCTACAAGCTTGGCACACCTGTATTTGGGGAGTTTCTCCCAATCTTCTCTGCAGATCCTCTCAAACTCTGTCAGGTTGAATGGGGAGCGTCACTGCAGATTATCAGGTCTCTCCAGAGATGTTCGATCGGGTTCAAGTTCAAGCTCTGGCTTGGCCACTCAAGGACATTCAGAGACCACTCCTGCATTGTCTTGGCTGTGTACTTAGGGTTGTTGTCCCATTGGAAGGTGAACCATCGCCCCAGTCTGAGGTCCTTAGAACTCTGGAGCAGGTTTTCATCAAGGATCTCTCTGTACTTTGCTCCATTCATCTTTCCCTTGATCCTGACTAGTCTCCCAGTCCTTGCCGCTGAAAAACATCCCCACAGCATGATGCTGCCACCACCATGCTTCACCATAGCTGGTGCCAGGTTTCCTGTGAAGCTTGTGAAGCTTGGCATTCAGGCCAAACAGTTCAATCTTCAATCAAAGAGTTCAATCTTGGTTTCATCAGACCAGAGAATCTTGTTTCTCATGGTCTGAGTGTCTTTAGGTGCCTTTTGGCAAACTCTAAGTGGGCTGTCATGTGCCTTTTACTGAGGAGTGGCTTTTGTCTGGCCACTGTACCATAAAGGCCTGATTGGTAGAGTGCTGCAGAGATGGTTGTCCTTCTGGAAGGTTCTCCCATTTCCACAGAGGAACTCTGGAGCTCTGTCAGAGTAACCATCGGGTTGTTGGTCACCTCCCTGACCAAGGCACTTCTCGTCCGATTGCTCAGTTTGGCCGGGCGGCCTGTTCTAGGAAAAGTATTGGTGGTCCCTAACCACTTCCTTTTAAGAATGATGGAGGCCACTGTGTTCTTGGGGACCTTCAATGCTGCAGAAATGTTTTGGTACCCTTTCCCAGATCTGTGCCTCGACATAATCCTGTCTCTGAGCTTTTTCTTGAAAATTCCTTTGACCCCATGGCTTGGTTTTTGCTCTGACATGCACTGTCAACTGTGGAACCTTTCATAGACAGGTGTGTGCTTTTCCAAATCATGTCCAATCCATTGAATATACCACAGGTGGACTCCAATCAAGTTGTAGATGATCAATGGAAACAGGATGCACCCATATCAAAAGGTCTGAATACTTATGTAAATAAGCTATTTCAGTTTTTATTTGTAATTTGCTTGTAACTTTCAAAAAACCTGTTTTCGCTTTGTCATTATGGGGTATTGTTTGTAGATTGATTAGGATTTTTTTTCTTCATTTAATTCATTTTAGAATAAGGCTGTAACGTAACAAAATGTGGAAAAAGTCAAGGGGTCTGAATGCTTTCGGAATGCACTGCATGTTCTGCATAGTATTTTGTCTTCATTCTTGCAGATATAAGATTGACTAATGCTTTGGCTACTTTCTTCGTCTTCTCAGCCAGACAATAACCCATACTGTACTATTCCATGAAGAAATCATAAACCCCCTGACGGTTGGTACCACGATTGATGTGGGCCATTGTTCAAGCAAAGAGCCTTTCTAACCAACAGTGCACATTTCCAAACGTTGCAAACTATGCTTGCATTACCTAAACGGTTTGTGTTTGAGTGTGACTGTAAGGACAATAAAACGTCAAAACTATGCTGGTATTCTTTTGTGCATTCTTTTATTATTTATTTTATTACGTTCTTAGCTAGTAAGCCTACTATTACTGTTGTATTAGTAGTAGCCATGATTCATAAAATGGCACCATACGGGGTTCTATATGGAACCAATTTGGCCCTGTGAGGAAAAACTCATAGGGTTCTATATTGGGTTCAGTGAAGAAGAACCCCTAGGGTTCTGGTCAAAGAACCCTACAAAAGGTTTCTATATATAACTTTTAGGGGTTCCACATAGGTCATTATCAATAAAGCGTAACAATAAGGTGCAGAGCGTTCAATTTGCCTGCTGGCGGGAAAGGAAATCCCAGCTCTGCTAAAACCGTTGACAACTGCGTGCCGTTTTCAAGGGATTGTTAAATAAACGTTACCTATTTGGTTGTAATATCCTCACCTCTTGAAGAGCATAGTCAGAACTACAAATGTCTGATTATTCTATGCAAAACAATTGCGCACATTTAGCCCTATCGTAAGGAGTTATACAGAAAGTAAGTGAATGCTTTTCATGATCAGTTGTCACACGCTGGCTATAGAGAGGTTTTTTATTCTCTATTTTGGTTAGGCCAGGGTGTGACTAGGGTGGGCAGTCTGTGTTCTTTTTTCTATGTTGTTGGTTTTCTATGTGTTTGGCCTGGTGTGGTTCCCAATCAGAGGCAGCTGTCTATCGTTGTCTCTGATTGGGAGCCATACTTAGGTAGCCTGTTTTCCATTTTGTGTTGTGGGTGATTCATTTCTGTTTAGTGTGTGTTGCACCTGACGGAGCTGTTTCGGTTGTCACTTTGTTGTTTTTGCCTTTTAGTGTTCAGTTTCTATTAAACATGACGAACACTTACCACGCTGCGCCTTGGTCCTCCTCTCCTTCTCCCGACAACAATCGTGACATCAGTAAACATCAATTGATCATGTCATTTCAGATACGTGAGGGTAGCCTCACGATATCTCTCATTTAATTGGATATTTGAGCGATATAAAAATGAAGTGAACTATACAGTACCTGACAAGTACAAGTGGTTAAGATTAATTTACCATCCTTTGTCACTTTGCCTGTTAAGCAGCAGAAGGGTGCATTTGCCGGTGTACTAGTAATGATAATGCTACATTGCAAGCTACTGGTAGAAACTTTGTACAGTTGGCTAAACATAATGTGCTTTTTGCTCCAACCAATTTAGGCCTACCTAGAGAAGTTAGCTAAGAACCCCTTTTGAAAAATGTTTATATGTGTTTAACTACGATTGCTGCTGACAGACATGATAGGCTACGTTGATTGATGGACTATGTCAAATTGGCTAGCAAGCTAGCTAACAACAGATCACATCAATATGGGTCATTAACAACCTGACTTTCAGGGAATTAACTAGATGGCTATATCCAAATGTTGTTTGATTTGCTTGCCCTCTATAGTGGTGATGAGAGTAGTCCGACGAACTACTTTACCACGACAAGGACTTGCTAATTTCAAGCTAATTCCAAAAGCCTAATCTCTGATGAAGCAAGCTAAATGACATGTTGTCTGCTTAGCTAGATAGCCTTTCCATCTGGCATGTAGCTACCCTCACGTATCTGAAATGACATGATCAATTGATGTTTACTGATCATTAAAAGCGTTCAGTTACTTGCTGTATAACTCTGATGATAGAGCAAAACGTGGAGTAATCGTAAATGTGTTGTTCTGACTATGCTCTTGAAGAGGTGATGATATTCAAACCAAATAGTTATAACATATATTTAACAATCGCTTTAAAACAGCACGTAGTTGTCAATGGTTTTAGCAGAGCTGGGGGTCTCCTTGAATAAGTCAAATTGAATGCTCTGCATCTTATTCTGCCGTTTTAATGATAACGAGTTATATGAAGAAAGCGATAGAATCCTTTTGGTTCTATATGGAACCATTTTTTTCTCTGAGGGTTGCTCTGCTTCTCCCCCTCTCTGTCCCTCCATCTCTCTATTTATCTCTGTCTCTCTAGCTCTGTTTCTCTCTCTCTCTCTCGCACTCTCTCTGGGAACAGAGAATGTTTGTTTTAAAGGCACTCAAGACCAGTGGCGGTCAGTGCCGTTTAAGATGAGGGAGGATGATTTTTTTTCATGAACATGAACATTTCTATTTCAGAATATTGGATGACTGTCATTCATATTCCATTCACCAAGTTCAATGTAACATTGATAGGTTTAGGCCACTACATGATACCCTATATCCATCATGAAGTTGCTACAACCTAGCCTATGTGTTACGTTCGTTGATGGAAGGATCGGACCAAGGTGCAGCGTGGTAGGCGTACATCATAACTTTATTAATTGAACACCAAAAGCAAGAAAATATAAACGACACGTAAAGTTTTGTAGCGCTAAAACAGCAACTATACAAAAAAACAAGATCCCACAAACTAAAGGTGGAAAAAAGGCTGCCTAAGTATGATCCCCAATCAGAAACAACGATAGACAGCTGCCTCTGATTGGGAACCCGGCCAACAAAGAAATAGAAAAACTAGAATGCCCACCCAAATCACACCCTGACCTAACCAAATAGAGAAATAAAAAGGCTCTCTAAGGTCAGGGCTTGACAGTATGCACTCTCCTCCTCTCACCTTTTACCTTCGCTTGTGGACTTCAATGCACAACACATCAGCTGTATGTGAAAAACTTCTCCAAGCCAAACCATATCATATCACCGCTACACACAACCTACATCATTGTCACTATATTAGCTAAAGTAATGTCATAGTCAACATAGCTAATAGAAGTAACACGTTAGTAAACCCACTACAATCATGCAGCAACTTTACAGTGTACAGTCAGTAAGCAGTTTGGCAATTACACAGGCGGGCCCCAGTGGCAATAAATTGGTAAAACCAAGTTCCAGTGTTGTGTTGGATAATCATAGCCACTTAGCTAACATAGCATCCCTCTGTTTGAGCAGGGTGATGGATTAGGCTAAACTAACCAGCTGCATTTGCTAGCTAAGTAAATGAAACTGAATTTTTTTGGACAATCTCTCTATCTTTCTCTTGCTTCTCCTTCCTTTTGGAAGAAATGTATTTGTTAAAAACTCTTCAACTATTGTCTTTCGCTCTCTTTGAGTCAACTACTCACCATATTTTATCCACTGCAGTGCTAGCTAGCTGTAGCTTATGCTTTCAGTACTAGATTCACTCTATGATCATTTGATTGGGTGGACAACATGTCAGTTTATGCTGCAAGAGCTCTGATAGGTTGGAGAACGTTCTGCGGAAGTTGTCATAATTACTGTGTAAGTCTATGGAATGGGGTGAGAACCATGAGCCTCCTAGGTTTTGTATTGAAGTCATTGTACCCAGAGGAGGACGGAAGCTACCCTACAGAGTGCTGTTGAAGCTACTGTAGACCTTCATTGCAAAATGGTGTCTTTTAATAAATGATTTGGTAACGTGAATATATTTAGTATAGTTTTATCTAAAAAGTGTAACTTTTTAAAATGTTTTACAATTTTTATTTTTATGAAATTCACTGAGGAGGATGATCCTCCCCTTCCTCCTCTGAGGAGCCTCCACTGCTCCAGACTCTGACAGGTAGCACAATGGATGCGCCAGACATGACTGCAGGGAGATGTTTAGGGGTGTGGGTAATGGATTATTATATATATTTTTTTTTCATCAGGGGGTGCTGCTGCACCCTCAGCACCCCTACTTCCCAAGGCTATGGCGCGTGCTCTCGCCCACCGGCCCCCACCACTGTTCCTGTGAGGCCCTTAGCAAAGACTCCAATGCCTTCAACATCTATTACACACACACACGTGCAAATAGACATGTGCAGACACACACATGCATGTGCAGACACACACGTATACACACACACATGCACATATACACACACACACACACACACACACACACACACACACACACACACACACACACACACACAGGCACACACACACACGTGCACTCAAATGCAAACACGCACTAACACACACATGGATGCACACGGTGGTGTAGTGGAGGGTATACACAGGATTATAAACTGGGTGGTTTGAGCCCTGAATGCTGATTGGCTGAAAGCCGTGGTATATCAGACCGTATACCACGGGTATGACAAAACATTTATTTTTACTGGTCTAATTGCGTTTGTAACCAGTTTATAATAGTAATAAGGCACCTTATTGCTATTGAGTTGTGCCTAAGAACAGCCCTTAGCCGTGGTATATTGGCCACATGCCACAACCCCTCGGGTCTTATTACTTAAATACGCCATATACCCGCTTATTTTTCAGTGGGCATTGAGTATACTCACTTCTTATTCCCCACTGATACGTATCAAAGTAGTGTAGTCGATGTATACGCCATATCAATTAATAGAGCTGATGTAACAGATCGGAATGTTTCGTTTAAAGTGTTGATAAACTATTATTTCTTCACATTTTAGTTGTAGCAATGTACATACGACACTAGGCCTACGCGTGAATGTTCCAAAACGCAATTAGCAGGAAAACACAGATCTCTATGGTGGGATTTTGGCTATAGGCTACTTTGAAGCAAGATAACTTCTTTGGGCTGCAAGCCCTAAGTCGGGCTCAATATGACAACAACCAGTCCAAGTGCAGGGCGCGAAATTCAAAATATATTTTTTAGAAATATTTAACTTTCACACATTAACAAGTCCAATACAGCAAATGAAAGATAAACATCTTGTGAATCCAGCCAACATGTCCGATTTTTTATATGTTTTACAGCGAAAACACCACGTATATTTATTTTAGCTCACCACCAAATACAAAAAAGCACAGACATTTCTTTCACAGCACAGGTAGCTTGCACAAAACCGACCAAATAGAGATAGAATTAGTCACTAACCAAGAAACAACTTCATCAGATGACAGTCTTATAACATGTTATACAATAAATCAACAAAACAAATGTTTTGTTTGAAAAATGTGCATATTTCAGGTATAAATCATAGTTTTACATTGCAGCTGCAATCACAAATAGCACCGAAGCAGCTAGAACAATTACAGAGACCAAATTGAAATACCTAAATACTCATCATAAAACATTTATGAAAAATACATGGTGTACAGCAAATGAAAGACACACATCTTGTGAATCCAGCCAATATTTCTGATTCTTTAAGTGTTTTACAGCGAAAACACAATATAGCATTATATTAGCTTACCACAATAGCCAAAAACACAACCCATTTATCAGCAGCAAAAGATAGCGATCGCAAAAAAACAGCAAAAGATATATAATTTTTCACTAACCTGGACAAACTTCATCAGATGACAGTCCTATAACATCAGGTTATACAATACACTTATGTTTTGTTCGAAAATGTGCATATTTAGAGCTGAAATCCGTGGTTATACATTGTGAAAACGTAGCAACTATTTTCCAGAATCTCCGGATATATTTCTGACACTCACCTATTCTGACCAAATAACTAATCATAAACTTTACTAAAAAATACATGTTGTACAGCAAATTATAAATACACTAGTTCTTAATGCAATCGCCGTGTTAGAATTCTAAAAATAACTTTAGTACGACATGCAGCTTACGTTATAGCGAGACAGCGCCCAAAATAAGAGGGGAATATACGTCTAAACATTTTCGACAGAAATACGAAATAACATCATAAATGGGTCCTACTTTTGTTGAGCTTCCATCAGAATCTTGCACAAGGGGTCCTTTGTCCAGAACAATCGTTGTTTGGTTTTAGAATGTCCTTTTTCCCTCTCGAATTAGCAACCAAAACTAGCAAAGTGGCGCGAAGCTGTCCATCGTCACCAAACGTAGAGAACGGAACACGCCATAACTCCCGAAAAAATTTCAATAATCTGATAAAACTATATTGAAAAAACATACTTTACGATGATATTGTCACATTTATCAAATAAAATCAAAGCCGGAGATAGTAGCTGTCTATAACGAAAGCTTTTCAGAAGCCAATGCTGATGTCCTACCCGCGCCTTCCTGAACAAAGGAAATTGGGGTCATGTCATTCCAAGACCTCTCTTTTGACCTCAGATCAAGCTATACACTCCATTTCTTCTCTCACTGCCTATTGACATCTAGTAGAAGGCGTATGAAGTGCATGTATACTAATAGATTTCAAGCAGATTAATAGGGAGGCCCTGGAACAGAGCCTCGATTTCAGATTTTTCACTTTCTGACAGGAAGTTTGCTGCAAAATGAGTTCTGTTTTACTCACAGATATAATTCAAACGGTTTTAGAAACTTGAGAGTGTTTTCTATCCAATAGTAATAATAATATGCATATTGTACGAGCAAGAATTGAGTACGAGGCCGTTTGAAATGGGCACCTTTCATCCAAGCTACTCAATACTGCCCCTGCAGCCATAAGAAGATAAGACAATCCTCATAATATGAAGTAAAATGCCCAGGTTTCACTAAAGGAACAGGAAAAATTACCATAGGCCTAACCGTCTTCTGGTAGATGGAAAGGCTTTCCCAAAAATCTACTCTATTAAATAAATGTTAACTACAAAGTAGCCTATGCCTACCTATCAGAGTGATATCATGATTATTTGCGTCAATCCAACTTATTTTGCGAACTCCATCTCATGTGCTACAGAAACACTGCTAATCAAACAATAGTGCTAGGTGCCTGCACACTTGAATTAAAGAACAACTACTTAAAAGTGGTATCCTGATGTGGTTTAAGAATTGTTAGGGACTTGGAACATACCATTTTGTTTTTTTTCTGTTTAAAAAAAGTGTGACTTTGAGAACAAAAACCTGAAAAAAATGGGGGAAATCTCAAACCTGTGATTTTCTGACTTAGTTTATCTGTTTCAATAGTGCACCTACTACTAGCCTACTGCACAGTACAGTTTGGGTTGGCCTTACTGTGAAATGCCAATATGGATGGGATTTGTCATTTTAGGTCATTACATCTTTCCTTCCCACGGTGGGTCGTTTTGATAATTGTTTGCAAAATTTGAGTATACCCACTTTTCCAGGCACCACTGCACCACTGGATACACACACACACACACACACACACACACACACACACACACACACACACACACACACACACACACACACACACACACACACACACACACACACACACACACACACACACACACACACACACACATATACAGGCCAATGTAAATTCACACACAAGCACTCCTTACACATCTCCCCGCGCTACAGATGGCTGTATCGGTCCGCTAATACCGGAGAGGTAAAGGCCCAGTGCACTACTTTTGTGAGAAAAACTATTTTTAGTCCTTACGCTGCAGAAGGCTATATCAGTGAATTACTTTTGTGTATTTTATTTTATTTTATTTGGCTCAACTAAGCCCAAGGCAAACATTTTGATTATATTATCCCACACAGCTACAATGCTAGGTTAAGGACCTCATATTGTATCTTATAGAGACAACAACTTATGTATAAAACAATCTTAAAACTATCCACTTTGTTTAGATGCAAACACCATGAAACCTATAACAAAATACATTATGTACACTGTACTTATAACTTAAGTTACAATGGGCGTACCTTACAGGGTACCACTACAGTGATAAGTGTTTGTAACCCGTTAAGTACAATCAAAACCTTTTTTTTCTGAGAATATATCAGTCTTATACAGCTGAGAGAGCAACTGCTCTGGTGGCCATTTCTGTCCATCTTGGTCTGCCACTAATCTCTCCCACTCTCTCTCCTTCCTATGAAGTTTCTCTGGGTAAAGGAACAATTAAGTCGACTATATTGAAAACGGTGCTTTCCAAATAGAAGATGAGTCTTCATTACCTTTTCTGTGCCGATGGGAGAATGTAGAGGAATTCAGTCGCTAAATCCTTAGTTTACAGCAACTTTAAAGAAGCACGGCTATCAGATACTTGTCAAAATATTCTAACTTGACATTTGAATTTGTAGTCTTCACATTGCCCAATTGCAATTCTAGTGATAATGTGTTGAATGTAAAACGAGCGTCGAGGTGGATGCTAGTTAAACATCCCACAATGGTTGCCAATTTCACAGGTTGAAATTGAACCAATATGCAGGCAGCTTGGCGTGATGCAGGTTTTTTTTTTTATCACCAGTTCAAAAACTGCTTATAGGAAGACAGCAACATAAATGGCCAAATATGATTCCTCCCATGTTTTGGTAGGAATGCTTAATGAATTATGGCCGTTTTCTGAATTGGCATAAAATAAATACGATTCGGTCGGCAACTATTGTTGCTCTGCTTCGTTGCAGCTGCGGTTGAGTGTGTTTGTCTAGCAATTACATCGGTGTATTTCTCAGACGGTTTGTGTCTAAAGCATATTATTTCATGTTAGCGCTATTCAATGGTTCTTTGTTTTATACCTCGACTGTCTGTCAAAAGAATCAAACCTGTAATCGTATTCATTTAATATTGCTAGTCCTTGTTGTAGAATCAAACAGGCACAGTCTGCCCATCATTAATAGGTGTAGGCCTACTAGGTGAAGCCCGCCAACTCATACACTGTAGCTGTTCATAGATCAAATAAAACCCATTTAGTTTAGTCTTCAAGACTGACAAACTGTCATTAATGGCTTACATAGGGCACTAAGCTTTAACAGGTGAAAGGGGATAGAGTGAATTGAGTGAGATAACACCCTTCTAAGAAGAGGTTACCCACTAGGCACAGACATCAGTTCAACATCTAGGTAACCACTAACCTTCCATTTGACTGAGTTGTCAACTAACGTGAATTCAGTGTGAAATCAACAAGTGATTTGAGCAAATTTTGTTTAAAAGCCAGTAGGACGTACGCCTTTCCACTTGGATACAACATTGACAAATGGGTAATGTTTCTTAATTTTTAGTTGAAAGGGTGTGGAAACAACGTACATTTCTACCAACTTGTGCAAATACTGTAAAAAAAAGATGTTGCAGCAATCTTTGATACTGCATTTCATTCCTGTGACGCACCAAAGTAATCAAGTTAGGTATAAAGACATTTGGCAGGCGACGGTCTACAAATGATAAAACAGCTGTATGGCTGTACATAAAAAGATGCTTGTCCACAACATGTTGGTTGGGAATGAATTGAATCATGTGGATACATTATCCCATAATAGATAAACACTCAGCACGAGTGTGGTGGTTATGGGAAGTTGAGGGGGAGTGGGGTAAGTTGAGTCCTTTTTGACTTTCAGCATCACTACATCAAGGGAAATTGAGTATTCTTTCTAACAAATATATTTACATATATTTCAGGATGTTGTGTGTCACCGGAAATAATCCAAATTTATGTAAACATATATATATATTTTTTTTAAATAATAAAGTCGTAAAACTTGGTAAAACTTACCCTGGGTGAGTTGAGCACAGGGACAAGGTAAGTTGAGCCTCCTTGGGGTAAGTGGGTGATGGGGTCCTGTCACAGTGGGTGATGGCAGGTAAAAGTTACATTCATGGAATGGGTGTGTGGTATATTGTATATCTTAAATGTATACCTACATTCAGATATAGATCTCTCTTTCCAATATCACTTACCCTTCCATTTATTGACCAGTCTGGGACAGGAATGTTGTTTCCATGTGCCAATTCGCAAGCAAGTTCTCTGCATTTCAAGCTACTAAGACCATGAAACTGGTCCGTGGTTATTGATATGTCGAGCAGGCTCAGACTCCGTGTCATTAGATAAGACATGTTGTGCCTCTGCTACTCTATCATAGCCTCTCTTTCGCAAACACAGGTACATGTTTGTTTCCTTTTTTTGTCAATGTACCTCATTCAGTCATTCAGTCTATTTCAGTCTATTTCATCTCTTGCTTTCTGTTGCTCGAACGGACCTCTTCTCTTATCTCACTTCCTTCCTCTCTCTCAAGGGGGGGTTATACTCCTGCTTGTTTCACATTTGTATACACGAGGCACGATGATGTCTGCTTTGTAACAATACAAATGGACTATCTTGAGTTCGTATGCATGACACTGGATAAAACGGACTAAATGCAATCATCATTTGTATCGGGTATGGTGGCCATTGGTTCAACTTACTCCATGGCCATTGGCTCAACTAAGCTCAAGGCAAACCTATATATTATCCCACACAGCTACAATGGTGCACTTTCATGCTAGGTTTAAGAGGTCATATTGTGTCTTATAGAGACCCCAACTGATGTATAAAACAATCTTAAAACTATCCACTTTGTTTAGATACAAGCACCATGAAACCTATAACATAATACATTCATTTGACCTGGGGAAAATCCGATTTTTGACCTAATTTGCATACCACTTTTTCCATGTGGTTTCTTCCTTCAGACTCCATGAAATGATGACCTCAAATATTCGGTCAAATGATTCGTTTCTGTGTATAGTTTCCTAGAAATAAGGGGTGGCTCAACCAACCCTTAAGCGCAATTTACCCCACTCTCCCCTAGATTATGCGTGCACATCCTTTTCACACTGTCGCCTGACACCTTTAGATACATCGTTAAAGAGGAGACGTGACCCGCAAACTCTTAGCAAGTGATCTATTAAGTCAGATGTTTTATAGCATACGTACTGTATATTCATTGATCGTCCCATTGAACAATCAGATAACTGTATATGAGTAAGACCTCTTCATGATGTTTTGTCTGGTGATGATGTATAACTGAGACCAACATCATTTCTAATCCTGTATGTCTCAAGGTCGTATTTTCAGCTCAGAAATCCCCCTTCGACAAGGAGAGGAGTCTCCATTAGGGCCTTTTCAGACCTCCAGTGTGCGAGGTTACCATTTCATCTGCCGCCAATGTATGGATCTCTCAAAGCACAGAGAGCCAGAAAGAACAGAGAAGATAAAAGGGAAAAAGGTCCACTCTCTTTCTTTCCAGCCTCTTTGGAATGGCCCTGCCAAACACACGGAGCGTTTATGGGGCTTTATGCAACAATCTCCCAGCCTTTGTTCTCTTGTGTCACTCATCTTTCTCTTCCTCTGCCGTTCTCTCTATTTCATTCCCTCCACCCCTTTCCCACTGATGCCTGTGAGAGGTAGAGACAAAAACCTCAGTCAGTGCTGAGGCATTTCCCCTGGAGGCAACAGGTCTCTTTGTTTGAAGAGGGAGAAATATACCATGGGGAGTGCTCTAAAAACGTTTTATGTGTGTGTGTCTCCGCCATTGTATATGTCTCTGTTGGTGTGTTTCTACGCTGCGGTGCGGCACTCTGTGTGGTGACTGGCAACCCCACAAAGAATTACCATGGCGGGTAAATTATAGACCCTCTGCCACAACATCGTAATTATGACAGTGTAACATTGCTTTTGTTAACTACTGTATGCAAAGACGAGCGGGAAAAGACGACAGCGGTTTGAAGCAGTTCAAGGAATACCTTTGTCTGACTTTCTTCTGAAGAAGGCCTAAGGGAACTGAAATCAGGTATGGCCACACCTCAATCAGTTGGTAAGCAATTGTAATCAGCATCAGTCATGCATCATGATGCACATAGAGTTAAACTACTTATTTATTTATTTATGTATTTGTTTATTTGGATCCCCCATTAGCTTCTGCGGAAACAGCAGCTACTCTTCCTAGGGTCCACAAAAAAAACACAAAATATGGCAAGTAACAAAACACTGATAGACAAGTACAGTCACACACATTTTTTATGCAAACAATACAACAACAAAATAATGTGTGTCTATGTGTGCGTGTGTTTGTGTGTGTCCCCTCACAGTCCCCGTCGTTCCGTGAGATGTTGTTTAATCTGTTTTTTGAAAGTAATTTTGCTGTTTGCTTGAATAATTGGAGATGGAATCAAGTTCCGTGAGATGTTGTTTAATCCGGTTTTGAAAGTAATTTTTGCTGTTTGCTTGAATAATTGGAGATGGAATCAAGTTCCGTGCGATCATGGGATTTGTGGATTGGTTTTGGACTTGGGGACTGTGAAGAGACCCCTGGTGGCATGTCTTGTGGGGTATGTATAGGTTTCTGAGCTGAATGTTATTTGATTATGCAGACAATGTGGAATTTTCATCACAGTAATACTTCTCATAAAAACTTGAAGAGAAGCAGTTATTCTCTCGTCAATCCACAACCAGGATAGATATTGTTTATGTTAGTTCTGTGTCTGCAGTTAAGGGCAAGGCGCGCTGCTCTGTTTGGAGCCAGCTGCAACTTTGCTACGTCTTTCTTTGCTGCACTTGACCATATTACCAGACAGTAATCAAGATGGGACAAGACCAGAACCTGGACAACTATAGTACAATTGATTTTTGTGTCAAAAACGCAGAACATCTTTTTCTCATAGCAAAGCTTCCGCAATTCCAACATGAACTCTAATGCCAAAGCAACTTTTGTATTGATTTGACTTAAACAGTATATTATCAAAGCCAATACAATAAAATCCGCAAAGATTGATTCAATTGTACAGTTCCGCTCCTATGACAGGCCAACCATCTGAAATTAAAACGTACCAAAACTAACACATTCTGAAACGTTCTTAAATTGTTGTTTTTTACCACTGACAATTTATATAAACCTTCTGCAAAATAAAGCTTTGACCTTGGTCCATGTTGGTCTATCCTGAGTTAAGGGCTCGACACGGTTAGGGCTGGAGGGCAATGTGTTGCTGACTCCTGCTCCAATGCGTGTTAACACTGAGTACTGCCTCTGGATAGACATTAGCTATAAAAAGCCCAGCTCTCTCCTCTTCCCTCACCTGGCTTAGAGGTGTAACCAAAGAGAGTATGAGTGAATGCCCACAGATTGTAATAAGAGAAAGTGAGTGTGTGCGTGTGTGTGTGTGTGTGTGTGTGTGTGTGTGTGTGTGTGTGTGTGTGTGTGTGTGTGTGTGTGTGTGTGTGTGTGTGTGTGTGTATGTGTGCATAAGTGTATGCATGTGTGTCAAGGACGTTGTGTTGAAGTGCAATGGACCAAAGAGTCCTTTTCTACTCTCAAGGTGAGAGGTAAGATAAGGTTTAATGGCTACAGGAAAATAAACGAGTGGGAGTAGTCAATGTCCTATGTGTAGTGCTGCACAAAGCAGCACTACTGATGTAATGTAAAGCATAACGTGTCATGGAAATGGGATGAAATTCTACAAGGACATGTATAGTAGGCGAACCAATACTGTGCACACAATGTGCGACCGCTATGAGGTGAATGAACTCGAGATGGAGTTCTTGTGAATCGCAGTGCCCCTTCAGTATGAAGTCATGACAACATGTTACAGTGCACAGTAAGCGGTTTCCTCAGGCTTTTCTGAGTATTAATATATTGGGATTGATAAACACCAAATCCAGCTCGGCCCATTCATTTGTCATGCAAGTCGTTTTTATGCAGGAAATGGCGTTGCCAAGCTATTGCAATGGCGTTAATCCGAAAATAAAGCAACCTTTTCTTTTTTTAATGTCTTTTTTACATTTTGTAATTATGCAACGTTTGTACCCGGGTGAGATGCACGCACTTTGACAATACGAAAAGCCTGCATTAGGTGGAGAGAGAGGGTTATTTTTAACGGGAGCTTTAGAGGGAATTTGTGAAAAGGGATAATTAAGGAGGCGACTGGACAAGAGACCAAAGGATGGGCGCGAGTTAAAAACACATTAAAAAGTATAATCGAGTGTCCTCCAGATTGCTTAGTACCGAGGTAAAAAATGTCGTCCAAACCAGAGAGTGATCCCAACATTTGGAAATGGCTTCCTCTTCTCATATCCATTTTCTGACCTAGATTTAGCCCACAAAAATTGTGAAAGTGATATGGTAATTCGAGCTAAATAGATTGGGATCCTGGCACCTAATCCTGCCTCATGAGATCAGTGATCACAAAGGAAAGAAGAAAGGTGTCCATGTTATGGTTTGGATGAGGTTCTAATCAAGATTGGTTTTCCAAAACAAATTGCCATTAAATGTCAGTTACAAGCTGTAGTGAGTGCCACACCCTGTCTCTGTCCACACACCTCAGCAGTCCATCTCGGTCGCCCGGCCGAGCAGGTCTAATAAAAGCTTCCATTGATTTTACTGCACAGCTGAGGATGCTGGGTGTTGCGTTCCCTTGTTTACCTAGGTGATTGGACAGCAGATAGCCCCTTATCTTCCCCTTCCTCTCCCATGCAGATAAGAGGGGGAGGGAGGGAGGGATACAAGTCTGGAAAGTGGAGATGCAAGGGGGGGTTGAAGGGTGTAGGGGGGGTAGTCGATACTCAGACGCAGAGCACTACAAACCGCTATGTGCTCCCGACCCAATCAATAAGTAGATATGTCAAGTTAAGTTCTGAAATCAGGGGGAAAAAACACAAGAAAAGGGTGGAATAGAGAGATCGAGAGCCGACACACAAAGAAGTGACGGCGGCGCCTTTTCTGTATGCACAAAGTGTAAAGCTCACTGTGTAACGGCTCTCATTTGTAGAATGATGAAGAGTGGACCAAGGCGCAGCATGGTAAGCGTACATCGTGACTTTATTGATGTCACCAAACAAAATAACAAAGTCAAACAACGAAAGTGCACAGTTCTGTAAGGCTAAGAAACTAAACAGAAAACAAGATCCCACAAAACCCAAAAGGAAAATGACAACTTATATATGATCCCCAATCAGAAACAACGATAGACATCTGCCTCTGATGGGGAACCACACTCGGACAAAAACAAAGAAATAGAAAACATAGACTTTCCCACCGGAGTCACACCCTGACCTAACCAAACATAGAGAATAACAAGGATCTCTAAGATCAGGGCGTGACACACTGGTTGGGCTGCGTTCATATAGGGGACATTTCAATGGGAAATGGGGTGTAAGGTCAGATTTTTCAACCAAGACCAACAGAGAAAGGACCAGAAAAACGTCTAGTCAATCAACAGTACTATGCCACGTGAGTCCTTTCTGTTGGAGATAGATGAAAACCCAAAGTGATAAGCATCTTAGTCCAGTCACGTCAGAGATGGGCGAAGGAGATATCTAGGCCAGGAGCTGAGAGAGAGAGAGAGAGAGAGTACTGTAGCTATATGGGAAGAGACTATTTGGCAGCCAACAGCTTGACAGAAAAGACAACTTTT
This sequence comes from Salvelinus namaycush, assembly GCF_016432855.1. NCBI lineage: Eukaryota > Metazoa > Chordata > Actinopteri > Salmoniformes > Salmonidae > Salvelinus > Salvelinus namaycush. Next base: position 6,775,856 of record NC_052316.1, read on the forward strand.
AAAAAGAGGTCTGACCCCACTATCTTGTCGGCCAAAGTTCAAGGGCTATTCAGCCAATTTACGTTATTTTCATAGACTAAAACACACATATGTAGTGTAAAAGTAACTTTTTTTTGTTTTACTAACTGTCATGATATTGTGCCTTCAGTTACTGTATGGGATCAAACTTACTGGATACCCATTGACTTCCAGTCATTGCGCAAACGCTAGTTAGCATTGGCTTGCAAAACTTCCTCATAATGGACACAGAGACATAAAACTGGTATCTACAGTTTCATCTGACTCTGAGGAAGTAGTTAAAGGGCCGCATTGCCAAAATCCCAAAGTATCCCTTCAAGAAATCAACACTTTTGCAGTACTTTTTCACAACCCTATTTCACCTTACATTCCTATTACTAACTCCAATGAGAACTTCCAATCATTTTTGTCAACTTTATGTATAATTTGGAAATTACAGAGCTCTACCAGGCAGTTGAGAAGTCAAAAGAGGGTCATATTAGCAATGCCATATTAGAATGGCAATTTGCATAGCATATTTATTCATCTCAAAAATATAACATCAATTACTTTAGGTCAGTCTGCTTCAATGGCTTTCATAGGTAGGTGAGCATTGTTTAAATGAGGACTGATGTAAAATTTAAATAAATTATGGTAATTTTGTGTGTATAAACATGAATATTCAATTACATTAAAATTTATGTGTTTTCAGGTAGAGCAATATCCCCCAAAATGTTTTTTTTAAATTGAAATTCAAATGATCCAGGTTCTTCCATCATGTTTCCCACATGTTCAGACTACATTTTGAGATAATAAATGTCAAAGAACAGTTTTGTATTACTACTATAGGAATTATTCTGAAAATTGATTAATTGACCCCATGGGGCATGAAGTGTGGTTTAACCCATTTATGTTTCATAATATACTGTAGTGTTGGCAACAATTCATGTTTTTACATGTTTTTCACCAAAATAAGTATTTTGTTCAATGTAAAAATAATAATAATTTACCCTATTCTTAGTCCACCTTACTTTTGAGTGATTTAATAACCGCCTTCTTGAGCACATTTTTTACAAAATTATTTAATTTGAATTATTTTTACATTTGAACAATGTGTTTAAATATTCCTACTCTTCAAGGTCTCTACTAACAGGAAGGGTGCAACAGTCATCCCTCAACAACTGAATTCCTGCCTTTTATCCAATATCTTTGGTGTCTGATTTTGAGTTTTGTTACAGCCCTCAGAGTGGGCAAAGTTAGAGTACCATAACACTGAACTGCAGCAACCCAAAATGATACAACTTATGTAAATTGATGCAGGAGGGCTGGGGGAGTTGACCAATCAAGTTCAAGTGAAGATTTGTTTCATATCCACTTCTAAATACACCGTCAAAACATGCTTTACTAGCCGGTTGAGAATAGGGTTAAAGTGGTCAGTTCAATTTAACCAAGCGCTTCTATGGTACACTGTGTAGTCTCAGGGGATCTGACTGGAAAACCTGGGACGTTGTTGCTTCAGAAGAAACCTGGTGACATTTGTGACAAGTTGCAAAATTGCCACACCCCACCTCCTCTCCCCCCATCCCAACTACTGCTGCATGCAGCCCGGCCTTACCCCAGACCTCTCAGTGGTGGGCTCCTGCTGAGCTTGTGTATCGACTCCTCCACGCCGTCTGAGTGCCTTGCTCTCCCCTAGATGCCGGGGAGCCAGGCACCTGTCTGGCAGTGTGCACATGATTCGAGATGACAGGTTAAGTGGCTAACCTCTCCTCTGGGCCCCCGCTAATACAAAGAACCTGCCGAAATCTCAAAAACTCCTCATGCTTTCTGCATGAGGGGAGGAAGGCTGGCGGCTGGCTGGTGCCCTGGTGCTGATGTAGCGGGGGTGGGGGAGAAGGGTATGGGGGAGGAGGTTGGACGCGTCAGGGGGAAAGGGGAGATGGTGGAGATGGGGTGGTGACGAGAGTTGTCGGGGGCACCTGTCCTTATTGATTACTCTCGATATTGCATTGACACACACCACACACTCTCCTCACACGCAGATGAGGCAGCTCTCACAACACCACATTCCAGATATCCTCATCCCCTCTAATGGTTGATCTGAGGTTGAGCCACTTTCTTTCTTCGTGGCAATGGGTTGGCTGTTTCTCCTTTATTAACGATCGTGTGGTGGTTTAATTCCGAGGAGCATTTTATGGCGTCTTGAGGGGTCTTTTGAGGTCTTGGCAGAGCACGGCGGGTCAAACAGAAAAGCAAACACATAGATGAAGCAGTTGTCTGGATCTCTCCTGGACGGCGTGACAGGCCGGACGCGGGGAGATTCCATCACTCTGACAGACGGCTTCTGCAGGAGAAGAGTTAATTGCTGTGGGACTGGAGTGCCTTCACCATCTATCAAAGAAAACTCCCTCCAGCTCCATCCAGGGCTGGGAAAGGGGATGGGGGGGATGGAGGGCAGGGGAGAAAGAGGGGGGGTGAAGAAAAGTCTGATTCTCTGACATTACGGTCAAATAACTTTCAAAACCAAAGGCAGTTGTGTTGCAGTCTGAGTGAGGATATACAGTACCTCTGACCACTAATGGCTCAAATCACTGATGTATCTTGTTCAAATCAGGATTTTAACAGCCCCGATTTAACAATCTTTGATGATTGTTGAAAGACAAAAGCAGAAAATGTGTGTTGTGCCCTAGAAACTAATGTGACCCTGCAGAAACGAATGTGACCCTGCAGAAACGAATGTGGCCCTGCAGAAACGAATGTGACCCTGCAGAAACTAATGTGACCCTGCAGAAACGAATGTGACCCTGCAGAAACGAATGTGACCCTGCAGAAACTAATGTGACCCTGCAGAAACGAATGTGACCCTGCAGAAACTAATGTGGCCCTGCAGAAACGAATGTGACCCTGTAAAGAAATGTGTTATTATAAGAAGCTAAAACATTTAGTCAAATACAGTGGGGCAAAAAAGTATTTAGTCAGCCACCAATTGTGCAAGTTCTCCCACTTAAAAAGATGAGAGAGGCCTGTAATTTTCATCATAGGTACACTTCAATTATGACAGACAAAATGAGAAAAAAAATTCCAGAAAATCACATTGTAGGATTTTTAATGAATTTATTTGCAAATTATGGTGGAAAATAAGTATTTGGTCAATAACAAAAGTTTATCTCAATACTTTGTTATATACCCTTTGTTGGCAATGACAGAGGTCAAACGTTTTCTGTAAGTCTTCACAAGGTTTTCACACACTGTTGCTGGTATTTTGGCCCATTCCTCCATGCAGATCTCCTCTAGAGCAGTGATGTTTTGGGGCTGTTGCTGGGCAACACGGACTTTCAACTCCCTCCAAAGATTTTCTATGGGGTTGAGATCTGGAGACTGGCTAGGCCACTCCAGGACCTTGAAATGCTTCTTACGAAGTCACTCCTTCGTTGCCCGGGCGGTGTGTTTGGGATCATTGTCATGCTGAAAGACCCAGCCACGTTTCATCTGCAATGCCCTTGCTGATGGAAGGAGGTTTTCACTCAAAATCTCACAATACATGGCCCCATTCATTCTTTCCTTTACACGGATCAGTCGTCCTGGTCCCTTTGCAGAAAAACAGCCCCAAAGCATGATGTTTCCACCCCCATGCTTCACAGTAGGTATGGTGTTCTTTGGATGCAACTCAGCATTCTTTGTCCTCCAAACACGACGAGTTGAGTTTTTACCAAAAAGTTATATTTTGGTTTCATCTGACCGTATGACATTCTCCCAATCTTCTTCTGGATCATCCAAATGCTCTCTAGCAAACTTCAGACGGGCCTGGACATGTACTGGCTTAAGCAGGGGGACACGTCTGGCACTGCAGGATTTGAGTCCCTGGCGGCGTAGTGTGTTACTGATGGTAGGCTTTGTTACTTTGGTCCCAGCTCTCTGCAGGTCATTCACTAGGTCCCCCCGTGTGGTTCTGGGATTTTTGCTCACCGTTCTTGTGATCATTTTGACCCCACGGGGTGAGATCTTGCGTGGAGCCCCAGATCGAGGGAGATTATCAGTGGTCTTGTATGTCTTCCATTTCCTAATAATTGCTCCCACAGTTGATTTCTTCAAACCAAGGTGCTTACCTATTGCAGATTCAGTCTTCCCAGCCTGGTGCAGGTCTACAATTTTGTTTCTGGTGTCCTTTGACAGCTCTTTGGTCTTGGCCATAGTGGAGTTTGGAGTGTGACTGTTTGACGTTGTGGACAGGTGTCTTTTATACTGATAACAAGTTCAAACAGGTGCCATTAATACAGGTAACGAGTGGAGGACAGAGGAGCCTCTTAAAGAAGAAGTTACAGGTCTGTGAGAGCCAGAAATCTTGCTTGTTTGTAGGTGACCAAATACTTATTTTCCACCATAATTTGCAAATAAATTCATTAAAAATCCTACAATGTGATTTTCTGGATCTTTTTTTCTCATTTTGTCTGTCATAGTTGAAGTGTACCTATGATGAAAATTACAGGCCTCTCTCATCTTTTTAAGTGGGAGAACTTGCACAATTGGTGGCTGACTAAATACTTTTTTGCCCCACTGTACCTGTGAAAGTAATATTGTGTTAATTCACTGTAAAAAAAAACCCACTGTTTTCCTGTTGAGATGTATTGCATCGGAAATTGTACACTGTCAAGTTGAGAATGACCTCATGCAAGAGGTCAGTCAGTTATGTGATTGCTATCACAGAACACCGACACTACTAAAAATGACATTTCTGTAATTGAACCAAGCCTTATGTAAAGTTGCCAAAAGAAAGATGGACTGGAGTTGTCTGCGTGATTTAAGGGTGCAACACGAGCAATCACTCGGAACGAGCCAGATATACTCTCTCTCGGGCTTACTAAACACACAGTCGAGGTGCACACTGTTACGAGGAGACTTTGATGGATGGATGTGAGGGAAATAAAACAAGTTGTAGGAAAGGTGAGATGAAACAACATCCATTCATGGGTAATTCACGTAAATGTTTAAGTGCCATATTTCATCGTTTTATGAGTGTATGCCGACGGCAGGAAATCCAGGTAATCACATCTAAGCTGTGCGTAAAATCTCCCGAGATGCGGATTGTTTGTTATTGTAAGAGGCTTGACACATGGATGAAGAGAATTAAACCCTCCCACTTACAGTATGTTATCGCACACAAGCTAATGATGCATCCCCAACATTCTACCATTGGGTGGAACGGGGGAATGTGACAATGCACACGTTTATGACAAAATGTATGTACTCCCACATGAAAGTAATGTAGATGGACATGAAGTTGAACCTTGTGGTTGTAATGGTGTGAGGCCAAGTCTGAGGTAACGTTTCTCGATATTGGTGTCTAGTTTTTTCCCACCACGTTAACAGTGGTTTTCAATTGCTTTTCAAGGAAGGCTGCCTTTGAAACTCCAACGTGTATTATTGCTCAAACACAAAGGGAGTTTCAGTAATCTATAATTGAAGAGCTAGCCAATCATAAGGGGATTGTGCTTGTATCTCAGTGGTTCTGTACACTCTGATGTCCACAAAGTTCAACCCTCTCTCCTCAATGAAAACAGAGCTTCTTCTGTCGGCCATGACGCATTCTCCTGCTGCAGGAACGACAAATCGAGGATCACAATTTAATGGATTTATTTTTCACGACCACAAAAGAGATACAAAGAACCGACAAATAAACAGATGATAAATAGACCCAACTCAGAGCATTAGTCTTCTCAAAGAGAATGTATCTTTCTGACAGTCAGTAAAATAAATAAGAAAAGCAGTGGGGGGGGGGGGGTTGAGAGTGAATTTTGAAGGTGGTGTCTTTATGCCAAATACTGTGACTGTAAGACAACGTATAACATCAAAACGACAACCCAAACATTGAGTGATAATGTGTTCATAGGGAACAAAACCTTGAAAAAGAAAACAAGAAACACAAATGGCACCCAAGCATACAGTACACACTGTGAGGGAGAGAGGATGGAGGAAGAGCCGGAAAAAGAGCAATACAGGCTGTTTTGAGATCTGAGAAAGGGGGGGGGGGGGGGTTGCCAGTGTGTGAATATGAGAAAGTGTGTGAGAGAGAGAGAGAGAGAGAAGGTGGTGGCAGTGCTTGCCTCTCTCATTGAGGATGGGAGCCCACACACCAGCCTGCGCACCCGGCATGTGCCCGTCAGACAGTCCCCCTGTTGTCACAGAAGCAGGAGCCTTGGTCTCCCATTTATCTCAACAGACACTTGACAGGACCGCCCAGGAATAATCCTTAGCCATCCCTCTCGGAACAACACAGCACGCAGGGGACAGATGTTACAGTAGACAGCAATGAAGGTGTGGAAGAGATGCAGATGTTTTGAGTCACAGATTGCGGTGTTTGCTTTATAGCAGGAAGTTACTTTGAACCCCTCCCCCCATCTATATACATTTCAACCGGAAATCACGATTGCATTTAAAAACTAGCATGAACTCTGATATTATAGTTAATGTATGTTTAAGTGTGCACAAATGACTGAACACAGACTATTACAATCTGTAGCATACGCAATCATTCTGTGGCAGTGCGCTCCTAACTCTGAGAAACTAAAACCCTATGCGAGGTGCTTTTTATCACTTCTTTATTTTTATAAATACAAATTATTTGGTAATTCAGAGTTTGTGTCTATTTACCCATGCAACAATTATCACTTTGTGCCACTGCTAAAAAAGGTATTTGTTAAGTCTGTATTAATTAATGTCTTTAGAATTTGCACACTCAAAATATACAGTAACCTACTTATTAGCACAATCCCATTCGCTGGAAAAATCAAGTCAGACTGTAAGTATTAGGTCTATATGTGCGCTTCATGCAATTACACTGTTGGCTATATTTGTCCAACACAGTTATATCAACTCATCATGGAACGTGCTAGTTCCCCCACACTTCTTTGTCAATGCTCAAATCATCCTGCCACTGAAACATGCTAGCATGTGACATACTGTAATTTAACCTTGAGTGGAGGTCTAACAACGAGGGCTTTGAAGTGAACGTCAAACTTGTCAAGATATCAATGGAGTCATTAGCTGCACAGGATGCCCAAACAGCTCCACCAACCTAACTAGCAATGAAATGATTTGATGTCGTGCTGTGTTGAGAGAGGGGTGCTTTGTGGTTTTAAAATACAGAAATGCCTTTCTAGGGAGTTTTTCCGGCTGACGTCGGTTGACGTAAAAATTGTGTGTGTGTGTGTTTGTGCATGCGTGCGTGCGTGCGTGTGTGTGTGTGTGTGTCAGTCAGTCACCAGAGGTCTCATTTACAACCGTTGTGTCAATTTCACAAAACATTTGTGTGTGCGCGTGTGTGTGTCAGTCAACAGGGGCCTCGTTTTTTATCGTCGAGTAAATTTCACACAAAATCTCGGCGCACGTACAAAAATATCGAGATTCATAAACTTTGCGCACGCCATACATAAGCATGTTTTTGTTATAAACCAGAGCGGTCTTAAAACTGTAAAGGCATTTTAACTCCGTCTGAAAAAGGGCTACTCTTCACCTTTTATTGTGACATAACACCCTTCAATTGCTCTATAATTTGGAACTGTTGCCGTGGCAGTTTCTATAAAGAAAGAACAATGGCCATTTGGATCACATCTCTGTAGAGATGTGGGAAGAACGTTGATGTTTTTTGCAGTGACCTTTTCAAACTAATCATATAGCAAGGGCCAAACACTGTCCGCACACTCTGCATAATTGATTGTATATTCGAAACAATTTCAAAGTAAACGCTACAGCCCACACTTCCATGCAAAAGACGAATTGTTGTTCTATATATTGTTTATCAACAAATGATTGTGTTTCTATGTCCTGCCCTGTTATAGGCTCTGAGATTAAATAGGCTATGATGTCGCGCTCCTATCGCACAGCAATACTGTAGCCTACCCACACCGTCAAATGTTTTATATAATTACCAGGGTTTGGGGGCCCCTAGTGGCTGGGGCCCTAAGCGACCGCTTATGTTGTTTATGCCTTGAGCCGGCCCTACTACCGTTTTTTTACTGTGTTGGCAAAGTGTTTTAATCTTTTGTTTTAATCTTTTGTTGTAATTTATTCTGTATTTGCCAAAGGAGCTGTGACAGTTTCTGAAAGAGAAAATAATGGCAAACTGTTGTGGACCTGTCAGTAGAACGTTTGACAACCTTTCGCATCAACTTTTCACCCAACCTACGTAAATATTCTGTACTGCAAGCAAATTATGAAACATTGTCTAGGCTACAAAATAAATAAATAATTCAATAGGTTACATGCAGTTGCTGTAGCACACAGGAGGTTGGTGGCATCTTAATTGGGGAGGACGGGCTCATGATAATGGCTGGAGTGGAATTGTGGGATGGTATCAAATTACAAACAAATGGTTTCCATGTGTTTGATGCCATTGCATTTGCCTCATTCCTGCCGTTATTATGAGCCGTCCTCCCCTCAGCAGCCTCCACTGTTGTAGCATACATACTTCAAAATAAAATATCAACTGTCTTGATGTCCACCTTTTAAAATCGACTGTATGCTATAAACCGTGCTGCCAATGAGATCGCATACAGCAAAACTTGAAATATACTGAACAAAAATATAAATGCAACATGCGACAATTTCAATGATTTTACTGAGTTACAGTATATAGAATGAAATCAGTCAATTGAAATAAATAAATGAGGCCCTAATCTATGGATTTCACATGATTGGGCAGGGGCGCAGCCATGAGTGGGCCTGGGAGGACATAAACCCACTTACTGGGGAGCCAGGCCCACCCAATCAGAATGAGTTTTTCCTCACTAAAGGGCTTTATTGCAGACAGAAAAACTCCTCAGTTTCATCCTCTGTCTGGGTGCCTGGTCTCAGATGATCCCGCAGGTAAAGAAGCCGGAAGTGGAGGTCTTGGGCTGGCATGGTTACACGTGGTCTGCGGTTGTGAGGCCGGTTGGACTTCCTGCCAAACTTTCTAAAACGATGTTGGATGCAGCTTATGGTAGAGAAATGAACATTACATTCTTAGGGGGTAGATCAGCTTTAATATTGCAGATAGATTGTAGCTTCCATCAATGTCATGTCTGCATCATTTCCAATCCCACATATATTTTTCTGTAAATATATACAGTACCAGTCAAAAGTTTGGACACGCCTGTTCAATCCAGGGTTTTTCTTTATTTGTACTATTTTCTACATTGTAGAATAATAGTGAAGACATCAAAAATATGACATAACACATATGGAATCATGTAGTAACCAAAAAAGTGTTAAACAAATCAAAATATATTTTAGATTTTAGATTAGTCAAAGTAAACACATTTTTGCACATTATTTGAGAGAAGTAAGCTTTTTGTGTGTATTGACAATTTCTGGAGAAAAAAAAATTCAGCTCATGAAACATGGTACCAACATTTAAAATGTTTAATTCATAGTTTTGTTCAGTGTATATATAAAACACAGGAAAATCATGTTTTTGACTGGACTGGGCCATTAAAGACACTTTATGTTGGTTTTCCCTTTATTTTCGGAGACACCTGTATGCTTTATCGCTCTTCGTGACATACAACAAGTAGAAACAACAACAACAAGTAGAAACACCCAGCATGCATCTTTAACGATCCATATTCCTTAGTTACCTTACCTAGCAAGTTCATATGTTTTCCTTTGTATGCCTTATTAACACTCTGGATATGTGTGAATCAGTTCACAAGTAGTGAATTCAACGTTTTTTGTGTGTGAATAACTTCCATATGTGAATGTGTAAAGGATTTGAGCTTTCTCCAGCTCTCCCTTTGACACTTTTTCTCAGAGGCAGGGCTTGGATAGTTGAGGCATCAGTCTCTTTGAAAGGGTCCCAAATGGCACTGTTCGCTATATATTGTGCTACTTTTGAGCAGCGGGAATAGGGAAGAGGGCGCCATTTGGGACGCGTACTTCGTCTCCCCCCCCCAGTTGACTGGTGCTGTCTACAAGTCAGCAGGGGGCTTCACTCTCTGGCTTCACTGTCTGTCATGAAGTCTATATGTCACTCAGTCCTCTACAGTAGCTACACACACACATGCATGCAAATATATAGGCCCTACGCACAGATCAGACAATTAAACACACACACACACACACACACACACACACACACACACACACACACACACACACACACACACACACACACAACATTATAATCCAATTCGCCTAAAAGCAGCAGACAACTCGAACACACAGCTACCAATCTGCGGACTTGATTGTAGCAATCAGACACGGTGCGGCATCCTTAACCGATTTAGACATCATTTAGTTGAAGGACACACTGATTAGATCAAAAATAAAGTCATTCCATTATATCCAGCTCACTAAATATCTTTGCTTTTTATAGCATGCCCAAACAAGGGGCAGAAAAAAATAAAAGGCTGGCTTAGTTAATCACTCTGTTTAACTTGTGATGAGATGAGTTTGCCTCTTCGTTGCGATTCCATTAGAAACCGATTCAACCTACTAGGATGGCTGGGAGCCAGGAGGTACTGTTAAGGCGTCTCCAGTCGTAATTGAATCACTCCAGACATTGAGGAAAAGGGGATAGAATCATGTGGGTTCATCTTATTTGATGTTAATTAATAGATCTTCCCCCTTATCTGGAGATCTGATGAAACATATTTTAGTTTATGAAGTCTAGTCGAATTAATGCTAATTCCATTTCGAGGGACCTAACCCATTCTCCCCTTCCTCGGCTGCTGTAGGAGGAAGATAAGCTGCAGACTCCTGTAACATCCATATATCTGGGCCCATCACTGCTCTGCTGATGTAGACACTAAATAAACTGGTACCTTTTAGCAGATGTAATCAGGAAAGATGTAGCTGACCCGATGAGGGAGATTAGCTGGGGTCTATCTAGCAAGGTGGTTCGCTTTCAGAACGAGGCGAGATACATGTTTTGCCTTTCCCGTACTACTACACATCTCTCTCTCTCTCTCTCAATTCAAAGGGCTTTATTGGCATGGGAAACATATGTTTACATTGCCAAAGCAAGTGAAATAGATAACAAGCAAAAGTGAAATAAGCAATCAAAAATGAGCAGTAAACATTACACTCACATACGTTTCAAAGGAATAGAGATATTTCAAATGTCATGCTATGGCTATGTACAGTGTTGTAACAATGTGCAAATAGTTCAAGTACAAAAGAGAAAACTAATACATATGGGTTGCATTTACAATGGTGTTTGTTCTTCACTGGTTGCCCCTTTCTTATGGCAACAGGTTGCAAATATTGCTGCTGTGATGGCACACTGTGGTATTTCACCTCATTTTGTGGGCAGTGTGCACATAGCCTGTATTCTACTCAGAGCCAGGTCTGCCTATGGAGGCCTCTCAGTGAGTTTTTACATATTCAAAGCTTTCCTTCATTTTGGGTCAGTCAGAGTGGTCAGGTATTCTGCCACGGTGTATTCTCTGTTTAGGGCCAAATAGCGTTCCAGTTTTCTCTGTTTTTGAGTTATTTATTTCCAATGTGTCAAGTAATTATCTTTTCGTTTTTTCATGATTTGGTTGGGTCCAATTGTGTTGCTGTTCTGGGGCTCTGTTTGTGAACAGAGCCCCAGGACCCCCCAGGACCAGTTTGCTTAGGGAACTCTTCTCTAGGTTAATCTCTCTGTAGGTGATGTCTTAGGAAATTGCTTCCTTTTAGGTGGTTGTAGTGGTTGTAATTTAATGTAATTCATCCAGTTTGTTCGAAATGGGCGGGTTCGTCAGGCTGACACGCTCCTTGACCTCACTCAGGGGAGTGACTTGTCACAGTGCAAAGTTTATGAAAAACAATTCTCTTATAGCATCTCAAATCACACCCCTCTCAAAAAAAAACCACTCATAATTTTTGATATGCACAACGCATAGTATGGAAACGTCGTACGTGTAGCGGGTATACTTTCCAAGTTACCTTTATAACATTTTTAGTGACATCACAAAACAACAAACAAAATGACATTAGTGTTCTATAGAACGCCTCTGACCATTCCCCACGTTTTAGGTTAATAATGTTGTTCCAGTAGTTGCTTTTGAACGTGTTAGAGTTTTAGCGAGAGAAAGGTCTGTTGAGACAAAGCACATTCCTTTGGTGAATTTGGAGAGGGAGACCTGAATCGTCTCCCCTTGATTTACAAGAGGACGTGAGTTGTTAATCCCGTCTAGTTGTTAATCCTGTCTAGAGGGGGGTCTGATTGAAGTTATTCATTGCAAACCTGATCTGACCTTTTTAGATTCTCGTGGACAGTCATCTGTGTAGTAATGTTATTTGTATCTCAGAAATCCATTAGCATTGCTAGGTATAGCCTAATGTTAGTTAGCTAACATTGAACCTAGTTGGTTAGCTTTAGCTACCTGTAGATTCACGCATGGAGCATGATAGTATGGGTTGGGGTTATGGTTAATCGTTTACCTAGCTAGTTAGCAAGCTAGATGTCTAAACAAAATACTCCACTATGGGTGGGGCTAAGGCTTAAGAGTGTGTGAACAATGAATGGGTGTAGACAAAGAAGAGCTCTCCAGTAAGTGTACCAAAACATTCAATGGCCATTTTTTTCAAAGTGGGGTTATAAGGGCACAAGGCGAGACCCAGATGCAGACACGGGAGGCAGATGGTTTGAGTCTTGATATTTATTAAACAATCCAAAAGGGGTAGGCAAAAGAATGGTCGTGGACAGGCAAAAGGTCAAAACCAGTTCAGCAAGAGAATGGTCTTGGACAGGCAAAAGGTCAAAACCAGTTCAGCAAGAGAATGGTCTTGGACAGGCAAAAGGTCAAAACCAGTTCAGAGTCCAGGAAGTACAGAGTGGCAGGATTACTTTCCCATTGTTCCTCAACTGCAGTGTATGATATATCATTTTCTAGCTTTGAGTTTCTACTTTTATCCAATGTAATAAAAAAAATAAAAAAATTAACGCAATTTCAAATGTTGGTACATAGGACCAAATTGAGGTGGTGGGTCACAATTGAGTCAAAGGCTTTTAAAAAAATAAACAAAGCATGAGAAGACTGCCTTTGTTTTGGTGTGTTTATTTGTCAATAAGGGTGTGCAGGGTGAATACATAGTCTGTCGTACGGTAATTGGGTTAAAAGCGAATTTTCCATTTACCTGTGGAGAAAAAAATGACTGAGTAAAAGTACGAGTCTGCTGTTAATGATAATGCAGAAGAATTTCCCAAGGTTGCTGTTGACGGATATCGCACCTTAGTTATTGTAACGTCTGCTTCCAACTCACACCCTCAAACACGTAGATCCCCTGAACGCAGCTCACTTTCCAGATCCCAATCACCTGAATTCTAATCACCTGTTCACACACCTGTACGTCATTATCAAACACTATTTAGTTCAGTTCTTTGCACTCCAGCACCGTGAGGTATTGTGTGTTTTGTGACATACTGCTTTCAGAGTGATGGGTTTCCTGTGATTTACTCCTCCTGTGTATGATAGTTCTTGCCTGCCTCACTAATGACGCCTTTTGCCTATTCCCTGCCTGTGCTTTAGCCTATCGGATTTCCTGTTATGAACCTATTGCCTGATCTTCCAGACTACTTTACTGGCCTTTTCCCTGCCTGTACTGTTGCCCTTTTGGACCCCTGTGTATGACCTTCTGCCTGCCCCTAGACACAGCTACCTGCCTCCTCCTGTGGTCCTTCGCAATAAACACCTGCTGAGCCCTGCGCTTGAAACCAGCTCTCTGTCTCCCCTCGTGTTCATTACAGCTATTTGGTTCAAATTTCTCTCCACTTTTGTGGATTGGGGTGATCAGTCCTTGGTTCCAAATATTGGGGAAAAAGCCATAGCTGAGGATGATGTTAAAGAGTTTAAGAATAGCGAATTGGAATTTGTGGTCTGTATATTTTCATTTAGGATACCATCAACACCACAGACCTTTTTGGGTTGGAGGGTTTGTATTTTGTCCTGTAGTTCATTAAATGTAATTGGAGAATCCAGTGGGTTCTGGTAGTCTTTAATAGATCATTCTACGATTTGTAATTGATCATATATGTTCTTTGTTGTAGAGCCCAAAAGATTGGAGAAGTGGTTTATCCATACATCTGCATTTTGGAAAGATATATCTTTGTGCTGTTCTAGTGTGTTCCAATTTTCCCAGAAGTGGTTAGATTCTATGGAATCTTCAAATACTTTGAGCTGATTTCGGACGTGCTGTTCCTTCTTTTTCCGTAGTGTATTTCTGGATTGTTTTTAGTAAGTCACCATAGTGAAGGCTCAGGTTTTCTGGGTCTCTCTGTTTGTGTTAGGATAGGTTTCTTCATTTCTTGCTTTGGTTTCTTCATTCTTCGTCAAACCATTTTGTCACTGTTGTTTCTTAGGATGTCTGCTTCACATTTGTAGATTTGATAGGGAAGCTGGAAGGTCAAACATACTGTTTAGGCATTCTACGGCCAAGTTTAAACCTTCACTATTATTCAACACAAATTCCGAGGGGATGGTTGTGTGAACAGAAGGCCGGGTGACACCTGGCTTTGGTGAGATCAGATAGGCAAAGGAGGAAGGACATCACAAGCTTCTGTGAAGTCTCTCCAGACGCTAGATCAGGCCGTTTTCGGCCCCAAGATAGAAACAGACACAAAACAATAGCCTTTACAGTACACTATACACCTAATTCAACCTCAATCAAGCACAAAAACAGTTTTTTCGTCAGTAACTTGGTAAAACAATAGCATAGCACAATACATTCCTTAGCCAGTGGTATACTACACACTGAGGATATTTATGTAATCATGATTGACACATTAGGATTTGTAAATCTATGATTGATAACTGCACGAGTTTGTGTTTAACTTTGTTTTACCCATGCCGGAGTGGAGCATTAGTTGTGTTGTTTGAGACAGACATATCATTTACCACTAAAGTCCTGCAAGCACTTAATAATCCCCAACAAACCTGGCATTTGGCTTGATTGAGGGGTGATTCGCCGCCACTAATTGGTTGGTAAACATTTGAGCAGCAGCCATTCACAAAGGCCGTCTTTGACACCCCCCCCAACCACCCCCTTCTTGGTTTTCCACAGACCTAGCTCTTTAATGTACTTAATCGTGGGACTAAAATGTTAATTGGATTTCATTATGTATAATTTATGTCGTTTCAGCTGAGGGAATCTTTAATATGGAGCTAATTTGAATGGCATAATGCAGGCCTAGCCACTGATTGCGCTGCTGCTCTTTGAGCTGATCTGTCAATTAGGCATGGTGATGACAGACATGTCCTGTTCTCACAACGGCCTCCTCTCTTTGAGCCTCTTATTCACACCGCATGTTAATAACTTCATATCACAATGTTGTTTGGAGAAATATTCACATCTAGGTTATAGGCCTAGGACAAGCTTGGACTTTGTCGTTGTCGTATAGTCAATGTGGAATGGCTATTAGGGTCTATGAGTGACGTCACCCGCTCTGAGACCTAGAAGTAATGATTGCATTGCAAGGGCCATGGCTTTTTTTGTGGTGTGACAGGTAAGTGCAGAGTGTTGTTGGGAACAGAACATTGCTGGGTCGAGCCCAGGGACAGACGGACGTAATCTAATCTGTTACAGTAAAACTGGACAACCATTTTTTATATTATTATGTTGTGCCTCCAATATCTTTGTAGAAATTGCTCAGTCTTCAGAGAGTTCTGGCAGATTTCAAAGTACACTATTAGTTATTTAAAACGTTTTAAAACCAAATGGTTTGAGCTGTATCTCAGCCAAGGTGACATGGGTAGAATAAAGTGATCTTGACTGGCGAAAGCACCCTAGCAACTGACATGAAGTGATAATCTTGTTTAATTTATGGCTGAAATCCCGCTAACGGGATCGATTTGACAACAGCCAGTGAAAGTGCAGGGCGCTAAATTCAAACAACAGAAATCTCATAATTAAAATTCCTCAAACATACAAGTATTATACATAATTTTAAAGATAACCTTGTTGTTAACCTGTTTGGGCTGCAGGGGCAGTATTGAGTAGCCGGATAAAAGGTGCCCATTTCAAACGGCCTCGTACTCAATTCTTGCTCGTACAATATGCATATTATTATTACTATTGGATAGAAAACACTCTCTAGTTTCTAAAACCGTTTGAATTATATCTGTGAGTAAAACAGAACTCATTTTGCAGCAAACTTCCCGACAGGAAGTGGAAAATCTGAAATCGATGCTCTGTTCTAGGGCCTGCCTATAAAGGTCCTTGATATTTATTAGAATACATGCACTTCATACGTCTTCCACTAGATGTCGACAGGCAGTGAGAGAAGAAATGGAGTGTATAACTTGATCTGGGGTCGAATAAAAGCTCTCGGCATGACGTGTCACCAGTTTCCTGTTTTCTGGAGAGCGTGTGAAGGGACCTGGTTTTGCCTTCTGATAAGCTGTCGTTATAGACGACTAATATCTCCGGCTTTGATTTTATTTGATACATGTGACAATATCATCGTAAAGTATGTTTTTTCAATATAGTTTTATTAGATTATTGAAATTTATTCGGGACGTTAGGCGTGTTGCGTTGTGTGCCTTTGTTCAGGAAGGAGAGCTTTGCGCTACTTTGCCAACTTTGCTAGCTAGGACATTCTAAATCCAAACAACGATTGTTCCCGACAAAGGACCCCTTGTACAACATTCTGATGAAAGATCATCAAAAGTAGGACCCATTTTATGATGCTATTTCATATATCTGTCGAACATGTGAAATAGTCGTTTGCGCCCAGATTTTGGGTACTCTCTCGCTATACCTAAGCTGGATGTCGTAATGAAGTTATTTTTAGAATTCTAACACGGCGATTGCATTAAGAACTAGTGTATCTATCATTTCCCATACAACATGTATTTTTTAGTAACGTTTATGTATAGTTATTTGGTCAGAATAGTTGAGTGCCATAAAAATATCCGCACATTCTGGGAAAAAGGTGCTACGTTAGCACAATGTATAACCACCGATTTCAGCTCTAAATATGCACATTTTCAAACAAAACATAAGTGTATGTATAACCTGATGTTATAGGACTGTCATCTGATGAAGCTTATCAAGGTTAGTCAAAAATTATATATCTTTTGCTGGTTTATTCGCTATCGCTAACGTGCCTATTGCTATCGCTAACGTGCCTTGATGAATGAATGCGGTAGTGTGGTAGGCTATTGTAGTAAGCTAATATAATGCTATATTGTGTTTTCGCTGTAAAACACTTAAAAAATCGGAAATATTGGCTGGATTCACAAGATGTTTGTCTTTAATTTGCTATACACCATCGATTTTTCAGAAATGTTTTATGATGAGTATTTAGGTATTTGACGTTGGTGTCTGTAATTACTCTGGCTGCTTCGGTCCTATTTGTGACGGTAGCTGTGATGGTAGCTGCAATGTAAAACTGATTTATACCTCAAATATGCACATTTTTCGAACAAAACATAGATTTATTGTATAACATGTTATAAGACTGTCATCTGATGAAGTTGTTTCTTGGTTAGTTTGGTTGGTTCTTGGTTAGTTAGGTTGGCTTTGTGCATGCTACCTGTGCTGTGAAAAATGTCTGTCCTTTTTTGTATTTGGTGGTGAGCTAACATAAATATATGTGGTGTTTTCGCTGTAAAACATTTTAAAAATCGGACATGTTGGCTGGATTCACAAGATGTTTATCTTTCATATGCTGTATTGGACTTGTTAACCTGTTATGGCTGCAAGGGGCAGTATTGAGTAGCCAGTTAAATCGTGCCCATTTCAAACGGCCTCGTACTCAATTCTTGCTCGTACAATATGCATATTATTATTACTATTGGATAGAAAACACTCTCTAGTTTCTAAAACCGTTTGAATTATTTCTCTGAGTGAAACAGAAGTCATTCTGCAGCACACTTCCTGACCAGGAAGTGGAATGTCAGAAATCGATGCTCTGTTCAACTTCATGCCTATACATGGGCGTGATACGTAAGAGTCTACATACACTTCATACACCTTCCCCTGGTTGTCAAGAGGCGGTGAGAGAAAAAATTTCGTGTTTATCTTGGTCTGAGGTGGAATTAAAGCTCTTTGTTTGACGTGACCGTCCATTTCCTGTTTCTGGAGCGCGCGAAAGAGGACATGAATTTGCCTTCTGTTTTTCTCTCGTAATGGACGACTAACATCTCCGTCTTAGATTTTATTTGATACATGTGACCATATCATCGTAACATATGTTTTTTCAATATAGTTTAATCAGATTATTGAAATTTTTTCGGGAGTTTTGCCGTGTTCCGTTCTCTGACTTTGTTGACGTTGGAGAGATCTGTAGCACTTGGCAAGTGCCCATGCTAAATGAAAAGGGAAATTTGCCGTTCCAGATCCAAACAACGACTGTTCTGGACAAAGGACACCTTGTCCAACATTCTGACAGAAGATCACCAAAAGTAAGAAACATTTTATGATGCTATTTCTAATATCTGTCGTGCATGTGAACTGGCCGTTGGCGCCCAAGTGTTTCTGGCTATTGTGGCTATGCTAATATAACGCTACATTTTGTTTTCGCTGTAAAACATATAATAAATCGGAAATATTGTCTGGAATCACAAGATGCCTGTCTTTCAATTGCTGTACACTATGTATTTTTCAGAAATGTTTTATGATGAGTAATTAGGTATTTGACGTTGGTGTCTGTAAATATTATGGCTGCTTTCGGTGCAATTTCTGATTGTAGCTGAAATGTAAACTATGATTTATACCTGAAATATGCAAATTTTTCGAACAAAACATATGCTATACAATAAATATGTTATCAGACTGTCATCTGATGAAGTTGTTTCTTGGTTAGTGGCTATTTATATCTTTATTTGGTCGAATTTGTGATAGCTACTGATGGAGTAAAAAACTGATGGAGTAAGAATAGTGGTGTCTTTTGCTAACGTGGTTAGCTAATAGATTTACATATTGTGTCTTCCCTGTAAAACATTTTAAAAATCGGACATGTTGGCTTGATTCACAAGATGTGTACCTTTCATCTGGTGTCTTGGACTTGTTAATGTGTGAAAGTTAAATATTTAAAAAAAATATCTTTTGAATTTCGCGCCCTGCAATTTGAGCTGGCTGTTGTCATAAGTGTACCGGTGTCGGGCTGCACCCCAAACAGGTTAATGTGTGAAAGTTAAATATTTCTAAAAAATATATTTTGAATTTCGCGCCCTGCACTTGAAGTGGCTGTTGTCATATTGTGCCCGGCTTCGGGCTTGCAGCCAGAAGAAGTTAATCCCACCACAGTGTCCGATTTCAAAAAGGCTTTACGACGAAAGCATACCATGCGATGATGTTAGGTCAGCGCCAAGTCACAAAAAGCAGAAATAGAGATCAAATTAATCACTAAACTTTGATGATCTTCATCAGATGACACTCATAGGACTTCATGTTACACAATACATGTATGTTTTGTTTGATAAAGTTCATATTTATATCCAAAAATCTCAGTTTACATTGGAGCGTTATGTTCAGTAATGTTTTGCTTCCAAAACATCCGGTGATTTTGCAGAGAGCCACATCAATTTACAGAAATACTCATCATAAATGTTGATGAAAATACAAGTATTATACATGGAATTAAAGATATACTTCTCCTTAATGCAACCGCTGTGTCAGATTTCAAAAAAGCTTTGCGGAAAAAGCACACCATGCAATAATCTGAGTACAGCGCTCAGGCACCAAAACAAGCCATACAGATAACCGCCATGTTGTGGAGTCAGCAGAGTTAGAAATAGCATTATAAATATTCACTTACCTTTGATGATCTTCATCGGAATGCACTCCCAGGAATCCCAGTTCCACAATAAATGTTTGTTTTGTTCGATAAAGTCCATAATTTATGTCCAAATAGCTCCTTTTTGTTCGCGCGTTTAGTTCCCAAATCCAAATTCAAGAGGTGCAGGCACTTAGTCTAGACGAAAAGTCAAAAAAGTTATATTACAGTTTGTAGAAACATGTCAAACGATGTATAGAATCAATCTTTAGGATGTTTTTAACATACATCTTCAACAATGTTTCAACCGGACAATTCCTTTGTCTTTAGAAATGATAAGGAACAGAGCTCACTCTCACGGGCGCACGCCTGACTAAGCTCATTGCATTCCTTCAGACACCTGACTCAAACAGCTCTTATTCTCTCCCCCTTCACAGTAGAAGCCTGAAACAAGGTTCTAAAGACTGTTGACATCTAGTGGAAGCCTTAGGAAGTGCAATCGGACCAAATTTTACACTGTATATTGGATAGGCAAAGACTTGAAAACCTACAAACCTCAGACTTCCCACTTCCTGGTTGGATTTTTTCTCAGGTTTTTACCTTCCATATGAGTTCTGTAATACTCACAGACATCATTCAAACAATTTCAGAGTGTTTTCTATCCAAATCTACTAATAATATGCATATCTTAGCTTCTGGGCCTGAGTAGCAGGCAGTTTACTATGGGCACCTTGTTCATCCAAGCTACTCAATACTGCCCCCCAGCCATAAGAAGTTAAGGTTTTGTAAGTGAGCATTTCACTGTTGTATTCGGTGCATGTGACAAATAACATTTGATTTGATTTGAATCAATCAAACATTTTTTTTTATTAATTGAAAATATAATTATTTTCCACCTCTTTAAAAAGCTGTATCACCTCAATCACGAGGAGCCACACAGCGGGCTGAGATAATGGAGAAGTGTGTGAAATATGATTGGTGTTCTTAAAGGAATGATCCACTCAAAGACTATATTTTGGTATTTTTTTTGTTAGTCCACTGATCAATGTTTTGCCTGTCAGCAGTAAAATATCCAAGATATTAGACAAATTATCATATGATGCAAAACACATCTTCATGATGATGTGGCAAGTTACACTTTGCTTCTTGAAAATCATATACTGTATCTTGAAAACTTGACATGCAAAAAAATGTGGGACTTTATCAACATTGGACTAATGAACAAAATACCAAAAGTTAGTTTTTGAGTGGATTATTCCTTTAACCCTTTACACTCGTGGAAATTGGCCTATGGATAGGGCTAAATTGAAATGTTTCTTACAGAAGAAATATTAAAAGCATAAGCGCGGTAGCAATTGAAAGTGAACAGTTTGGAAATTATGGGAACATTATTAGACGAAAGTTGAGGACACAACAGTTCACCTGACAAAAGACTGAATCCAAACATTAAACTGTTGATTTTATGTGCATTTTACATGTAGTGTACGTTTCGCTGCATTTGTTGATTACAAAATCTTAAAATAATCTGGATATATTCAGTAGCATGATAAGAATATTTCTGGAAAATGTGGGGTACTGTAGGTGCAACATCAGACAAAAAAAAGGGTTTGAATGAGAAGACTAACTGATGTCTCCAAGTGGCCACACACCTATCCAAAGTGTGCAAAGTTCATTTCAATGCACTTTTATCACTCAAAGTATAGTCATCAACTATAAGGTCCTTTTATGAGCTGTCCTAACTGTGTTGTTAAGGAACTAGAGCAAGCACACTTGTAGTTGTTTTGTTTGGAAGTTGGAACACAACCCTGCATCCCCGCCATCACACAATTACTGTTGTTGTTTGCGCAATCCAAAAACGGCCTATTATAAATCGTAATCTTGGTCAGGTGGGCATAAATTGAAAGCTTGTTCTATTGCCTCACATGACTAGCAACGTTATAAAATATCTTATCTTAGGTCTTACAGTGTTAGGCTTTCACAAGGCAATTCAGCGAAACAGACCGTAATTGTGTCGAGCATAGAAAGGAGTCGTAAATGCATTTGGGCGCGTGTTCAGCAGCACATTTTCTTCACAATAGACAAACATGGGCTCATTCTGTTTAGAACAACCCAGGGTATGATGCCATGTCATCTTGTAACTGTCAATCAAAAATAGTGGTCATAAACGTTGACACTGTATATGACATGAGTTTAATGATATGGAAATGTGAAGTGCACATTTGGACACGCAACTGTTTGGCTTGCTTGCATGACATCAAAGCGGTACTTATTATTATCCTCAACGTCTCATCTTTCAAAATATATCTGGCTTAATTTACAGCATTTCCCTCGCTCAGACAACAAAAAAATGCAAAAGTTGCCCAATTAACGGAAGGGATGGGGGGCAACTTTATGCCGCACGAGGTGGTTATGTTCAGAACGGCTGTAAGTCAAAATCCATACGGCACTGCGAAGAGCAGAGCCTGTGCTCTGACGTGATTTATAGCATGTTACTGTACATCCACTGCGTTCCAATTTAGGCGCTTTTCAGCGCCATTTTCAATGGGTGCGAGTGTAAAGGGCTGCACGATGGTTAAACAAGAACATTCCTGTGTAATACTGTACCTCCTGCATTTGAATATATGACTGGATCATTAAAGTGAACTTCTGTGCCAGTGTTCATATATCACAATACCATTTGTCTGTCATACTCTACTATGACTCCAATAGAGTGGATGATCTTCTTATATGGAATTTGGGTTCTCTGAAACGGAGCATCCCACATAAAACAATACTTATTATGGAATTCTGAAGTATATTTTTGTATACTGTAGACTACTATACAACACGCTGTAGTATCCCTCGATCATGTGTAGTACTTACTATAGAATGTTGTAGTATGCTGTAGAATATTACAGTAAATACACTACAGTCCACAAAAACACTACACTTTATGAACTACATTAAATACTACAGTATTTATTTTGCATATACCCTGCCCATTCCCCTCCCCCACCCCCATCCCCTCCCCCAATTTGTGCCACCCATAAGTAAGAAAGCTAAATGCCAAATATAGACCATACATTGTGTCCCTTACAGGTTATAGAAAAGAGCAGAGGCTCTCATCTATCTGTTCAGACCCCAGTCCTACCTTCCTACAGGTTATGGACAATTTGCTCTTTCAGTATTTCTCCAGTAGGATTCCTCAAGGGAAAAGCCTCCATTTCTATGTCAAAGTTAATAATAAAAGAAAAACACTACTGTAAATACTACAGTAATGTCCTCAAAAATACTACAGTTTACTACAGTCCGCAAAAACACTATTAATTATTATAGCATATGCTGCAATTTTGTTTTACTACAGTATTTATGATATAGTTAACTGTAAATTCTACAGTAGACTAAATACTACAGCAGATTTGAGTCCGCAAAAAATACTACAGTGAATACTACAGTAAAGTCTGCAAAAATACTAAAGTGAATACTACAGTATGTATACCATAGTATACTATAGTATTTATTTCATGTGGTATAATAGATAGAAGAGGATTTCAATTGAATAAATGGTTTTACATTGTTGTACGACATAGGACGGTTGACTGATACACATAATATTAACCGGAGTAAATTAATGTGGCTTTAAGAACGAGATTAGATTTGATTCTCAAGCAACACCAGGCTATGACATCACTAGATTAACCTTGATCTGACTAGTGCTGCCCTTTTCTCAGCCGAGTACAGGGGATGCATTTCATTGGATGGGGCAGTGGACACCAGCTAAAGATGTGTGTGCGGGTACAGCAGTTAGAATTTACTAGTGTCTAAGAAGTTGAAGACCACCAGCAGTCCGTAATCTGTATATACAACTAATAGATGTGGCCATTGTAATTAATTGAAGAAATGATCAATGTGTTTGAAATGTCTCAAATGTCTCTTTGTACTGTAGACCTCATCAAATCAAATCACTTCCACATCACAGTTGTCACGACTCCTACCGAAGGTGGCTCCTCTTCCTGTTCGGGTGGCGCTCGGGCGGTCGTCGTCACCGGTCTACTAGCTGCCACCGATCCCTTTTCCTTTTCTGTTGGTTTTGTCTTATTAGTTACACCTGTTTCTTGTTTAGGTTTTTTAGTTGGGCTATTTAAGCCGGTAGGCCCGCCTGCTCTTTGTGCGGGCTTGTTTTTCCCACTGTGTTATTGTGTGGTAGTGCGTCTCAGTTGTGGGTTTTTTCTCCGGACTTGTTTAGTCCTGGTTTCAGGCGATCGCGTTACGCGCCCAGTATCTTGGCGCGTACGATTGTCCTGTGCGTAAATAAGCACTATTTCTGTACCTTCTGCCTCCCGCGCCTGACTCCGCACCCACTACGCCTAAGAGCGTTACAACAGTGCTGTGGTTATAAACTTTTACATTATTTATGACATGCTGTACAATTTTCAATGTTCTACCCTACATAGCTAGTCCACTAAAGGGCCTCTTCTTGTTACAGATACATGTGGTACAGTATGTGAGCATGGGAATACTAAAGGCATGACAAAATGAGTTTCCCCCAAGAGTTTAAATCCTTTGAACGAGACCCGGGACTTATTATCTCATAGAGTATGTGCTTTCAACTGTGCAGTCCGTCCATGTACAGAGAGAGAGCGAGAAAGAGAGAGAAGAGCGAGGGGGGTGGGTAAAGCGAGACAGAGAAAGAGAGTGAGAGAGAGAGAGAATGAGAAAAATAAAAAGAGAGGGGGAGGGTGAGGAAAATAGCCATGGCAACCTATAAGAGAGACAACCAGAAAAATATATAGACTGTATAGTTGGGGCTCCACCACTCTCCCCAGTCCCTTCCCTCTCTTCAAAGGGCCCTGGTGCTCTAAAAATATATCCACATTGGTGGGGAGTGCCAGCAGAAATGTTTGTTGTTCTGCTCTTTGGCTTGACACACAGCAGCTAGGCGTCGGGGAGGGCCCCGAATGGAGGGATGGCTGGACACGCCTGAACACTTTGATCAATGGGGGGCTCTGGTCCCTCTGAAATCCGCCTCTTTGGAACACTGGAGCCACTGAGCCGTGACACTGGCTGCACTAGACTAGAGGGATGAGGGTTGGAGGGATGGAGCAGTCGGTACAAATGGGACGGGATGGGATGAAAAGGTGGACCTGGATGGTACACTGCTGGTTAACAAACCTGATCTGGAAGTGGAATAATGCATACAGTCGGAGCTAGATATGAAGGTTTGCCATTCCAGTCCTACTCTATGACTGTTAGAGGAGACATAGTGTGATATCAATGCAACTCATGTTCCAAGTGACACACTCAAACATTTTTATCAAGTCTGCAGATTCTAATTCTTCGAATCCAACACTGAACTGTCATGGTTCTGACAGACAAATCTAAAGAAGCACTATTCAGCTCTTCCTGGACATAATATGCACTGTACTTTACAGATATCTGTCCATCCCAGCCATTAGTATTACCTTTGTTCTTTGACCACCCTCTTCCTCTCTTTCAGGTTCAACGGAAGGGCTCGCATGATACGCTGTGATAGCCCCCACAAGGAAGAAGAGAGGAGTGAGCACTTAGTACCCACTAACTAGTGCCCTGCATGGCCCTCCCTGATTCCATTAGGGTTTTAGCTGAGGGTCTGTATGCTCCTGAAGAAGCCTAGGTAACTAATGCCTGTACCCTCAGGCCATAAGAGTACTGAGCATATGGAGCATTGAGTAGCAAGATAAAAATAAGACCAAGAAACCCTACTCAGACGTCGTGAACCTTGGGGTGCCTTCCCCAGCTACTGTAGCGTGGGCTCTGAGAAATCGCCACAGAGTGATAGTGCTCAAGCAGAATAGAAGCAGACCAGAGATCCCAACCTCTTGGAATTTTACATCAAAGTAATGTTGTCCCTTGGGACTTGCATACCCGACTAAGATTTCCAGAGCATCAGTTAGTGTGTGTATTGCATAGAGATAAACCTCTCTCCAAGATGTATTGCATGTTGCTCCAACATGTGTTATTCAATATATTGTGTTAGACCTGAGATTAAGACGCATAAAGGAAAGACTGTATAGGACGTGAATCACAGTTTAAAATGGGAGTAGTTGCTATGATACGGAGGAAAATATGTCCAAACCCATTGTCTATGTGTGTTGTGTGTGTCCTCTGCTGCTTCTGACCGGCAAATACTGAGATCGGGTAATACAGTATATAAGGGCCTTCAAATTGCTGCCTATATCAACCAACCTGACAAGTTGCTCCATATGTTCCAGTCAACAGATAATTATATGCAGTGGACAAGGGAGATAAGAGCAGGAGAGAGTGAGAGATAGAAGAACCCCAAGCCCAGGGGATCCCACCCCCTCTGAGCACCCCACCCCCCTGTCAGCCACCCTGATAGTGACAACCCCATCACATCCACTGAGGACATACACAAGCCACAGATGTACTACTTATGGACTCAAATGGGAAATATATACAATAATATAAACTTTCTTCTAAACACAGAGTGTCTAAACTCTGGTGTCCAAACACCCAGCGCGCCCTAGACCTTCTGTCTGAGGACCAACCAGGGTCACCTAGCCACATAATAATACACACAGGCACAAAAGACCTGAGAGCAGAGCAGGAAAGGGTGGCCACAGCACTCAAGGGTTATCGCCACCTTGCTACCACGAAAGACTTCCACCCTGCTACCATCCAGGGGGTAAACACAAGTATTTCCCGTGACTGTGCCTCAAAACCTAATGCTTACCTGGCCCACCACTCCACCCTGGACTTCAACAGCCTTTACGACCAGGTCCACCTATACAAGGCAGCAGTGTCCACCTTCGCCCGGACCCCGAAGGACATTGCCCTCAAACGCAACCCCAACACTTCACACAGGAGCAACAGATCAATACACACCCCGGCCAGACCAGCGAGACACTCTCCCAGACCTGCGGGGCCCCCGCCACGGACCTACACATAGAGGACCCACGCCGAGAGGACCTACATCCAGACCACAGACCACATCCACACCCCCACCCCAACCAATCAACACCCCAAGTCAACCATGCCCACACCTCATGTAGGCCCCCTCAGATCAGACCTATGCCCCTCCTACCCACTGCATGCCCCCACTCCCGCAAAGAGGGCCTCAACATGCCCTCTAGGTTACAGAGAGCTGGTAGTCCCATCAACCAAACTACCAAGTGTGAAACAGGTAAGGGACTCAGGGGGTATGCTAATTTGATATAGAGAAGACCTAACTCACTCTATTAAAATAATCAAAACTGGAACATTTTACATTTGGCTTGAAATTCAAAAGGAAATGATCTTAACAGAGAAAAATGTCCTCCTGTGTGCTACCTACAGTTGAAGTCGGAAGTTTACATACACCTTAGCCAAATACATTTAAACTCAGTTTTTCACAATTCCTGACATTAAATCCTAGTAAAAAATCCCTGTCTTAAGTCAGTTAGGATCACCACTTTATTCTTTCATGCTGTCCCTAGAAGGGGTGCGTCACTTGAGTGGGTTGAGTTACTGACGTGATCTTCCTGTCTGGGTTGGCGCCCCCCCTTGGTTTGTGCTGTGGTGGAGATCTTTGTGGGCTATACTCGGCCTTGTCTCAGGATTGTAAGTTGGTGGTTGAAGATCTCCCTCTAGTGTTGCGGGGGCTGTTTTTTGGCAAAGTGGGTGGGGTTATATCCTTCGTGTTTGGCCCTGTCCGGGGGTATCATCGGATGGGGCCACAGTGTCTCCTGACGCCTCCTGTCTCAGCCTCCAGTATTTATGCTGCAGTAGTTTATGTGTCGGGGGGCTAGGGTCAGTCTGTTATATCTGGAGAATTTCTCCTGTCTTATCCGGTGTCTTGTATGAATTTAAGTTTGCTCTCTCTAATTCTCTCTTTCTCTCTTTCTTTCTTTTTTTCTCTCGGAGGACCTGAGCCCTAGGACCATGCCTCAGGACTACCTGGCATGATGACTCCTTGCTGTCCCCAGTCCACCTGGCCGTGCTGCTGCTCCAGTTTCAACTGTTCTGCCTGCGGCTATGGAACCATGACCTGTTCACCGGACGTGCTACCTGTCCCAGACCTGCTGTTATCAACTCTCTAGAGACAGCAGGAGCGGTAGAGATACTCTTAGTGATCGGCAATGAAAAGCCAACTGACATTTACTCCTGAGGTGCTGACTTGCTACACCCTCGATAACTACTGTGATTATCATTATTTGACCATGCTGGTCATTTATGAACATTTGAACATCTTGGCCATGTTCTGTTATAATCTCCACCCGGCACAGCCAGAAGAGGACTGGCCACCCCTCATAGCCTGGTTCCTCTCTAGGTTTCTTCCTAGGTTTTGGCCTTTCTAGGGAGTTTTCCCTAGCCACCGTGCTTCTACACCTGCATTGCTTGCTGTTTGGGGTTTTAGGCTGGGTTTCTGTACAGCACTTAGAGATATTAGCTGATGTACGAAGGGCTATATAAAGTTAAAATAAACTTGATAAAACTTGATTTTAAGAATGTGTGTCACGACTCCGACCGAGGCAGGCTCTCCTTCCCGTTCGGGTGGCGCTCGGCGGTCGTCGTCACCGGCCTATTAGCTGCCACTGATCCTTTTCTCCCCCTCCTTATGTGTTTATTGGTGACACCTGTTTTGTATTAGGTTTGTAATTAGTTGGGCTTATCAGTCAGCCGGCCCGCCCGTTTCTTTGTGCGGGATTGTTAGTTGGTAAGAGTGGTGTTTGTTTACGATCTACGTTGTATCTGGACTGTTTTCGTTCCCCCCCGTGTCTGGGGTTGTTTTATGAGAACATCCAGTGTATAGAAGGGTGGCCTAGTTTCTCAGTGTTCATTAAAGAACATTTGTTATTGCACCTGCTGTTTCCTGCACTTGACTTCGCACTCCGACACCCAGTCCTTACAATGTGAAATGTCAGAATAATAGTAGAGAGAATGATTTATTTCAGCTTTTATTTCTTTCATCACATTCCCAGTGGGTCAGAAGTTTACATACAATCAATTAGTAATTAGTAGCATTGCCATTAAATTGTTTAACTTGGGTCAAACGTTTCGGGTAGCCTTCCACAAGCTTCCCACAATAAGTTGGGGGAATTTTGGCCCATTCCTCCTGACAGAGCTGGTGTAACTGAGTCAGGTAAGTAGGCCTCCTTGCTCGCACATGCTTTGTCAGTTCTGCCCACAAATTTTCTATAGGATTGAGGTCAGGGCTTTGTGATGGCCACTCCATTACCTTGACTTTGTTGTCCTTAAGCCATTTTGCCACAACTTCAGAAGTATGCTTGGGGTCATTGTTCATTTGGGAGACCCATTTGCAACCAAGCTTTAACTTCCTGACTGATGTCTTGAGATGTTGCTTCAATATATCCACATAATTTTCCTCCCTCATGATGCCATCTATTTTGTGAAGTGCACCAGTCCTTCCTGCAGCAAAGCACCCCCACAACATGATGCTGCCACCCCCGTGCTTCACGGTTAGGATGGTGTTCTTCGGCTTGCAAGCATCCCCCTTTTCCTCCAAACATAACGATGGTCATTATGGCCAAACAGTTCTATTTTTGTTTCATCAGACCAGAGGAAATTTCTCCAAAAAGTACGATCTTTGTCCCCATGTGCAGTTACAAACCGTAGTCTGGCTTTTCTATTGCGGTTTTGGAGCAGTGGCTTCTTCCTTGCTGAGCGGCCTTTCAGATTATGTTGATATAGGACTCGTTTTACTGTGTATATAGATACTTTTGTACCTGTTTCCTCCAGCATCTTCACAAGGTCCTTTGCTGTTATTCTGGGATTGATTTGCACTATTCACACCAAAGTATGTTCATCTCTAGGAGACAGAACGCATCTCCTTCCTGAGCGGTATGACAGCTGTGTGATCCAAGGGTGTTTATACTTGCGTACTATTGTTTGTACAGATGAACGTGGTACCTTCAGACGTTTGGAAATTGCTCCCAAGGATGAACCAGACTTTTGGAGGTCTACAATTTGTTTTCTGAGGTCTTGGCAGATTTATTTTTATTTTCCCATGATGTCAAGCAAAGAGGCACTGAGTTTGAAGGTAGGCCTTGAAATACATCCACAGGTACACCTCCAATTGACTCAAATGATATCAATTAGCCTATTAGAAGCTTCTAAAGCCATGACATAATTTTCTGGAATTTTCCAAGTTGTTTAAAGGCACAGTCAACTTAGTGTATGTAAACCTCTGACCCACTGGAATTGTGATACAGTGAATTAAAAGTGAAATAATCTGTATGTAAACAATTGTTGGAAAAATTACTTGTGTCATGCACAAAGTAGATGTCCTAACCGACTTGCCAAAACCATAGTTTGTTAACAAGAAATCTGTGGAGTGGTTGAAAAATTAGTTTTAATGACGCCAACCTAAGTGTATGTAAACTTCCGACTTCAACTGTATGTACAGACTCAGTTAGCATAGCCTTGCTTTTGAGAAAGGCCGCCGTAGGCAGACCTGGTTCTCAAGAGAAGACAGGCTATGTGCACACTGCCCACAAAATGAGGTGGAAACTGAGCTGCACTTCCTAACCTCCTACCAAATGTATGACCACAATAGAGACACATCTTTCCCTCAGATCACACAAATCCACAAAGAATTTAAAAACAAACCCAATTTTGATAAACTCCCATATCTACTCGGTTAAATACCACAGTGTGCCATCACAGCAGCACGATTTGTGACCTGTTGCTACAAGAAAAGGGCAACCAGTGAAGAACAAACACCATTGTAAATACAACCCATATTTATGTTTATTTCTTTTCCCTTTTGTAGTTTAATTATTCGCACATCGTTACAACACTGTATATAGACATATGACATTTGAAATGTCTTTATTATTTTGGAACTTCTGTGAGTGTAATGTTAACTGTTAATTTTTATTGTTTATTTCACTTTTGTTCATTATCTACTTCACTTGCTTTGGCAATGTTAACATATGTTTCCCATGCCAATAAAGCCCTTGAATTGAATTGAATTGAGAGAGAAAGTTAAAAGAGAGATAGAGGGGGAGAGAAAGATAGAAACTGAGAGTGACAGAGAAAAATGAGAGAGAGAGAGTGAAAGGAATGAATCCACGTAGGTCTGACATGCAAAGCCACATGTTGCCACAGAAAGTGATCCGCTTCAGTCTGTTTTCAAGCCAGTCAAAGGTCATATCAACAGGTACTGTTTTAAACAAGGAACACCATGGAAACATGAACTTCACAGTTGTGCAATGAGAAACAATGACACTGTAGCCCTGTAGTGTGGAGATAGTCTAGTATTTTGAAATAATATATTTTACAGTATAGCAGGGGTATTTCAAATCCAAACCTGGAGGTCCGATGTAATGCTGGTTTTCAGTTCTACCCAATAATTAATTGCACCCCCCTGATGTCCCAGGTCTAAATAAGTCCCTAATTTGAGAAGAAGACGGGAAATCAGCGGTGGAACTAGGTTCGAGGTCCAGATTTGAATGTACCTGTAGTATAAAATATTTTCTTCTGTTAACACTGGTTCATTCAGATTGTTCATCATGCCCGCTGAAAAGCAGCCCCATAGCTCATTTGTTGAAAGTTGACCGTTTTTCAGGTATGTTCAGTGACTTGAGAAAGTATTCCTTGACGTATTCTACATGTTGTGTTACAGCCTGGGTTCAACATTTATTAAATAGATCTACACACAATATCCCATTATGACAAAGTGAAAACATGTTTTTAGACATTTTTGCTGATTTATTGAAAATTAAATACAGAAATATCTCATTTACATAGTGTTAATATTCACGCCCCTGAGTCAATACTTTGTAAAAACACCTTTGACTGTGATTACAGCTTTGAGTCGTCTTGGTTATGTCTGTATCAGCTTTGCACATCTGGATATGGGGATTTTCTCCCATTCTTCCTTGCAGATTTTCTCAAGCTCTGTTAAGTTAGATGTGGAGTGGCACTGAACAGCAATCTTCAAGTTTTCCACATATTTTCAATGGGATTCAAGTCTGGGCTTTGGCTGGGCCACTCAGGGACTTTGACATTCTTGTTCTGAAGCCATTCCAGAATGGCTTTGGCTTTATGCTTGGGTTCATTGTCCTGTTGGAACGTAAATCTTTGCCCCCAGTCTAAGGTCGTTTGCACTCAGAAGCAGGTTCTCATTGTTCCCTCTATCCTTACCAGTCTCCTAGTCCCTGCTGCTGAAAATCATCCCCATAGCAGGATGCTGTCACCACCATGGTTTATGGTAAGGATGGTGTTAGATGGGTGATGAGCTGTGCCTGGTTTTGTCCAGACATAGCGCTTTG
Source organism: Salvelinus namaycush (assembly GCF_016432855.1). NCBI lineage: Eukaryota > Metazoa > Chordata > Actinopteri > Salmoniformes > Salmonidae > Salvelinus > Salvelinus namaycush. The sequence goes on from NC_052316.1 coordinate 6,807,788, forward strand.
CATTCAGGCCAAGAGTTCAATTTTTGTCTCATCAGACCACATAATCTTTTGTCTTATCATCTCAGTCTTTCATGGCAAAATCTAATCTAATCAAATCAAATTGTAATGGTCACATACACATGTTTAGTAGATGTTACTGCGGGTGTAGCGAAATGCTTGTGTTTCTAATTCCAACAGTGCAGTAATATCTAACAATTCACAACAATACACACAATACACACAAACCTAAAAGTAAAATAATGGAATTAAGGAATATATAATATTAGGATGAGCAATGTCAGAGTGGCATAGACTAAAATACAGTAGAATATAACACAGTATATACATATGAGATGAGTAAAGCAAAAATATGTAAACATTATTAAAGTGACTAGTGTTCCATTAGGCAGCAGCCTCTAAGGTGCAGGGTTTACGTAACCGGGTGGATGCCGCCGTGTGATGGCTATTTAACATTCTGATAGCCTTGAGATAGAAGCTGTTTTTCAGTCTCTCGGTCCCAGCTTTGACGCACCTGTACTGACCGTGCCTTCTGGATGATAGCAGGGTGAACAGACAGTGGCTCGGGTGGTTGTTGTCCTTGATTGTCTTTTTGGCCATCCTGTTACAGTGGTTCTTCCTTTAAAAGTTACGAGCTTATCCTGCGACCGTTAGTGGAGATGGTGGCATTCTGTCATTGCACCACACTATCACAAGGGGGAGTTAGAACGATGATCGATCAGTCGTTTAAACTGTGGCAATTAATGGAGGCGTTTTCAGTCTGAGAGTCTCTCCTCTGGCACTAGAGTCCTGCATCACGCAACAACAACACAAACTGTTGGTGGTCCTGGAGTTACGAGAGAACTTGGGTAAATACACTGGACTGATGATTTTCAAAAATAGGCACGGTGGGCTTTTGGTTTATCTCACTCTAAAAACAGAAATAAATCATTCTAAATAACTAACCGGCTTTATTTACAAATTAGTAAGAATGTCTCACCCCATGTTCAAAAATTGCCTTTTCCCTATATTCAGATTACAAATCGCTCACATTCGGTTATTTGAAACAAAACAATCTCCAAAATATTGTTATTTTTCAAAAAAAGCCATAGAATATTGGTTCAACAAAATTACATTCCAGGACGTGACCTCAACGTTATTTTAGTCCCCACATACGTCATGATAACGTTATTGTGAAATGTGCCCTCTATGTAGCTGTGGTGTCCGCTGACAAAACTTACGTCCCAAGTCTTTTCAGGACGTAGACATGTGGGGGATCTATAACAGCTAAATAATGTTATTCAGTAACGTTATAAGATATGTCCTTGAATCTTCCTTGAACGTGCACACTTACGTGCCTTGTTGGTACTGTAGGTACCCACTGACGAAAGTTACGTTCCCAGTAGTTACCAGAAACTGCATTTTGTGGGGCTCTCAATGTACTTTCTGACGTTTAGCAACATTATGATGTTGACCTAAAAATAATGTTTTCATATAACGTCTCCTAGATGTACTTGTGGTGTCAGTTGACACAAGTTACGTCCCAAGTCACTTCAGGACGTTGAAATGAGGGGGCCCCTGAATATCTAATGACATTATAAGACATGTCATTTAATCTACCCTGAACATATACACAGTATCCTGTCGGCAGGTCTCCACTGGCGAAATAAAATATATAAACTTAAACTGTATCACAATAGATTCGGAAACAAAATCACAGCAAAAAGCTCACAAAATAACAAGTCAGCAAAAACATGAACACTGCACTCCAATCAAGAACTGTAAAACTGCTTAAAGGTAAAGTTAATAAATATGTTGTGTTTATTCAGGTCTGCTGCTCCATCCTCATCCACTGTCGCTTCGTCAACCCACTCCTGGAAGTCACAATAACACAAATTGGTAATTATTTTCAGTAAACAAATGATCAAAATGCCGGGTTAACGTCGACTCCCAACTACATTCCTTTTGTACTAGCACAATCATTTAGCTATACTGACCAACTGGATTAAAGTGAATTTAAAAATAATAATAATAACAATAAAGTGTTCTTTTTAATCACACCTTTCTCTTACTCTTGAGCCGAGCTGGTGCATGTTTGAGTGCGTCTGCAAATTTGCCATCTACCTCTTGGTAGGTAGCTTGGGGTGTGCTTTCAGGGAAGCTCCTATGTTGTGAAAAAAAATTGAAACGGTACCTTCCATGTCATATCACTACTTTTCCACCTATGCTGGCTGAGACAGAGGTTGGGTATTGTCCCTCTCTTCCCTCATAGGCAGTTTTGGCCATGAGACCTCTCTCCTTCACCTTTCCTTTGTCCTCTCTCTACGATCTTAACAGGTGGTAGGATTTCACATTTTAGTTTGAAACAACCTTGTTACTGATTTCATTAATTTACAACTGTTATAAATACACGTTTGACTTACCATCACTTGACCAATAATACTATCTACTAAATAATAATAAATAATGATCTAAACTTGTGCTTTTACATACTTGTGACAGCATCGTAGATTGATAGCTCATTAAAGGCCCTCTTCTCCTTCCTGCCCTTCAAGGAGTAGCCTGTCCATAGCTCCACTGTTCTAATTCTTCTCATCATTCGTCTGATTCCTGAGCCCAAGTCCTGGTCACAGCAGAGGGTCAGGTATCGGATCTGATTAAAAAAAAATATATAATAATAATTCCCACTCATTTGTGTGTTCCTCAGCTGAAACAGCTGGCCATACAGTCCTGATTGATAGTAATGAGAAATAATGTTTGTAGTGTATCATGTAATCATGGGCTAAAACTTGTGTAAACAGGCTGAGGGCTGATAACTTATCTTATTAATAAGAAGAAACTAAGTGTTAATTGGGAAATCAATCCAAACACTAAGTAGGCATATGGCATATAAACTCAGCAAAAAAAGAAACGTCCTCTCACTGTCAACTACGTTTATTTTCAGCAAACTTAACATGTGTAAATATTTGTATGACCATAACAAGATTCAACAACTGAGACATAAACTGAACAAGTTCCACAGACATGTGACTAACAGAAATGGAATAATGTGTCCCTGAACAAACGGTAACAGTCAGTAACAGTCAGTATCTGGTGTGGCCACCAGCTGCATTAAGAACTGCAGTGCATCTCCTCCTCATGGACTGCACCAGATTTGCCAGTTCTTGCTGTGAGATGTTACCCCACTCTTCCACCAAGGCACCTGCAATTTCCCGGACATTTCTGGGGGGAATGGCCCTGGCCCTAGCCCTCACCCTCCGTTCCAACAGGTCCCAGACATGCTCAATGAGATTGAGATCTGGGGCTCTTCGCTGGCCAAGGCAGAACACTGACATTCCTGCCTTGCAGGAAATCACGCACAGAACGAGCAGTATGGCTGGTGGCATTGTCATGTTGGAGGGTCATGTCAGGATGAGCCTGCAAGAAGGGTACCACATGAGGGAGAGGATGTCTTCCCAGCAATGACAACAAGCTCAGTCCGATGATGCTATGGCACACCACCCCAGACCATGACGGACCCTACACCTCCAAATCGATCCCGCTCCAGAGTACAGGCCTAGGTTTAACGCTCATTCCTTTGATGGTAAACGCGCATCCGACCATCACCCCTGGTGAGACAAAACCGCGACTCGTCAGTGAAGAGCACTTTTTGCCAGTACTGTCTGGTCCAGCGACGGTGGGTTTGTGCCCATAGGCGACGTTGTTGCCGGTGAGGACCTGCCTTACAACAGGCCTACAAGCCCTCAGTCCAGCCTCTCTCAGCCTATTGCGGACAGTCTGAGCACTGACGAAGGGATTGTGCGTTCCTGGTGTAACTCGGGCAGTTGTTGTTGCCATCCTGTACCTGTCCCGCAGGTGTGATGTTAGGATGTACCGATCCTGTGCAGGTGTTGTTACACTTGGTCTGCCACTGCGAGAATGATCAGCTGTTCATCCTGTCTCCCTGTAGCACTGTCTTAGGCGTCTCACAGTACGGACGTTGCAATTTATTGCCCTGGCCACATCTGCAGTCCTCATGCCTCCTTGCAGCATGCTTAAGGCACGTTCACACAGATGAGCAGGGACCCTGGGCATCTTTCTTTTGGTGTTTTTCAGAGTGAGTAGGAAGGCCTCTTTAGTGTCCTAAGTTTTCATAACTGTGACCTTAATTGCCTACCGTCTGTAAGCTGTTAGTGTCTTAACAACCGTTCCACAGGTGCGCATGTTCATTCATTGTTTATGGTTAATTGAACAAGCATGAGAAACAGTGTTTAAACCCTTTACAATGAAGATCTGTGAAGTTATTTGGATTTTTATGAATTATCTTTGAAAGACAGGGTCCTGAAAAAGGGACGTTTCTTTTTTTGCTGAGTTTATGACAACTGAATTTCATTGACTTTGAGATATTTGGATTCAATAATATTGCAGGTTGCAATCTCTCAAATCTGGTCCCATTCAAGTGGCTCTTGATAAACAGCTAACTTTTTTTGTCAATTGCTGATCAAATACGTGATATACGTAGATTTACAATTTTTTACAAACAAATACATTTTTAAAGGCCATCCCTACCATTTTCTTTCGATAGTGCGAGTCTTTAAGTGTTTCACAGATATCCTTCAGTTCCTCATTTGTTTTTGCAGGGTTTTTGCAGCATTTCAAGTTGCCCCAAGGACTCTGACTCCTTTGGCTGCTGGGCCTCTATAGCCTCCATAACTTGGTTCAGAGCAGTCTTGAACTCTGTACGGATCATCTCCAGTTTCATTATTATCCTCATCTCCACTGTTTGAAGATCTGCAAAATAATAAAGACTCAGTTTAGCTGCAAGCAGCGTGACGATACAAGCTATGAGTACCAGGCAGGACATGTATGAAAGCCATGTGAAATACCTCGATCAAAATATCCGCCCTTCATATATATTAGTATTATTGATAACCATATAGCTGCTGACAGCCATACAATTTGGAATTGATGTTGATAATACAAGAGAAGCAACATTTTGTAACATATAGGCTAGCATAATATACCTTCAATGTATCCAGCGGGCATTCCAGAAGCCACAGAATCATCAAACAGGGATGGCAGCTCTTGGTCTAAAATATAAGTAAAAATTCATGCTGTCATTTAAACTTTCTACAATTACGATTTCGAGATCAATATCTTGATGGCTAAAGAAACTTGATTCTAATGCTCTGTCCAGCTTCTTCCTGGCTGCCACTTGGACTAAAACATGAAGACATGCTTTTGAATCTGGCACAGCACCAAAAGTGAAGGGATGTCAGTCAGGAGCGCAGTGGAAAGGTTAATGAATTCTACGCATACTTTAATTGCTTTAAATAATGCTTTTAGTTTGATGGCAAATACATACAGATATTTACAAACATGGCATCAAACTTGTGTTTTACCCCAGAAGAATATGCTGATTTCGCTACTGTTGTCAGTACAAGTTTCACACACCACAAGTATTTGGAAAGTTCATTATGCACAAAGCAGTAATAAGACTTTAAATAACCTAATATGCAAATATTTGATGGTAATTGTATTCTATTGAGTGGATTTGAAATGTTTTTATTATATTATATTATTTTTTAAATAATTTACATTTAATTCTAATTATATATATATATATATTTTTGTGCATTTTGCTTTTTCATTATTTGCCTCATGACTCCTGCATGCTTTGTTGACGACTAACTTTTTTTACCCAGGCGTGGGACAGACTATGTTTGTTCTCACACTCGGAACTCTGACTCTCTATTGGTTACACGGTCTTTTGGCCTCCCATCCAATTCTAACCACCTCTCGCCAGCTTTGTATTCATGTTACCTGATGAAATTGCTGTACAATATGGTCTTGTTGCCATCTGATGCACATTCAGATGTCATAAATCAGCACTGCAGAGCTCTCCCTGTCCTCTGCCGTGCCTTGATTGTATTACTGCTGATGATATCTGGAAATGTGCATGTACACCCTGGCCCATCTACATTTGCTAGCCCCAATTCTGACTTGTGCTTTTATCTGCTTCACTGATTTCTACTCTCGTAAAAGTCTGGGTTTTCTGCACGTTAACACTAGAAGCTTATTACCTAAAATGGATCAATTGAAAGTGTGGGTTCACAGCTCCAATCCAGATGTTTTGGTCATTACTGAGACGTGGTTAAGGAAGAGTGTTTTGAATACTGATGTTAACCTTTCTGGTTATAGCCGTTTTCGGCAAGACACATCTTCCAAAGGTGGGGGAGTGGCCATCTTTACCAAGGATCACCTTCAGTGCTCGGTTGTCTCCACCAAGTCTGTCCCCAAACAATTTGATTTGCTGGTTTTAAGTATTAAACTTTCAAATAGATCTTTGTTGACTGTTGCTGGGTGCTATCGTCCTCCATCAGCACCGGTCTGTACCCTACCTGGCCTAAGCTCTCTCCTGGCCCCTTACACTAAGTCTGAATGTGTCCTGCTATGTGACCTAAACTGGGACATGCTGTGTTCCAGTTTTCTCTCTGATAAATGTAGTTAATTTAATCTGATTGTCATAAGGTTCCATGACTTTGTCCACACAGGGCATCTGAACACACAAAATACATTATGATGATTTTCATTGCATTTGAGGTGTTTTACTTAACTTTTGTACACATGTGGTGTTCCCGGTTAGTGTATAAAATTATACACAATTAGTGTATAAAATTTAGTTCAGGCACATGCCCATTCATCAGATGGACACACTTCCTCTCCCAGACCCCCACATGCATGTGTGTTTGAGCATACACACACACACACACACACACACACACACACACACACACACACACACACACACACACACACACACACACACACACACACACACACACACACACTTCTGACTCCTCTTCTTGGCTTCCATGGCAACCCCCACAGGAACCTTTCCCCAATAGAATCTTTCCCCCACGGGAACCATTCTCACAAACAATCGCAACATTGTTTCAATAATATATAGAACTTTTCTTGCAGCTCTGGTATATAAAGTATTTTTTAGGCCTTTCTCACAATTCATTCTGTGGCAGCACAATGACCAAACTATATACTGTATGTGAGGCTCTTAATCATATCTTTGATCATGACACTGGTGAGGAGGAGAGAGTCCTTGTTAAACTTTGACACAAAGTAGTCTGTGATAAATAGTACACTATGTTTCATCTGAGTATTTGTTATAGTCAAAATAATCCATACAATGTGCTTTTTTTTACTCAAAAACAAGTTGTATGAGCTCAGGTCAATGAGGCCTACAGGCCATAAAGAGCAAATAGAAGTTCAAAACGTGTAATGTAAACAAGAATTTAAGTTTATAAAAAGATCTAACGCAACATTAGGTGATAATGTATGTATTATTATGGATTTATAATCAGCTATAATGGGGCGGTCATTTTGGACCGGGAACACAGAATTAATTAACATGAAACGAACACAACAGGAGGGTTAAACCACCTGACCAAGTCCTAGAGCAATGGGCTCCCTAAATCTCTCAGATTATTACCAATCCCACAAGGTATGACTCCAAACACCCAGAAAAGGCTACTCTTCTTGATGTTATCCTCACAAATAATCCTGATAGGTATCAGTCTGGTGTTTCCTGTAATGACCTTAGTCATGGCTGCTCAGTGAAACGACCTGTCCTGATTTGTCATAGACACTTGCTAAAAAACTTTAATTATCAAGCCTTCCTTCATGAACTGGCCTCTGTAAAATGGTATAGAATCAGCTTGATCCCCTCTGTCGAAGATGCTTGAACCTTCTTTTTTGATATTTTCAGTGGTATTGTTATTAACAAACACGCCCCCATAAAGAAAATGAGAATGATAAACAGGTTCAGCCCCTGGTTCGACCGTGATTTACCCCACCTCAAAAATTGCATTTGTTGAAAGGCTCGGCACACACATACTCAAGCTGACTGGCTCCTGTTCAGACAAATGAGAAATAAGTGCACTCAGGTTATCCGGAAGGCCAAAGTTAGTTACTATAAGGAGCAGTTCTCTCTCTTTGGGTCTAAACCCAAGAAGTTCTGGAAAATGGTTAACCTTTCTAGCGCAGGCGTTCCGCTAGCCGAACCCCTCGACAACATTCCGCTGAAAAGGCGTCGAAGAGGAGGAGTAGGGATTGGACCAAAGCGCAGCGTTGTTACATGACATAATGAAGTTTATTAAAGTAAGGACGAAACACGAAAACACTATAACAGACTACAAAACAAATAAACGATGTAGACAGACCTGACTTGAGAACTTACAAACTACGAAGAACGCACGAACAGGAACAGACTACATACACGAACGACAAACGAAACAGTCCCGTGTGGTAGACATACAGACACGGAAGACAACCACCCACAACAAACAATGTGAAACAACCTACCTATATATGGTTCTCAATCAGAGGAAAACGTAAAACACCTGCCTCTGATTGAGAGCCATACAAGGTCAATTAAACCTGACACTTAACATAGAACAAACAACACACTGCCCACCCAGCTCACGTCCTGACCCACTAAACACAACTATACAAAAGGAAAACAAGGTCAGGAACGTGACACCTGGTTGGATTTTTCACAGGTTTTCGCCTGCAATATGAATTCTGTTATACTCACAGACATCATTCAAACAGTTTTAGAAACTTCAGAGTGTTTTCTATCCAATACTAATAATATGCATATAATAGCATCTGGGACAGAGTAGCAGGCAGTTTACTCTGGCAACGCATTTCATGCAAAAGTGATTTGGATGAAAAACATACCCAAATTCAACTGCCAGCTACTCATCCCCAGAAGATAAGATATGCATATTGTTAGTAGATTTGGATAGAAAACACTCTGAAGTTTCTAAAACTGTTTGAATCATGTCTGTGAGTATAACAGAACTTATTTAGCAGGCGAAACCCCGAGGACAAACCAATTTGTTTTTGTTGAGGTCACTCTCTTTTCAAATGTTTTCATTGGGAAACCAGATTTCTAATTGACCTGCTTGCAGTTCCTACCGCTTCCACTGGATGTCAACAGTCTTGAGAAATTGGTTGAGGTTATTCCTTTGTGTAATGAAGAAGTACGACCATCTTGAACAAGAGTCACATTAAGTGTCCTTTTAGATAGAAGCGTGTAACCAGAAAGCTGGCTATAGTTGGTTTTAATCCTGTATTGAACACAGATCATCCCGTCTTCAATTTCATCAATTATTAACGTTAAAAAATACCTAAAGTTGTATTACAAAAGTAGTTTGACATTTTTCGGCAAAGTTTACAGGTAACCTTTGAGATATTTTGTAGTCACGTTTGAGCAATTTGGAAGCAGTGTTTTTCTGGATCAAACGCGCCAAATAAATGGACATTTTTGATACATATCGACAGAATTAATCAAACAAAAGGACCATTTGTGATGTTTATGGGACATATTGGAGTGCCAACAACAGAAGCTCGTCAAAGGTAAGGGATTAATTATATTTTTATTTCTGCGTTTTGTGTCGCGCCTGCAGGGTTGAAATATGCTTATCTCTCTTTGTTTACAATGGTGCTAACTCAGATAGTAGCATCGTTTGCTTTCGCCAAAAAGCCTATTTGAATTCTGACATGTTAGCTTTAATTTGGTAACTTTCATGTGTGATTTAATGAAAGTTTGATTTTTATAGTAATTTTCATAGTAATTCATTTGAATTTGGCGCTCTGGCTTTTTGCCAAGTGAGACAGTAGCGTCCCGCCTAAACTCAGATTTTTGGATATAAATATGAACTTTACCGAACAAAACATACATGTATTGTGTAACATGAAGTCAAAGGTTAGTGATTCATTTTATCTCTATTTCTGCTTTTTGTTACTCCTCTCTTTGGCTGGAAAAATGGCTGTGTTTTTCTGTGGCTATGTACTGACCTAACATAATCGTTTAGTGTGCTTTCATCCTATATCCTTTTTGAAATCAGACGTGTTGGCTGGATTCACAACAAGTGTAGGTTTAATTTGGTGTCTTTCATGTGTGATTTCATGAAAGTTTGATTTTTATAGTAATATATTTGAATTTGGCGCTCTGCATTTTTACGGTAGCGTCCCACATATCCTAGAGAAGTTTTAACTGACTTACCTAGTTAAATAAAGGTTAAATACAAATAAAAAATAAAGCTATAATACTTCATACAATTCAATTGTTTACCCCAACTAATTACAAACAGACACTTACTGTCACTCTGGCTTGAGGTGGTACATGGCCTCGGCATCTGCAACTTGAGAGAATATCACAGATGTCAAACCGTTACCACATTTACAGTACACGCTTAACAGATTTTCCCGTCCATCCCATGCAGTTGGTGGGAACAGAACTTTGAGAAAGTAGGCTTGTTTATCAGACTTGAAACATTTAAAACATGATGTACCTTGTAGGGTATTTTCAAACACACTGGCTCTTGAAGTTGCTAATAGAAAACAAAAAAACTGTTATGCTTTGGTAATGTGACTAATAATCAAGTGTGTCAAGATCAGATGGGTGTGGTAATTTCTTCTCATATCAACTGTCATCAGGTTATGATTTCATGCCATCTCTACAATTTAAGACTAGTACTTGCATTAACTGTAAGCTTTTCTTCACCCACATACTTGAATTTGTGTCAAACTTACCGACAACTTGCTGATTATACATTTAATGACCTAGTAGCCTAATGCAGGATCTTACCACTAGGGGCTGGTGGAAGCTGGGGTACTGGAAGCTGGGCTTGTCTGGGTTCATTTGTCTTTTTCTGGAGTGCTTCACTTGCATAACCATCTTACGAAGCACAATACAAAAAAAGTAGTCATTATTTTAATCTACTTCCTGATGCATGTAATGCACACAATGGAAGAAGAGTAGTTAAGAAATCCTCACCAGGTGGCTCTACACGGAATCTGATTGGTTTAGTCACCGCCCTCTTTGCTGGTTCCTCGTCAGATTCAACATTGGAGGTGTCAACCCCCCGTTTGGCTTGTTGCTCTGCCATAGAGTAATTGTCTGTACGTGCAATAAACATTGTCATAAATACTTTCCTATTAACACTGACAAAACAGGGTCAATTGACTATTAGGAATTCACATGGTAATACTTTCAGCAAATACATATTGTACTTAAGAGGGGGACGTTACTGACTCTACTGACCAGGAGTGGGTGGCACCAGTTAGACGCTAACAAGGTGTAAGAGATAAGTTGGGCCTACCTACACCCGACGTTATGATTTAGAAGATTTAACAAGATGCGACATGACTAGTCATGAAACACATACCGTGGAAACTAGTTATAGATTTATACTACATGCCTACCCCACATTACACTAACCCTGGCGTAGCAAAAGCTATTACTTACAACCAGGTGGTGACACAGGTTTACGCCTGGCTTAGAACATATTCTACATTGGAACTAGCCTCACGTATAGGAGTATGTTCAACTGATGCAACCTGCTCCAGAGCCACACAACCAAGCATACATGGCAATATAAATGGGAGTGGATGGATACAGTAAAATATTATTTTACCAGTGGATGGAAATATGGAAATTCTGTACTTCTACCAAAATATTTTGTCAGGCCGGTGTCCTCTCTTAATCATTGTTGCGCTGGCATTTCTTGGCCAGTAGCAACACAGAACCTGCAAGATATGTTAATTATTTATCCATCTCTTTGGCTGAAAAGGGTAAACTAATTAACTGATCGACTCACCCCAACTCTCTTCTCCACCCACTGCTCTGGTACAACTTCAACAGTGTTCTCTTTTCCAAATGTACAACATGATAACGCTGTGTGCCCTGTGCAGAAAAACAAAACACCAATTCCACACTGTTCAGTCTCTTGATTTACCAGACAAGATCATTTGCAAAACTAATACAGTGAACTTGGCTGTAGCTAAATGGGGCGTGCTACACACTGTGCACGATGGTAAGCCCAACACGAGTGCCATCGTCCTCCTCAAGTGCAATAGCTCGCTTAACAAGACTGCTCTTTGCAACGAGACACATTTGTGCACTCCTCGTAGTGGTGCGGAAATACAATCTTGAGTCACAAGGACTTCTGAGACACATTTTTTTGTTTTTACCTGCGGGTAAATCAAAATCCAATCAAATTGATTTATATAGCCCTTCTTACATCAGCTGATATATCAAAGTGCTGTACAGAAACACAGCCTAAAACCCCAAACAGCAAGCAATGCAGGTGTAGAAGCACGGTGGCTAGGGAAAACTCCCTAGAAAGGCCAAAACCTAGCAAAACCTAGAGAGGAACCTAGAGAGGGGTGGCCAGTCCTCTTCTTGCTGTGCCGGGTGGAGAATATAACAGAACTTGGCCAAGATGTTCAAATGTTCATAAATGACCAGCATGGTCAAATAATAATAATCACAGTAGTTGTCGAGGGTGCAACAAGTCAGCAAATGTCAGTTGGCTTTTCATAGCCGATTATTGAGAGTATCTCTACCGCTCCTGCTGTCTCTAGAGAGTTGAAAACAGCAGGTCTGGGACAGGTAGCACGTCCGGTGAACAGGTCATGGTTCCATAGCCGCAGGCAGAACAGTTGAAACTGGAGCAGCAGCACGGCCAGGTGGACTGGAGACAGCAAGGAGTCATCATGCCAGGTAGTCCTGAGGCATGGTCCTAGGGCTCAGGTCCTCCGAGAGAAAAAAAGAAAGAAAGAGAGAATTAGAGAGAGCATACTTAAATTCACACAAGACACCGGATAAGACAGGAGAAATACTCCAGATATAACAGACTGACCCTAGCCCCCCGACACCTAAACTACTGCAGCATAAATACTAGAGGCTGAGACAGGAGGGGTCAGGAGACACTGTGGCCCCATCCGATGATACCCCCGGACAGGGCCAAACAGGAAGGATATAACCCCACCCACTTTGCCAAAAAACAGCCCCCATACCACTATAGGGATATCTTCAGCCACCAACTTACCATCCTGAGATAAGGCCGAGTATAGCCCACAAAGATCTCCGCCACAGCACAACCCAAGGGGGGGCGCCAACCCAGACAGGAAGACCAGGTCAGTGACTCAACCCACTCAAGTGACGCACCCCTCCTAGGGACAGCATGGAAGAGCACCAGTAAGCCAGTGACTCAGCCCCTGTAATAGGGTTAGAGGCAGAGAATCCCAGTGGAGAGAGGGGAACCGGCCAGGCAGAGACAGCAAGGGTGGTTCGTTGCTCCAGAGCCTGTCCGTTCACCTTCACACTCCTGGAACAGACTACACTCAATCATATGACCTACTGAAGAGATGAGTCTTCAGTAAAGACTTAAAGGTTGAGACCGAGTCTGCGTCTCTCACATGGATAGGCAGACCATTCCATAAAAATGGAGCTCTATAGGGGAAGGCCCTGCCTCCAGCTGTTTGCTTAGAAATTCTAGGGTCAATTAGGAGGCCTGCGTCTTGTGACCGTAGCGTACGTGTAGGTATGTACGGCAGGACCAACTCAGAAAGATAGGTAGGAGCAAGCCCATGTAATGCTTTGTATGTTAGGAGTAAAACCTTGAAATCAGCCCTTGCCTTAACAAGAAGCCAGTGTAGGGAGGCTAGCACTGGAATAATATGATCACATTTTTTGGTTCTAGTCAGGATTCTAGCAGCCGTATTTAGCACTAACTGAAGTTTTTTTTGTGCTTTATCCGGGTAGCCGGAAAGTAGAGTATTGCAGTAGTCTAACCTAGAAGTAACAAAAGCATGGATACATTTTTCTGCATCATTTTTGGACAGAGTTTCAAATTTTGCAATGTTACGTAGATGGAAAAAAGCTGTCCTTGAAACAGTCTTGATACGTTCGTCAAAAGAGAGATCAGGGTCCAGAGTAATACCGAGGTCCTTCACAGTTTTATTTGAGATGACTGTACAACCATCAAGATTAATAGGTAGGGTAGGTCATACTCCCATCACACCTGCCTTTTTGTGTGCACCTGTCACAGCCATAGCAGCCAGACTACATCTTTATGCATTTTACCATGGCTTTTGCAGGTGCATCACATGTTTCAGAACAAACTTTCAATTGCAGTGTTTTATCTCCCCACTTCAAGCCGGTCTGCATCAACTCTTTAAGCTCCAGCAAAGTGTCATTGAGGAATTCCAGGGAGCTTGGTTTCGATGATGCCATTATGATGCCATAATGACATATTGGTACTTTTGAACAAAGGGAAACCATCCAGATTAACCTCACTAGGGTATGTGGGACGGTAGCGTCCCACCTCGTCAACAGCCAGTGAAACTGCAGGGCACCAAATTCAAAACAACAGAAATACCATAATTAAAATTCCTCAAACATACAAGTTTTTTACACCATTTTAAAGATACACTTGTTGTAAATCCAGCCACAGTTACGACGAAAGCACACCGAACAATTATGTTAGGTCAGAGCCAAGTCACAGAAAAACACAGCCATTTTCCAGCCAAAGAGAGGAGTCACAAAAAGCAGAAATAGAGATAAAATGAATCACTAACCTTTGACGATGTTCATCAGATGACACTCATAGGACTTCATGTTACACAATACATGTATGTTTGTTCGGTAAAGTTTACATTGGCGCGTTATGTTCAGTAGTTCCAAAACATCCGGTGATTTTGCAGAGCCACATCAATTTACAGAAATACTCATAATAAACATTGTTAAAAGATACAACTGTTATGCATGGAATTTTAGATCCACTTCTCCTTAATAAACCGCTATGTCAGATTTCAAACTTTACGGAAAAAGCACAACATGCAATAATCTGAGTACAGCGCTCAGAGACCACCACCCAAACATAAAATATTCACTTACCTTAGATGATCTTCATCAGAATGCACTCCCAGGAATCCCAGTTCCACAATAAATGTTTGTTTTGTTCGATAATGTCCATCATTAATGTCCAAATACCTCCTTTCTGTTTGCGCGTTTAGCCCAGTAATCAAAATTCATGAGGCGCGATCACTAGGTGCAGACGAAAAGTCAAAAGGTTCCGTTACAGTCCGTAGAAACATGTCAAACGATGTATAGAATCAATCTTTAGGATGTTTTTAACATAAATCTTCAATAATGTTCCAACCGGAGAATTCCTTTATCGTCAGAAATGCAATGGAACGCAAGCTAACTCTCACGTGAACGCGCATGTTCAGCTCGTGGCTCTCTGGCAGACCTCTGACTCATTCCCCTCTCATTTGCCCCCACTTCACAGTAGAAGCATCAAACAAGATTCTAAAGACTGTTGACATCTAGTGGAAGCCTTGGGAAGTGCAATATGACCCCATAGACACTGTGTATTCGATAGGCAATAAGTTGAAAAACTACAAACCTCAGATTTCCCACTTCCTGGTTGGATTTTTTCTCAGGTTTTTGCCTGCCATATGAGTTCTGTTATACTCAGACATTATTCAAACAGTTTCAGAAACGTTGGAGTGTTTTCTATCCAAATCTACTAATTATATGCATTTCCTAGCTTCTGGGCCTGAGTAGCAGGCAGTTTACTTTGGGCACGCTTTTCATCCGGACGTGAAAATACTGCCCCCAAGCCCGAAAAGGTTAACCAAGTTTAATTCTTCCCAAAGGGTCGACACAGCTGTATTCAGACCCCCCAGAAATCTCACCATCCCAAGTACATATACCCCCACTTTGGACACTCCTCCTTCTCTCCAATCCTTACTTCTTATGGTTCCACAGGAAGAGGGTAACAGGATACTAAACCCTTATTACTCCCTTCAGGGGATCTGACCTGACCTACTGACCTCAACCCCTCCTTCGCCTAATCCACAGATGTCCATCCGCTTCCCCTATAGCAATCCTGTGATCTCCTCCCGTCCAACCAACATATTCCAAAGCCATCTGTCTTTCTACAGAAAACCATTCACTTCTGACATAAAACCCAGTCTCTTTCACTCCTTATATTCTATGCTTCTGATCTATCATTTACTTAATATCTCAATGTTCAAAGTTCATCTCGAATCCAACAATGTTTAGAGCCATTGTCATATCATTTTCAGACCGTTAAATCCGCTGTAACACGGATGTCAAGTACTTCAAGAAAGAGAGAATACAATAGAATCTGGACTAAATTGTCATGGGAGAAAACCACCTTTAAGAAAAAAATTGTGGAGAAGGAAGACAGGGACCATGAAAGTGGATCTAGTCTCATCATTCTGTCTCCTAGAGATGAACGAAGTTTGGTGCGAAAAGTGCAAATCAATCCCAGAACAACAGCAAAGGACCTTGTGAAGATGCTGGAGGAAACAGGTACAAAAGTATCTATATCCACAGTAAAACGAGTCCTATATCGACATAACCTCAAAGGCCGCTCAGCAAGGAAGAAGCCACGGCCCCAAAACCACCGTAAAAAATGCCAGACTATGGTTTGCAACTGCACATGGGGACAAAGATCGTACTTTTTGGAGAAATGTCCTCTGGTCTGATGAAACAAAAATAGAACTGTTTGGCCATAGTGACCATCGTTGTGTTTGGAGGAAAAAGGGGGAAGCTTGCAAGCCGAAGAACACCATCCCAACCGTGAAGCACGGGGGTGGCAGCATCATGTTGTGGGGGTGCTTTGCTGCAGGAGGGTCTGGTGCACTTCAGAAAATAGATGGCATCATGAGGGAGGAAAATTATGTGGATATATTGAAGTAACATCTCAAGACATCAGTCAGGAAGTTAAAGCTTGGTCGCAATGAGTCTTCCAAATGGACAATGACCCCAAGCATACATCCAAAGTTGTGGCAAAATGGCTTAAGGACAACAAAGTCAAGGTATTGGAGTGGCCATCACAAAGCCCTGACCTCAATCCTATAGAACATTTGTGGGCAGAACTGAAAAAGCGTGTGCGAGCAAGGAGGCCTACAAACCTGACTCAGTTACACCAGCTCTGTCAGGAGGATTGGGCCAAAATTCACCTAACTTGTGGAAGGCTATCCGAAACATTTGACCCAAGTTAACAATTTAAAGGCATTGCTACCAAATACTAAATGAGTGTATGTAAACTTTTGACCCACTGGGAATGTGATGAAAGAAATTAAAGCTGAAATAAATAATTCTCTCTACTATTATTCTGACATTTCACATTCTTAAAATAAAGTGGTGATCCTAACTGCCCTAAGACAGGGAATTTTTACTTGGATTACATGTCAGAAATTGTGAAAAACTGAGTTTAAATGTATTTGGCTAAGGTGTATGTAAACTTCCGACTTCAACTGTATGATTCACCTGAGAAAACGGTGCCAGACGGAACAGCATATTTACCTACAGAGCAAAGTGATCGGACAGATTGTTTACATGACAGTGGATTGGTGTAATTCAGTGATATGCCCTGGTTACTGTCCGAGGGGAGTCAGACTTACTGATGCCCAGCTGTCAATTCGTGCACAAGCCTGTGACCGTTTCCTTCTTATTAGAAACCAGTTGTTCTTAAACTTCTTCAGGCTAGGCCCCTATTTTCTCCACTTTCTGTCTTACTGACGGTCCCAAAGTTAACTACCTGTTACTCAGGCCAAGAAGCCACGATATGCATATAATTGGTAGCATTGGATAGAAAACACTTCGAAGTTTGTAGAAATTTTTAAATAATGCATGAGACTATAACACAATTGATATGGTTGCAGAAAACCCGAAGAAAAACCAACCAGAATTGTTTGTATTTTTTGGATCCCATGCTCTTCCATTAGAACGTATAGGGTCAATGTTAAATCCGGTTCCCAGATTGCAATTCCTATGGCTTCCAATAGATGTCAACATTCTTTGTTCAAGGTTTCAGGCTTCCAAACTAGGAAGAATTTTGAGTTTTGGCACCGGGAGTCATTGCTGGAAATCAGTCTGTGTGCGCGAGATGAAGAGGACGCGCCTGCTAATTTTACTTTTCTATTGAACATACTTCTTTCCGTATGCAATAGTATAGTTTAATTACATTTTAGGGTACCTGAGGATTACATAGAAACGTAGTTTGACTTGTTTTAACAAAGTTTAGCAGTAGCTTTTTGGATTCCTTTGTCTGCATGTTTAACGAGTGGATTACTCGAATCGATGGCGCCAACTAAATAGACTTTTTGGGATATAAAGGAGTTTATCTAACAAAATGTCCATGCATGTATTAGCTGGAACCCTTTGTTCTCACGACTCCGACCGAAGGTGGCTCCCCTTCCCGTTCGGGTGGCGCTTGGCGGTCGTCGTCGCCGGCCTACTAGCTGCCACTGTTTCTTTCTCCCCCTCCTTGTATGTTTATTGATTACACCTGTTATGAGTTGTGATGATTGGTAGGGCTTTATTAGTCAGCCGGCCCGCCTGTTTCTTTGTGCGGGATTGTTTGGTGTAACATTTGTGTACGTTGGAGACGAACGTGTTTGTTCCTGTTCGTGGGTTTTTGCTGTACTGTTTTGTTCGGCACCCAGTGGTTTTGTGAGGTGGCCTGTGTCCGCCGTTTGTGCAATAAAGAGCACTATTTTGAACTCTCTGTTTCCTGCACCTGACTTCAGACCCACGACACCCAGATCGTTACATTTGTATTGAAAACAGAGGAAGATTTTCAAAAAGTAAGTGCTTATTTAATCGCTATTTGTGATTTTACGAAGCCTGTGCTGGTTGAAAAATAGGTTGATGTGGGGCACCGTCCTCAAACAATCGCATAGTATCCTTTCGCTGTGAAGCCTATTGTAAATTGGACAATGCAGTTTGATTAACAATAATTTAAGATTTTAACCGATATAAGATACTTGTATGTACCAAAATGTTTAAAACCTGTCTAGGACTGGGGTGCCGCTAGCGGCACCCCCCCCCCCCCCCCCCACTGAAAAGCCAGGGCGCGAAATTCAAAAAAAATATTTTTTTAAAATATTTAACTTTCACACATTAACAAGTCCAATACAGCTAATGAAAGATACAGATCGTGTGAATCCAGCCAACATGTCCGATTTTTAAAATGTTTTACAGGGAAGACACAATATGTAAATCTATTAGGTAAACACCTTAGCAAAAGAGACCATTTTTTCTTTGTCCACCAACACCACTAGCTATCACCAATTCGGCTAAACTAAGATATTGATAGCCACTAACCAAGAAAAAACCTCCTCAGATGACAGTCTGATAACATATTTATGGTATAGGATAGGTTTTGTTAGAAAAATGTGAATATTTCAGGTAGATATCATAGTTTACAATTGCACCCACCGTCACAAATCGACTAGAATAAATAGATAGAGCAACGTGTCTTACCTAATTACTAATCATAAAACATTTCGTAAAAATACACAGCATACACTAATCGAAAGACACAGATCCTGTGAATACAGACAATATTTCAGATTTTCTAAGTGTCTTACAGCGAAAACACAATAAATCGTTATATTAGCATACCACATATGCAAACGTTACCCCAGCATTGATTCTAGCCAAAGAGCGCGATAACGTCAACATCGCCAAAAGATATTAATTTTTTCACTAACCTTCTCAGAATTCTTCAGATGACACTCCTGTAACATCATATTACAACATACATATACAGTTTGTTCGAAAATGTGGATATTTAGCCACCAAAATCGTGGTTATACAATGAGAAAAGTAGCCGAGCTGGTCAGAAAATGCCGTGCGCCATATTAGACAGTGATCTAGTCGTATACATAAATACTCATAAACGTGACTAAAAAATATAGGGTGGACAGCGATTGATAGACAATTTAATTCTTAATACAATCGCGGAATTACATTTTTTAAATTATCCTTACTTTTCAATACAGTTTGCGCCAAGCGAAGCTACGTCAAAAAAGATGGCGTCCTAAGCCACTAACATTTTTCGACAGAAACACGATTTATCATAATAAATTGTTCCTACTTTGAGCTGTTCTTCCATCAGAATCTTGGGCAAAGAATCCTTTCTTGGGTCTAATCGTCTTTTGGTCGAAAGCTGTCCTCTTGCCATGCAGAAATGCACATTGCGTTCGGCATGAACTGGAACGGTGCCCAGAGATTCACAGTGGCTCAGAAATAAATGTCCCAAAATCGCACTAAACGGATATAAATTGCTATAAAACGCTTTAAATTAACTACCTTATGATGTTTTTAACTCCTATAACGAGTAAAAATATGACCGGAGAAATATAACAGGCTACACTAATGCTTGGAAAAACAGTAGGTCGGTATCCTCCGCGCGCATGACGCACCTAGAAAAGAGGTCCTACCTACAGGATTTTTTCATTTATAGTGGCTGTGATTGGGCAATCGATACCGTTCAAAGCGTCATCACGTAAAGGCATCCAGGGGAAGACGTAAGCAGTGTCCGTATACTCATAGGAATAACAGTGGCCTTAAAACTGACTCCAGAACAGGGGCCAAAATGTGTGAAATCTGACTCCATGTCAGGGAAATTGCTGTAGAATGAGTTCTGTTCCACTTAGAGACAAAATTTCAACGGCTATAGAAACTATAGACTGTTTTCTATCCAATAATAATAATAATATGCATATTGTACGATCAAGAAGTTTGTAGGAAGCCGTTTCAAAAATTACACGATTTCCATAAATAGTGACAACAGCACCCCCTAGCCTTAACAGGTTTTAATATCCATAATTTTAATGATTATTTATTTGAATTGCTCTCCCTCCAATTTCACCGGAGGTTGTCGACAGGTGTCTCGCTAGTGGACGCCTATCCCAGATTAAACAAGACAACTTACAGAGAGGTAGAGGCAGAGTTATAACTAAATAAACGTGAGTCATTAAATACATCAGGAAATCGTTTTCTAATAAAGACAAAAGTATTTCCTCTAAAGAAATTGTACCACAACAGGTAACGTCACCTCTGACAACACATTACACAAACGCATAATTCAACGTCATAACATGGTCCAACCCTATCCACCAGCTCTTAATAGGGCGGTCTATTTAAACACTGAGAACACACACACACACACACACACACACACACACACACACACACACACACACACACACACACACACACACACACACACACACACACACACACACACACACACACACACTGTTACATTACTTCACATTTTGTTAACAAGCTGCCTGGTGGTGGAGAGCTAGTTTCTTTACATGTGCTAATGAAAGTCCGTAGATCGCGAGCGGTAAAAGGCACTGGCTGGTGTCTTTTTCAGTTGAACTAGCTTGCCGCCAAGTAACCGACACAAAGTAGCTAACGTTACTTAACACAAATGAATGCGACCATACCAGTCTATTTCCGATGGTAACTGTACAGCTAGGTTGGTTAGTTGTTTATGAGCTCTAAAATATGCCTTCAAGTTCTAACACTATCCAATTTACGTATTTAGGCTAAGCTATATATTAGCCAACTGGCTAACTAGCTGGCAAGTTTCCTCACTAGTTAGATAGCCTGACATCAAACTGTCTTTATCTTGGGAGCTGGGAGTACACTAACTTACATGTAAGGTTTAAATAGTACACACTGGATGAACTACCTTTTGTAAAAACTTCCAGGAGGGAACTGTGTTGGGTCTGTCGGAGTCGATGGCGTCTTGGCTGTTCAGCTGTGTTGTTTAACTTTCACAAATTAGTAGCGTAGCTGATTTTTTCTGGCGCCAGCCTCAGAATCGTTAGTAGCCACAACCACTTTTATATTTGCAATGACGGATAATGGAGTCAAAAGGAATATTCAGGATGTATCGTTGTCAGGCCACCACTACTGTCTGTAGCTAGCCACAGGCAGCATATGTTGGCATACAGGATCCGCCCTTTTCGACTTATTTCCACTTTTTACACATAGTTTAATAACGTATTTACATACAGCTATTACCAACATATGGGCATCGGTGTAATCCCCCTTCTAGTATACATAACAAATCCTTTTGGCTGAACATGATTGAAAACACACTAAATAAGGTTTTAACACGATTTTTGGCGCACAAAAAACGCAAACCATGCCACTAATGATTTAAAAAATATATTATTATAGGCTACGTTCATAAATTAATATAATCAAAAATATAGATATTTTCAGGTATTGGTCCCTCTTCCATACCGAGGTCAAAATTCCATTCTGAATTTCCATATATTTATTAAATCGGTAAAATTATGGAAAAACACATTGCTGAATCCACTTTCTTTGCTCCAAACATACATACAAAATTGTCTCAAGGCTTAAAATCCTTATTTTACTTGTCTCCTCCCCTTCATCTACACTGATTGAAATTGATTTAACAAGTGACAACAATAAGGAATCCTAGCTTTCACCTTGATTCACCTGGTCAGTCTATGTCATGGAAAGAGCAGGTATTCTTTATGTTTTGTATACTCAGTGTATATTAATATAATATATACTTGAGTTCCTCAAGGAACCATTGCGGTTAGTTGATGGGTTCTTGGAGGAACCTTTAATGTTTCAACGTAGAAAATGGTTCCTGGAGGAACCATGTACTGGAGGGGTGGCTTAGTAGGTGCATGGCTTTCAGACAGATATCGTTTGACCACACATGAGAGTAAATGTCATTCCTGTTCATCTGTTCTGTTGTATTGTCATCACATGTTAAGACTGAACACTGACAGTGTTGTAGCTTCAACGAGTTCCTCAAGAGACTATGACATCCCAATGTTGGAATAGTCAACACTTTATTACTGTATGTAATCAGCAATGTTCATTATATTCATATTATATAAGAATATGTAATGTCGATAAACATTCAAGGGAAATTGAAAATAGCAGTTCACTAACAGGAATTACAATTACTCTCACAAGTGGCCAAAAATAACTATCTGAAAGCCACGCCTCTAATAAGTCACGCCTCCAATCTTCTGATAGGCTGTCGCTGATACAATATATTATTAAAAAGGTTCTGTTTGGTTCCTCAAGGACTGGTGTTGCATTATTTTGAACCCCAAAAGATTATAGAGGCTCCTCTTACTTTATTACTTAGTACTTTAGATTAGACTTCTAAGAGTGTGGGTCTGGCTATTCGGTGCACCAGTCCTATTCCATCATTCTCCATCTCGTTATTCTGGGGAGCGAGTGCCTCTAATGACTCGATGTGTTGCCCGTTTATTAAGAGGCTCAAAGATAAAGGCGAGGACAAAATGATGTAAAGAGCATTATCACTAACAATGGACTCCTCACGGCATCGCTTTAAATAGAGAGAGCCTGATTCCCTCTTTGTAGCCGGGATCTTTTGCGAGATAGAACAGATGCTAATGAGTGCCCACACGCTTGATTTGAGAATGGGCCCGGTAGTAATTCCCTTACAGAGAAAAAGGACCATCTAAGTACAGAGAAAAATGACCATCTAAGTACAGGGGTATCTGACTCTTACCCTACGAGGTCCATAGCCTACTGGTTTTCTGTCCATAGCCGGCTGGTTTTCTGTTCTACCTGATAAATAATTGCATCCACCTGTTGTCCCGGGTCTAAATCAGTCCCTGATTAGAGGGGAACAATGAAAAAAAGAAGTGGGACCAGAGTTGAGTTTGCGTGATCTAGTACATGGAAAACTCCCCTTTCTTAGTCCAAGCAATTGGTGTGTGAACTCTATCACTGTATTTATACAGTATGCTCATCATTAAGTGCGTACATGTGTGTCATGCAGGCTGGGATTTGGGGCATATCTTCTAGACACATGGCAAAGCGACAATATATCAAAAGCCTCTCTGTACAGTCTAAATGTCAACGAATGTCAAAATAAGGTTTGCTTTATATTCTTAAGCAGTCCATATAATATTTCTAAATCAGACTTTCATCCTGCAAATGCATTAACAACAATCACGCCCATGATTAATGTAGCCACATCCAAAGTGGCAATGATTATCACGGTCATTGACAGAGGGCACAGACACATTAAGGGACATTCAAAGAATGTGTAATTACTACTTATACAGTATTTACATAATGGATTAAGAAAATACTGTAACTATGCATGCGTATATAGAAGAGGACCACAACACGGTGCGGTTGTCAAAGTTTCAAAGCTGTTCTCTTTATCTCAGCAGCCTAGTGAAGCTAAACTCTCTTGGCTGTGCCAGCGGTGTGATTGCGGTGCGAAAGGCCAAAGCTGTCGATTGCCCTGACAAATGGACTCCATCTAAAGGCTCTAATTTATGATTTGCTGTTGCACCAATTAGCGCCGCGGGCCAAGACTGCTGAGCTGCATAGGCCTAGTGGTGGCCAGGCTTTTGCTGAAAAGACAAGAATCTGTTAATGACTCGCCTTGGCTACCACTCCTTGTAGCAGCTCCAAAGGACATGGATGCTACTGTGTGGGTATGTATAGAACATGTAGAGAAAGCAAAGCTGGGGGAGTGTTTGGTGTTGACGCTTCGAGTCTATTTGTGGGACTTTCTGTACGTTGTGAACCAAATTCTGTTTTAGTCATCGGAGATAAGTCTAATTATAAATGTGGTCTTATCTCCCTTATCCACTGCATATTTTTGTCTATAACTGAGTCTGTGGCATAATATTGGTCGGTCATTGCACAGTAAGCCATTTGTCATGTCTATTTTAAACCGATACTTTGGGATCTGAGCTAACGCTAGCACTGGCTCGAGAAACTACGTCAAACTTTCTTCATACTGGAAATGCTGAGACATACAAATGGTTTCGACGAGTTCATCTGACTGGGGAGGTAGATAAAGGGCATCATTGCCAAAATCCCGAAGTATCCTTTTAAGTTAGAGGCCTATTTAAGTTAGAATAGTCTAGTTATTTGGTACTGCAGAACTATGTCTGAGCAGTAGAAAGAAAAGAAGGGAACTGGTCCAAATCGATATTGCCACAATACCCTCTGACGCAGGTCCTTTAAGCCACAAACAAGAAACTACACATGCCTGTTTTGGACAGAAATACTTGTCCTTTGTGCGAGAGAGTGTGTGACAAAAGCCGATGCTGCCAAAGAAATCAAATTCTCTCCTGACTCACCTTCCTATTGTCTCCTCAACCTTAAAGACATACCGCCACAGATGCGGTCTCCCTTTAAGTTACTGTCTCCCCCTCCCATCTCTCTCTTATACGCATTCACCAACCTCCACAAATCAATATGCCTGACGCAACAGAGTGACGGATTTAATGTCCTGGTTGTCCGGTCCTGCTGTGGGAGATAAAAGTGATGGCTCCACCATGGGATGGACTTCAGCCAACTCTCCAGATACAAAAGAACTGGCTTGGGTCTCACGAAGCCCAACTTTAGAGTGGCCAACACTCCTATCGAAGTCAAAAGATAGGACAGTCCACAAGATGATCGCGTATAAGGCTTATGAATGCCACATACCGTATTTCTGCTCTAGGCGACTATTATAGTTTATTGTATGTTGCATTTGGTGTGTTTGTTTTTGTCTCTCTCTGTGCGTGTGGTCTGTACATACGTTGTCGAGCCCTCTCTGCACTGCACAGTGTCTGCTTAATGGGCAGTAGACTCCATCCCAGATGGGCTCCTCCTGGTACCACTGGACAGTTCACTGGCAGTCTAAACTAACAAAGATCCTCTGTGGCAATTACAGACCAACACTCTGAGCTAACTCCACAGCCTATGAAAAAAAACAGCAATCTGAGAGGTTTTCATACAGAAAAAGAACCAGAATAGAAGTCACAGAGCACAGAAGTCACAGCTGGTGGGTCTCGATGTACACTAATCTTGAAATGTTAAGCCACTCAAGGAGCTATATGACTAAAGTGGCACTTTAACAACAGTAAGTGTAACCTGAAAGTGCCAGACTAATGAGTCCAGAATGGACTTGCTATAGTATAGACACACACACATATGCAAACACACACCACACACACTACACCATACCCCACCACACCACACATGGCAAAGCTGAGTCATCCAACACCTACAGGTCTCACATATTGGACAAGGCTGCTGTCCTCATATCACCTCAGCCCCCACTGAGTCCACACATATATTCAGTTCCTCCTACATTTTTAAAGTCCAAGAAATATTAACAGCTACCACGGTGCCGCGGTTGAGCCTCAGGCGATGGAGTGAAAATGCTAAATACCAAAGAAGCACAGTCCTAATGATCCATTAGGGATAATATCGACCAGGTCCACGTTGAATTACGTTTAGAGACCTTTGATTTATTCTTTTTACAGATTTAGCTAAATTAGATTTTGTTTCACAAGACAAGTGTTTTTTCTTCCCTGTGACAGCAGACCCTTGAGTGCAAGCAGGAACTGAAATTTGTTTCTGGGTGATTTTCAATATTCACATTTATCACACTATTCATTTGGTTCTTTGAGTACTGTCAAGTTAAATCTCAGTGACGAGACACAAGGGTAAAACAATAGTATGAAATGAAAGGCCAGTGCATAGTCTACAACACTACTGACATTTGCTGTCCTTTGATACACAGAGTAAAACATGAAGGAGCTTCACGTTCAAATACAGGTGATACTTGTGCATGTTTCCAATGAACACTACTGTATTGGTTTCCTGGTTCAAATAAAGACCATGTTGCCTTTAAAACAAAAAATGGCAGAACTACTAAATTATCAAACGCATCAAATGAAAAGGACACACAGTATCTAATCAGTCTGAATGTCAGACAGGTTACAGTATCTTCGCTCTTATTTATAGAACCTAAGACACAGAGTGTAGAGAAGAGGGAGAATAAAGTATTTTACTGTGGTGAAGAAGACCACATACTGTATGGTGTGTGGGGGTAAATCAGACCCGTGTGTAGGGTTGCAAAGCTACCGGTAATTTACCAAAGTTACCAGAATCTTCAGGAATGTTGGTAATAAAAAAAAAATCTATTGCAGTCTTTCGTAACTTTGGTAATGCATGTGTCACGATCGTGACTGCCATGGAGCGGGACTGGACGCCGTGCCTGGACTGGGCACCGGCGCAGAGGAAGGCTCCTGCCATGGAGCGGGACTGGACGCCATGCCTGGACTGGACATCGGCGCAGAGCAAGGCTCCTGCCATGGAGCGGGACTGGACGCCGTGCCTGGACTGGGCACCGGCGCAGAGGAAGGCTCCTGCCATGGAGCGGGACTGGACGCCATGCCTGGACTGGACATCGGCGCAGAGCAAGGCTCCTGCCATGGAGCGGGGCTGGACGCCGTGCCTGGACTGGGCACCTGCGCAGAGGAAGGCTCCGACCTAGGAGCTGGATTGGACACCGTGCCTGGACTGGGCATCGGCGCAGAGGGAGGCTCCTGCCCTGGAGCGGGACTGGACGCCGTGCCTGGACTGGGCCCCGGCGCAGAGGAAGGCTCCTGCAATTGAGCGGGACTGGACACCGTGCCTGGACTGGGCACCGGCGCAGAGGAAGGCTCCTGCCATGGAGCGAGACTGGACACCGTGCCTGGACAGGGCCCCGGCGCAGAAGAAGGCTCCTGCCATTGAGCAGGACTGGACACCGTGCCTGGACTGGGCACCGGCGCCGAGGAAGGCTCTGGCCATAGAGCTGGACTGGACACCATACCCAGACTGGGTACCGGCGCAGAGGGATGTTCCTGCCATGGAGTAGGACTGGACGCCGTGCCTGGACTGGGCACTGGCGCAGAGGAAGGCTCCGGCCTTGGAGCTGGACTGGACACCGTGCCTGGACTGGGCACCGGCGCAGAGGGAGGCTCCTGCCCTGGAGCGGGACCGGACACCGTGCCTGGACTGGACACTGGCACAGAGGAAGGCTCCTGCCCTGGAGCTGGCACGGAAGCTCCGGACCGTTGACCCTCGCTGGAGGTTCCGGAACATGGACCGTCGCAGGAGGTTCCGGACCGTGGACCGTCGCAGGAGGTTCCGGACCGTGGACCGTCGCAGGAGGTTCCGGACCGTGGACCGTCGCAGGAGGTTCCGGACCGTGGACCGTCGCAGGAGGTTCCTGACCGTGAACCGTCGCAGGAGGTTCCTGACTGTGGGATGTCGTAGGAGGTTCCGGACCGTGGACCGTCGTAGGAAGCTCTGGACCGTGAACCGTAGCCGGAAGCTCTGGACTGCGAACCGTCGCCGGAAGCTCTGGACTGTGAACCGTCGCCAAAAGCTCTGGACTGGGGACCGTAGCCGGAAACTGGGGACTGGGGACCGTCGCCGGAAGCTCTGGACTGGGGACCGTTGCCGGAAGCTCTGGACTGGGGACCGTCGCGGAAGCTCTGGACTGGGGACCGTCGCCGGAAGCCTTGTGCGTGGAGCCGGCACAGGTGGCACCGGACTGGTGACACGCACTTCAGGGCGAGTGCGTGGAGCCGGCACAGGACGTACTGGGCTGTGGAGGCGTACTGGAGGTCTGGTGCGTAGAGCCGGCACAAATTGTACCGGAACGATGACACACTTCGCACGGCGAGTGCGGGGAGCTGGCACAGGGCGTACTGGGCTGTGAAGGCGTACTGGAGCCGGCACAGTTTTTACCAGACTGCTAGCATGCTCCTCTGGACGAGTACGGAGAGCTGACTCAGGTGGCATCAAACTGATGACACGCTCCTTAGGGCGAATGTCGTGCATCATACACCAACACAACAACTCTCTCATTTCTCTCTCCATCAACTCACTGATGGTCTCTGACTCTCTCCGTTCACTCTCCTCCAATTTCTCCATCTTCTCCCAGATTGGCTCTGGTTCACCCCTCGGCTCCGCCGATCACCCCGTGTGCCGCCCCCCCAAAAAATATTGGGGCTGTTCTTTGGGCTTTGTGGGCGCGAACCCCGTTGTGGCCGCGAACCACGGCGTCGTCGCTGTCTTCCCTTCTCTCCTTGCGTCTGCTTCCAAGGAAGGCTTTCGTGTCCTCCCATTATTTCCTCCCAAGTCCAGGATATCTTCTCCTCCTTGATCTCCTCCCAAACCCAGGATACATTCTCCTCCTGGGCACGCTGCTTGGTCCTGGTGTGGTGGGATCTTCTGTCACGATCGTCGTAAGAACATTCGGACCAAAGCGCAGCGTGAAATCGGTTCGACATTTTTATTATAAGAGAACCGCACAACAAAACAATAAAGAGTAAACGACACGTGAAGCTATGGAGTGCTCACAGGCAACTACCCATAAACAAGATCCCACAAAACCCAGTGGGGAAATGGCTGCCTAAATATGATCCCCAATCAGAGACAACTCTAAACAGCTGCCTCTGATTGGGAATCATACCAGGCCAACATAGAAATAAAACAACCTAGATTACCCACCCTAGTCACACCCGACCTAACCAAAATAGAGAATAAAAAGGCTCTCTATGGTCAGGGCGTGACAGCATGTATATAGTATTTTTTGTGTTATATCTGTGTCCATATTGTTTTAGTAGATATATTTTAGTAGATAGACCATATGGTTCAAGACAAAATAGTATAAATAATGAAAAGCATCTTATCAACAATGGCATTATTTTCACAATTAACATAGTAAAATAAATATAAGTGGATATTTCGTGCTGAAACCCTCATATTAAGCACCGATGGTATTTACGGTTTATATTTAGCATAATGTTTTACAGCTTTGTCATATTTTTTATTTTAAAATCATCTTATTTAATAATTTCATATATACTGAGTGTCCAAACCATTAGGAACACCTTCCTAATATTGAGTTGCACCCCCCTTTTGCCCTCAGAACAGGCTCAATTCGTCTGGGCATGGACTCTACAAGGTGTAGAAAGCCTTCCACAGGAATGCTGACCCATGTTGACTCCAATGCTTCCCACAGTTGTGTAAATTTGGCTGGATGTCCTTTGGCTAGTGGACCATTCTTGATACGCATGGGAAAAACCCAGTGGCATTGCAGTTTTTGACGTACAGAAACTGGTGCACCTGGCACCTACTTCCATACCCCGTTTAAAGGCACTTAAATGTTTTGTCTTGACCATTCACACTTTGAATGGCACACATACACCAAACATGTCTCAATTGGCTTAAAAATACTTCTTTAAGCTGTCTCCTACCCTTCATCTACACTGATTTGAAGTGGATTTAACAAGGGACATCAATAAGGGATCTTAGCTTTCACCTGGATTCACCTGGTCAGTCTATGTCATGGAAAGAGCAGGAGTTTCTATTGTTTTGTACACTCAGTGTATTTTACATGTGATAAGGCCACACAGAAGGCCAGAGATTATTCCAAACACCTGTGATACTCTGAAGTACCCAAAGGCCACTAGATGTCTTGTGATAGATTGCATAAAATCCTTGAACGATACCAAAATTCTGGTAGTTTATTGATAAACGCAGAAAGTTTCCAGTAATATACTCTCCCTTTGCAACCCTACCCGTGTGGAACAGGTCAAGTGGAACAGTGTGTGCCCGGCGATACCTTATCTCCCTCTGTCAGTGGGTCTCCACTGTCTCTGGGATTAATTGTGTCTGTCCACTTGAGACGGGGGATGTCACGCTGCCGTGTTTCACCAGCCCAGCCATGACGTCCAACCGGAATAGAGAAGGAGGGAGGGATGGAGAGAGCGAGAGGGAGAGAGAGAATAGGAGGGAGAGAGAGAGAGGCGGAGGAGCCGGGAGAGACAGGGAGAAAGAGCGAGAGATGGGAGAAAAGTGCAAGAGGGAGAGAGAAGAATAGAGAGAGGGATAGAGTGTGTGTGTGGGTAGTGTGCGTGTATATGAGAGAGAGAGAGAGCAAGGGAGACAGTCTAGAGAGGCAGTATGCTATAGCTCTGCATAGCTGAAACCAGTTACCGGGGCCTACGAAACAGTGAGAGGGGTCTAATAAGGGCATACTAGTGTGAACAGATGCATGTCGAAGATCCCCATAGTCTAAAAGAAGGTATTTCTTCTCATGCACACACACACACACACACACACACACACATACACAACCCCTGGTGTGTGACAGAGGACAAACGTAGCCCTCAGTGCCAATGTGAGTGTTGTCACAAATACATGCTCTGTGGTA
The DNA here is from genome assembly GCF_016432855.1 of Salvelinus namaycush. NCBI lineage: Eukaryota > Metazoa > Chordata > Actinopteri > Salmoniformes > Salmonidae > Salvelinus > Salvelinus namaycush. Next base: position 6,838,489 of record NC_052316.1, read on the forward strand.
CGCCCCCTTGCTGCCAAAGAAGGGGTGAGGCAGAGGCGTTGGGGGGGGGGGTGAACACGACTCTCCACCACCGCAGTGCCATCTGAGGGGATGTGAACAGCTGGCTGATAATTGCAGCTTGCAGTAATTAAACCCTGAACAAATGAGCCGCCAGTTCTGGAGCCCGAGCCCCAGCCCTGCAGTGCACAAATCCCCCCTTTACTGCAGCCCGGGGTCACGGAGAGCACATGGAGAGCCAATCTTGGCCTTGTCTTCCCATTCCATTGTGCCTTCAAAGAAAACATGTGAAATACTGTTTACCTTCAAGGAGACAGATAAAGAGAGCTTCCACTCTGAGACCCAGGCATGTCACATTTGTTCCTTCCCCGACAACGGTTCCATTTGCAGACTCCTACGGTGAGAGAGAGCATGCAAGGTGCCAAACAAAGACATCCATTTATGTGTTGAATGGCTCGTGCCACACATAACCAACCCACTGGGCACAGACGTCAATTCAACGTCTATTCCACGTTGGTTCAACGTCATTTCATTGAAATGAGACTGTAGTTGTACATTCTTTCAGACTGAGTCAGCAGGCCGCTTTGCCAATCTAGGCAGTAACCAACGAATTGGCTTTTAGTTATTTACATATTGTCACCCTCTAAATTCTGCTCACTCTGTAATACCCCCTCCAGGGCTCCCTATTAATGCATCCTCCTTGTCAATCTAGGTTTGGTAGTGCAGCAGGGCTTGGGATCTTTAGTTGGTTTGGGAGTGTGTTTATTGTTTGAGAGCCCTCTCAATAGACAACTGGTGACTCAATTAAAATTTAAAGAGTTTCTGTCTGGCTGCTTGGACCATAGGCCACACAGGGCATGTTTGTCTGCAACAATCTAGACAGTTCTTGTTGTTGTTGTTGCTGTTTTGGTCCCTTTTCACTTAGATGCGAAGCTAATTTAAAAGTTGTTTTGTCTGCTCTGAACTTGAAAGGCAAAGGGAGGGAGGCTGGGAGGTGGATGGAGGTGCTGAGATCTGGAATGGCATTGCCTCAACTTGGACATCGGTGGAATGGTAATACGCCTCCACATACTAACGAGGGAGAACACAGGGTCACAAGGGCATGCATCTCTGGTCTGTGGTTAAGTTGGCAGTAGGACTGTTATTGTCTTAGGCTGCAGTTACACAACACAACCTGCACACTTTACTGCTCCGTGAAACAACCCCCTGCAACAAAACAAAAATGTGTAATAAATGAATGCAACCGCAACTACAGTTGCAGGCTTAAGCGGATGTCACACGATGCAATCTGGTTGCAATTGATGTTGCTTGCCATTTATGTTGCTTGTATTTCTTCTTCATCTGAAGATGATGCATCGTGCTCTAGGTTATATTCTTCCCCATCTTCTTCTTCAGATACCTCCTCCTCTTCTAAATCATTGTTGTCTTGATCCTCCTGGACATCTGAAAAAATCAGATCTACGACCTGCTGGGCACTGAAACGTACACTCGTGGCTTCAGCAAAGAGAGAACTGGGGAGACTGTCATCTGCGTCACCTTTATAGCCTCTGACTGCGTTCTCCATTAGTAAACAATGCTTTCAAAAAATGTTTATTTTGTCAGATTTTTTTATTTTAATTTTGTCTGAAATTGTTTTTATTTTGTCTGTGAACTTGAGTCATGTGTGGGGTCGTGGAGGGGAGATGCTGCTCATGCACAAGAAAGTTTTAGTTTTGTCTGAGTTTAATCAGTAGCATACATAATCTCAATTTCTCATTGTGTGTGTGTGTGTGTGTGTGTGTGTGTGTGTGTGTGTGTGTGTGTGTGTGTGTGTGTGTGTGTGTGTGTGTGTGTGTGTGTGTGTGTGTGTGTGTGTGTGTGTGTGTGTGTGTGTGTGTGTTTGTTTGTGGTTTTTGTGGTGTGTAAATAATTTTATAACTGCCGGGTCAAAAATTACCCTAAGCCAATCTTGGTACCCTGGTGGTGTACAGCTTTCATGGAAATATGAACAAAGGCAATGTTTCACGTTTTCTAATGTTGGGATCACTCTAGGAAAAGTCATCAAATTTCATGTTGTAAAAGTTAATTTAGGGGGGTTTCTCTGCTGTTAATAACCTTTTTGGGATAGGGGGCAGCATTTTCACTTTTGGATGAATAGCGTGCCCAGAGTGAACTGCCTCCTACTCTGTCCCAGATGCTAATATATGCATATTCTTATTAGTATTGGATAGAAAACACTCTGAAGTTTCTAAAACTGTTTGAATGATGTCTGTGAGTATAACAGAACTCATATGGCAGGCGAAAACCTGAGAAAATCCAACCAGGAAGTGGGATATCTGAGGTTTGTAGTTTTTCAAAGCTTGGCCTACCGAATACACAGTGTCTATGGAGTCAAGTTGCACTTCCTACGGCTTCCACTAGATGTCAACCGTCTTTAGAAACTGGTTTGAGGATTCTACTATAAAGGAGGGGCTCATGAGACCTGTTTGAGTCAGTGGTCTGGCAGAGTGTCTCAGGCTCGTGACGCGCGCTCCCGACGGAGTTAGCTCTCATTCCAGTGCTTTTCTTCAGACATAGGAATTCTCCGGTTGGAAGCTTATTGATGTTTTATGTTAAAAACATCCTAAAGATTGATTCCATACATCGTTTGACTTGTTTCTACGACCTGTAACGGAACTTTTCGAGTTTTTGTCTGGACGAAGTGCTCGCGCCTCATGAAGATGGATTACTGGGCTGAACACGCTAACAACAAGTGGCTATTTGGACATAAATGATGGACTTTATGGAACTTTATGGAACAAATCAGTCATTTATTGTCGAACTGGGATTCCTGGGAGTGCCTTCTGATGAAGATCATCAAAGGTAAGTGAATATTTGTAGTGTTATTTCTAACTTCTGTTGACTCCAAAATGGCGGATATTTCTCTGGCTGGATTGGGCTCTGAGCGCCGTTCTCACATTATGCTTTTTCCGTAAAGTTTTTTTGAAATCTGACACAGCGGTTGCATTAAGGAGAAGTCTATCTTTAATTCTGTGAATAACACTTGTATCTTTTATCGATGTTTATTATGAGTATTTCTGCAAAATCACCGGATGTTTTGGAATCAAAACATTACTGCAGGTAATGCGCCAATGTAAACTGAGCTTTTTGGATATAAATATGCAAATTATCGAAAAAACATACATATATTGTGTAACATGATGTCCTATGAGTGTCATCTGATGAAGATCATCAAAGGTTAGTGATTAATTTTATCTATATTTCTGATTTTTGTGACTCCTATCTTTGGCTGGAAAAATGGCTGTGTTCTTTTTGACTTGGCGGTGATCTAACATAATCATATGTTGTGCTTTCGCTGTAAAGCATTTTTGAAATCGTAGATGGTAGATGAACAAGAAGTTTATCTTTCATTTGCTGTATTGGACTTGTTAATGTGTGAAAGTTACATATTTCAAAAAAATATTTTTGAATTTCCCGCGCTGCCTTTTCAGCGGAATGTTGTCGAGGGGTTCTGCTAGCGGAACGCCTGTCCTAGAAAGGTTTAAAACATAGTGGGGGGTCATTGTTTACCCTTATTAAGACAGCACAAGGGTTAACTTTTTATGGCTGCAGGGGCAGTATTGAGTAGCTCTGATTAAAGGTGCCCATTTCAAACGGCCTCGTACTCAATTCTTGCTCGTACAATATGCATATTATTGTTATTATTGGATAGAAAACACTCTCTAGTTTCTATAGCCGTTTGAATTATGTCTCTGAGTGGAACAGAACTCATTCTACAGCACTTTTCCTGATATGGAGTGAGATTTCAGAAATCTTGGCCTCTGGTCCCAGGTCAGTTTTAATGTCCCTGTAAATGCTATGAGGATACAAACACTGCCCACGCCTTCCTCTAGATGTCAGTAAGAGGTGACAATTTGAATGGAGTCGATTGCGCAATCAGGGCCTGTATAAAAGGCCAAAGACCGGATGTACCGTTCTTTTGCTCCCTGCGCCTGACGCACGATGGACGTCGGACCTGCTCTCTTTCCAAGCTGTTGTTTAGCCAGTAATATATCGCCGGTCATGTTTTTACTCGTTATAGGTGTTAAAAACATCATAAGGTAGTTAATTTAAACCGTTTTATAGCAATTTATATCCGTTTAGTGCGATTTTGAGGCATTGCTTTGTGATGCACTTTGAAGCGCCGGGCACGTTTCCAGTACCGGTCGAACGTTAGTTGCCATTTCGACGGACAAGAGGACATCTTTCGACCAAAAGAAGATTAGACCCGAGAAAGGATACATTGCCCAAGATTCTGATGGAAGATCACCTCATAGTAAGAAATATTTAAGATGATAAATCGTTGTTCTGTCGAAAAATTTTAAACGCATATTCCGCCATTTTTTTTGGTATAGCTTCGCTTGGCGAACCCTGTATTGCACAGTAAGGATAATTTTAGAAATGTAATTCAGCGATTGCATTAAGAACTAATTTGTCTTTCGATAGCTGTCCAACTTATATTTTTTTAGTCAAGTTTATGAATAGTTATTCATGAGACAAGATCACTGTTAAAGATGGCGCCCGACATTTTCAGGCTAGTTTTGCTAGTATTGTCATTGTATAACCACGGTTTTTTGTGGCTAAATATGCACATTTTCGAACAAACTCTATATGTATGTTGTAATATGATGTTACAGGAGTGTCATCGGAAGAATTCTGAGAAGGTTAGTGAAAAAATTAATATATTTTGGCGATGATTACGTTATCGCTCTCTTTGGCTTGAATCAATGCTCGGGTAACGTTTGCACATGTGGTATGCTAATATAACGATTTATTGTGTTTTCGCTGTAAAACACTTAGAACATCTGAAATATTGTCTGAATTCACAAGATCTGTGTCTTTCCATTGCTGTGAGCTGTGTATTTTTAAGAAATGTTTTATGATTAGTAATTAGGTAATACACGTTGCTCTCTGTATTTATTCTAGTCGAGTTGTGATGGTGGGTGCAATTGTAAACTATGATTTCTACCTGAAATATGCACATTTTTCTAACAAAACCTATCCTATACAATAAATATGTTATCAGACTGTCATCTGATGAGGTTTTTTCTTGGTTAGTGGCTATCAATATCTTTATTTGGCCGAATTGGTGATAGCACCTGATGGAGTAAGAAACTGATGGAGTTAGAAAAGTGGTGTCTTTTGCTAACGTGGTTAGCTAATAGATTTACATATTTTGTCTTCCCTGTAAAACATTTTAAAAATCGGACATGTTGGCTTGATTCACAAGATGTGTACCTTTCATATGCTGTATTGGACTTGTTAATGTGTGAAAGTTAAATATTTAAAAAAAATATTTTTTTGAATTTCGCGCCCTGCACTTTGAGCTGGATGTTGTCATAGGTGTACCGACCTCGGGCTTGCAGCCATAAGAAGTTTTAAGCTAGGTTCAATTCCAAAATTGTATTCATAGACTGCCAAACAATGTACATAACACATGACTACCCATGATGCCATTAACAGTTATACATTTCCAGTTTTGCTAATGTCTCTTCTGTTAACCCCCGCACATTGACTCTGTACCTGTACCCCCTGTATATAGTCTGGCTATTGTTATTTTACTGCTGCTCTTTAACTACTTGTTACTTTTATTTCTTATTCTTATTTGAATTTTTTAAACTGCATTGTTGGTTAGGGGCTTGTAAGTAAGCATTTCCCTGTATTCGGCGCACGTGACAAATACAATTTTATTTGATTTAACCTTGATCACAGGTTCCGCATTGGCAGTGATTCAGAACCTTCGATTGGATCATGGGACAAAAGTATTCATTTTGATTGGCTTTTGCTTGCAACTAGTTTCACAAAGTTGAAAAGTTTCAACTGGATGCATCCAAGTTGCCAATTAGTTGCTTATCAGTTGCAGGAGAGTGTTTCACGAAGAAATCACCAAGCAACTCGGTTGCAAGCAACCAACGTTGCTTGAAAGTTGCTTTGTGTAATGCCAGCCTAAGAGCTCAGCAATTTTGGTGGGGGTGACTTTGTCACTTCAGGGAGTGACAAAGTCACTTCAGGGAACGAGAGCTGGAATCACAGCTAGTCTGTTATCAGTGTTCACAGGCCTTTTGTTTGCTTTACCGTGGCTCCCTGATAGTCAGTTGAAGCAATTATTCGCTCCACTGGGCAAATTTGTCCTCCTTTCAGCGTCTGAAGCGACAGATGATTTAAAGACACCTACAGAACCTATGAAAGCATAAGCTTTACTGATTGGAGCTTCAAATTGTCCAATTAGGCAGCTAATGAGCTAATTTAGAGCTCAAATGAACCACAACTCTAAAGACGTCTAAAGTATTGTTGGGGGGGGGGGGGGGGGGGACGGACATTGAGTGGACTGTGCTCGGGGCTATGTTTACTGTATCTTGGGATGGAAGTATATGGCAGAAGTAGCTGGTCCACCATGTATTTGCATGTAATTATAGAATTTGCATGTCAGTGCCACCAGATTGGAAGTCAGAAAACATGTTTTATGTTCACTCTTCATGTACAACACATGCCAATAAACGGTGGGGCTTCTGTTGCCATCTAATGTTGTAAATAAAACTGTGCCGGCTTCACTTCATTTCACCATTTACTTTGGAAGTTACAGTGCCTTCAGAAAGTATTCACACCCCTCGACTTTTTCCACATTTTGTTGTGTTACAGCCTCCATTAAAAAATGAACCCCTTGAAGTATCAAAAACACATATATCAAAAAATGATTTGATGAAAAATGATTGGCCTTACTGCTATTAGCCCATACAAAAGCATTGAATAAAAATTCACTTGACGGAACAACAAATACTCCCCCAAAAAGATCAAAAGGAAGTTTGTTCAGAAGTATCTGAGAGATATAAGAAACGGCCTGAAATATTTTTTTCTTGCATGTATTTAACCACAACACCATGTCAAAGTGTCAGTGTTTTTATGTTTTATTTTTTTACAAAAATCTATAAAAAATGTCAATTATCAACTCCTTTGTTATGGGAAGCTTAAATAAATTCAGGAGTAAAAATTTGCTTAACAAGTCACGTAATACATTGCATGGACCCACTCCGTGTGCAATAATAGTGTTTAACATTATTTCTGAATGACTACCTCATCTCTGTACCCCACACATACAATTATCTGTAAGGTCCCTCAGCCGAGCAGTGAATTTCAAACACAGATTCATCCCCAAAGACCAGGGAGGTTTTACAATGCCTCGCAAAGGAGGTTACCTATTGGTAGATGGGTAAAATCTATTATTATGATAATTTTTTATAACCATTATTTTGTGAAATCCAATTGGTAGTTACAGTCTTGCTCCATCGCTGCAACTGCCGTACGGAATCTGGAGAGGCGAAGGTCGAGAGTCATGCGTCCTCCAAAACATGACCCCGCCAAGCTGCACTGCTTCTTGACACACTGCTCACTTAACCAGGAAGCCAGCCGCACCAATTTGTCAGAGGAAACACTGTACAGCTGGCGACTGCAGTCAGCATGCATGCACCCGCCACAAGGAGTCACTAGAGTGAGATGGGACAAGGACATCACAGCCGGCCAAACCCTCCCCTAACCTGGATGACGCTGAGACAATTTTGCGCCGCCTCATGGGTCTCCCGGTCGGATCTGTAGTGACGCCTCTAGCACTGCGATCCAGTGCCTTAGACCACTCACCACTCGGGAGACCACTGGTAAATCAGACATTGAATATCCCTTTGAGCGTGGTGAAGTTATTAATTACACTTTGGATGTTGTATCAATACACCCAGTCACTACGAAGTTACAGGCATCCTTCCTAACTCAGTTGCCGGAGAGGAAGGAAACCACTCAGAGATTTTACCATGAGGCCAACAGTGACTTTAAAATAGTTACAGAGTTGAATGGCTATGATAGGAGAACACTGAGGATGGATCAACAACATTGTAGTTATTCCACAATACTAACCTAAATTACAGATAGAAAATAAGGAAGCCTGTACAGAATACAAATATTACAAAACATGCATCCGGTTTGCAATAAGGCACTAAAGTAAAACTGCAAAAAATGTGGAAAAGAAATTAACATTACGTCCTGAATACAAATTGTTATGTTTGGGGCAAATCCAACAAAACACATCACTGAGTACCATTCTTCATATTTTCAAGCATGGCGGTGGCTGCATAATGTTATGGGTATGTTTGTCATTGGCAAGGACTAGGGAGTTTTTGGGGGGATAAAAAGAAACGGAATAGAGAAACAGGCAAAATCCTAGAGGAAAATGTGGTTGTCTGCTTTCCAAACGAAACTGAGAGACAAATTCACCTTTCAGCAGGACAGTAACCAAAACCCAAGCTCAAATATAAACTGGAGTTTCTTACCATGACAACATTGAATGTTCATTCCTGAGTGGCCTAGTTACAGTTTTGACTTAAATATAATTGAAAATCTTTGGCAGGACTTGAAAATGGCTGTCTAGCAGTGATCAACAACCAACTTGACAGAACTTGAAGAATTTAAAAAATAATATTGTACAATACAGGGGTGATAAGCTCTTAGAGACTTACCCAGAAAGACTCACAGCTGAAATCGCTGCTAACATATATTGAATACTTCTGTGAATTTGATATTTCTGTATTTCATTTTCAATACATTCGCAAAAAACATGTTTTCACTTTGTGATCATGGGGTATCGCATGAAGATATGTGAGAAAAAATATAATTAATCCATTTTGAATTCAGGCTGTAATAAAATGTGAAATAAGTCAAGGCACATTAATCATTTCTGTAGGCAAAGTATCAGTCAAAAGTTTGGACACACCTATTCATTCAAGGGTTTTTCTTTATTTTTACTATTTTCTACATCGTAGAATAAGTGAAGACATCAAAACTATGAAATAACACATATGGAATCACGTAGTAACCAAAAAAGCGTTAAACAAATCAAAATATATTTTATAATTGAGATTCTTCAAAGCAGTCACCCTTTGCCTTGATGACAGCTTTGCACACTCTTGGCATTCTCTCAACCAGCTTCACCTGGAATGCCTTTCCAACAGTCTTGAAGAAGTTCCCACATATGCTGAGCACTTGTTGGCTGCTTTTCCTTCACTCTGCGGTCTAACTCATCCCGAACCATCTCAATTGGGTTGAGGTCGGGTGATTGTGACAAAGAGAAAGTGAAGTGGTTTCAATTCTACAAAATTATTTTATATTTTTTCCTGTCGGGAGTGGTAAATCCATCTGAGAATATCACAGCGAAATGACTTGACCATATAGAGAAGTTAAAGATTGATTACCAAAGTTGACATTTTTATTATTAGTTGGCTTAGTTGCACTTGCTCTTGGATACAGAAATGACAGCTCTATAATTAAATGTATTTTATTAAAGTGCCCCCCCCACCCCCCCCCCCCCCCCCCCCCCGCCCACCCATCCCCCTCCCCTACTACAAAAAAACACTCTCAATCCCATTTAAGTATATACGAATGAGTATAATTTGGAGACAGCATTATTCAAATAAAATATCCAGTCATGGGTAACATAAGGGATAGGTTAAGTAAGAACTTTAATCGCATGGAGAATGGACTGTTTCCATGGTAATCATTTTCTTAAACCCTTGGTGGAAATGTGCTATAAGTAAATTATTAATGTTGAGTATGCAGAGAGAAAACAAAAAAATCATGTCATTATGCAAATCGAGCCTTATTGCTTCTCCCCGTTAAATCATGTTCTCATCATTTGTCAAACAACATACAGTTGAAGTCGGAAGTTAACATACACCTTAGCCAAATACATTTAACCTCAGTTTTTCACAATTCCTGATATTTAATCCGAGTAAAAATTCCCTATCTTAGGGCAGTCAGGATCACCACTTTATTTTAAGAATGTGAAATGTCAGAATAATAGTAGAGAATTTTTTATTTCAGCTTTTATTTATTTTACCACATTCCCAGTGGGTCAGAAGTTTACATATACTCAATTAGTATTTGGTAGCATTGCCTTTAAATTGTTTAACTTGGGTCAAACGTTTCAGGTAGACTTCCACAAGCTTCCCACAATAAGGTGGGTGAATTTTGGCCCATTCCTCCTGACAGAGCTGATGTAACTGAGTCAGGTTAGTAGGCCTCCTTGCTCGCACATGCTTTTTCAGTTCTGCCCACACATTTTCTATAGGATTGAGGTCAGGGCGTTGTGATGGCCACTCCAATACCTTGACTTTGTTGTCCTTAAGCCATTTTGCCACAACTTTGGAAGTATACTTGGGGTCATTGTCCATTTGGAAGACCCATTTGTGACCAACCTTTAACTTCCTGACTGATGTCTTGCTTCAATATATCCACATAATTTTCCACCCTCATGATGCCATCTATTTTGTGAAGTGCACCAGACCCTCCTGCAGCAAAGCACCCCCACAACATGATGCTGCCACCCCCGTGCTTCACGGTTGGGATGGTGTTCTTCGGCTTGCAAGCGTAACCCTTTTTCCTCCAAACATAACGATGGTCATTATGGCCAAACAGTTCTATTTTTGTTTCATCAGACCAGAGGACAGTTCTTCAAAAAGTTAGATCTTTGTCCCCATGTGCAGTTGCAAACCATAGTCTGGCTTTTTAATGGCGGTTTTGGAGCAGTGGCTTCTTCCTTGCTGAGCGGCCTTTCGGGTTACGTCGATATAGGACTCGTTTTAATGTGGATATAGATACTTTTGTACCTGTTTCCTACAGCATCTTCACAAGGTCCTTTGCTGTTGTTCTGGGATTGATTTGCACGTTTTGCACCAAAGTATGTTTATCTCTAGGAGACAGAACGCGTCTCCTTCCTGAGCGGTATGACAGCTGGTCCAATGGTGTTTATACTTGCGTACTATTGTTTGTACAGATGAACGTGGTACCTTCAGGCATTTTGAAATTGCTCCCAAGGATGAACCAGACTTTTGGAGGTCTCCAATTGTTTTGGGTGTTGGCTGATTTCTTTTGGTTTTCCCATGATGTCAAGCAAAGAGGCACTGAGTTTGAAGTTAGGCCTTGAAATACATCCACAGGTGCACCTTCAATTGACTCAAATTATGTCAATTAGCCTATCAGAAGGTTCTAAAGTCATGACATAATTTTCAGGAATTTTGCAAGCTCTTTAAAGGCACAGTCAACTTAGTGTATGTAAACTTCTGACCCACTGGAGTTGTGAGTGAAATAATTTGTCTGTAAACAATTGTTGGAAAATTTGGTCATTTTCATGCACAAAGTAGATGTCCTAACCGACTTGCCAAAACTATAGTTTGTTAACAAGAAATTTGTGGAGTGGTTGAAAAATGAGTATTAATAACTCCAACCTAAGTGTATGTAAACTTTCGACTTCAACTGTATCTGAAGTATGTTTATTAAAAATGTTTACCTTTATTTAACTAGGCAAGTCAGTTAAGAACAAATTCTTATTTTCAATGACAGCCTAGGAACAGTGGGTAAACTGCCTTGTTCAGGGGCAGAATGACAGATTTGTACCTTGTCAGCTCGGGATTCCAAACTTGCAACCTTTCAGTTACTAGCCCAACGCTCTAACCACTAGGCTACCGCCCCCGTAGATGGCAAAATACTTTAGTCTGACATCAAAATGTACCCCTGCATCATCCTTAACCTCTGGCACCTTTCAAGCAAACTTCCACTCCTTTTACTAAAATAGTTGCCTGATATTAGACAAATGCATTATAACAAGGTAATAAGCTTCTTAGTTTTGTCATATCTTTGTCATCAGCAAACAGACCTTTGGGCAGGTTTTATGTCATTATTCGTACTGCGTCAACTACAGTAGGCTTTGCTACATACTGTAAAGGCCAGTCTGAGTAACAATAATGTTGGAGGTGGCCCCTGCTAGTATTGTCATGCGTTTCTCTTTAGCATCTCTTAGCCCTCTGTGACAAGGTTAAACTAAAGAGCGTTCCCCCTGTACGTGGCCGCTCCGCCAAATGAGAGCTGACTGCTCTGCCCATGCCACCAAAGAATTAATGTGCAAAGCCTGTGTGCAAGAGCCATCTCAAAATCCATGACTCATTTGCTTTGCTTTTCTGCCACTCGCTCTCTATCCCTCATCCCTCCCTCCTTGCGTGCCTCCCTCCATCTCTCGCTCCCCAACAGACTGAGAATCATTGCAATCGTATTTAAGAGCAGACGTAAATGTATTTCCATGATGGCATCCAAGTGAGGTTATAACTGCTGATATGAGTCTCACAAGCTTAATGGGCCGACGCATTAACCCACCAAAAACCCACCATGGAGCTACTCTAACTTTTGCTCATTAATCCACATCTGTCCACTTGAGAGCTCGTTACTAGACTACTACCACCAGTACCCAGATGGCCTGGCTGTATCTCTGGCAATATGGCTGGCCGGTGAAATTGGTTGGAGGGGGATGACGTGTGCCCACCAGGCAGCCAAAGATCACACGTTGGGCTGTTGTGGGGCTTTTCTTTGATTGTGCTAAGAGCCGTGTGCAGAGAAGTGGAGAAAAGCACAGCGGATGGGACAATGCTGGGGCTTTGATCTAGCTTCTGAAAAACAAATCTCCCAGAGTTGGAGAGTAGAGAGGCGCAGACTGAGTGGCTGAAGGCACACAGGTCTCCTCTGAGCTGCCTGAGAGACTTGCTCATTTTAAAAAGAGGCCTGGAGATAAATGCTCGGTTTCGAGGGATTTCAAAACTCATTGAAAGTCACAGGGAAGTAGAAAGCCGGAGAAAACTCGACAGGGACAGAAAGTAGACTTGTGGATGTTTCAAGACCTCGGATGCTCTGCAGTCTGCGTTATGCATTGTGTCTCTCAAGGCTGCTTCCTGTTGTAAATCACAGATACAAATGGATCCACAGTGTTGAAGAAACCTGACTGATCTAAACCAATGGTTGTTTTCTCTCTAATTTGTGATAGTGCTTTAATATAGGAACCTGCAGAAAAATCTGAGGTAGTGTACGGTATGTTTGACTGTATGTGGAGAAAGCAATTTATCATCAATTAACATCCTATTCCAAGGACTTGCCCTGGAGGCCATGTTGCTGAGGTGACGTTAACATCTATAAGCAATTGTTTCTATTCACCAAACAGAATACCCTCAAGCTGTTTTTGCTATCACACCGCTAACTGCACCGCTAACTTGCCTAGAGAGTTTTCAGCTTATACTTTTCATGGCTGTTTATTTACCACCACAGACAGATGCTGGCACTAAGACTGCACTCTGTCAGCTGTATAAGGAAATAAGCAAACAGGAAACCACTCACCCAGAGGCGGCGCTCTAAGTAGTCGGAGACTTTAAGGCAGGTAAACTTAAATCAGTTCTACCAAATTTCTATCAACATGTTAAATGTGCAACCAGAGGGAAAAATATTCTAGATCACCTGTACTCCACACACAGAGACACGTACAAAGCTCTCCCTCCATTTGGTGAATCCGACCACAACTCTATCCTCCTGATTCCTGCTTACAAGCAAAAATTAAAGCAGGAAGCACCAGTGACTCGGTCTATAAAAAAGTGGTCAGATGAAGCAGATGCTAAACTACAGGACTGTTTTTCTATCACAGACTGGAACATGTTCTGGGATTCTTCCGATGGCATTGAGGAGTACACCACATCAGTCACTGGCTTTATCAATAAGTGTATCGAGGACGTCGTCCCCACAGTGAGTGTACGTACATACCCCAACCAGAAGCCATGGATTACAGGCAACATTCACACTGAGCTAAATGGTAGAGCTGCCACTTTCATGGTGCGGGACTCTAACCCGGAAGCTTACAAGAAATCCTGCTATGCCCTGTGACGAACCATCAAATAGGCAAAGCGTCAATACAGGGTTATGATCGAATCATGCTACACCGGCTCCGATGCTTGTCTTATGTGGCAGGGCTTGCAAACTATTACAGACTACAAAGGGAAGCACAGCCACGAGCTGCCCAGTGACACGAGCCTGCCAGACGAGCTAAATCACTTCTATGCTCGCTTCGAGGCAGGCAACACTGAGGCATGCATGAAAGCATCAGTTGTTCCGGACGACTGTGTAATTACGCTCTCCCTAGCCGACGTGAGTAAGACCTTTAAACAGGTCAACATACACAAGGCTACACATGTCCGTATCCATGAAGTGCTTTGAAAGGCTGGTAATGCCTCACATCAACACCATTATCCCAGAAACCCTAGACCCACTCCAGTTTGCATACCGCCCAAACAGATCCACAGATGATGCAATCTCTATTGCACTCCACACTGCCCTTTCCCACCTGGACAAAAGGAACACTTATGTGAGAATGCTGTTCATTGACTACAGCTCAGCGTTCAACACCATAGTACCCTCAAAGCCTATCACTAAGCTAAGGATCCTGGGACTAAACACCTCCCTCTGCAACTGGATCCTGGAGTTCCTGACGGCCTCCCCCAGGTGGTGAGGGTAGGTAGCAACACATCTGCCACGCTGATCCTCAACACTGGAGCCCTCCAGGGGTGCATGCTCAGTCCCCTACTGTACTCCCTGTTCACCCACGACTGCATGGCCAGGCACGACTCCAACACCATCATTACGTTTGCAGATGACACAACAGTGGTAGGACTGATCACCGACAACGACGAGACAGCCTATAGGGAGGAGGTCAGAGACCTGGCCGGGTGGTGCCAGAATAACAACCTATTCCTCAACGTAACCAAGACTAAGGAGATGATTGTGGACTACAGGAAAAGGAGGACCGAGCACGCCCCATTCTCATCGACGGGGCTGTAGTGGAGCAGGTTGAGAGCTTCAAGTTTCTTGGTGTCCACATCACCAGCAAACTAGAATGGTCCAAACACACCAAGATAGTCGTGAAGAGGGCACGACAAAGCCTATCCCCCTCAGGAAACTAAAAAGATTTGGCATGGGTCCTGAGAAACTCAAAAGGTTTTACAGCTGCAACACCGAGAGCATCCTGACTGGTGGCATCACTGCCTGGTACAGCATTTGCTCGGCCTCCGACCGCAAGGCAATACAGAAGGTAGTGCGTACAGCCTGCCATCCAGGACCTCTACACCAGGCGGTGTCAGAGGAAGGCCGGACAAATTGTGAAAGACCCCAGCCACCCCAGGCATGGCAAGCGGTACCGGAGTGCCAAGTCTAGGACAAAAAGGCTTCTTAACAGTTTTTACCCCCAAGCCATAAGACTCCTGAACAGGTAATCGAATGGCTACCCGGAGTATTTGCATTGTGTGCCCCCCGCCAACCCCTCTTTTACGCTGCTGCTACTCTCTGTTTATCATATATGCATCGTCACTTTAACCATACATTCATGTACATATGTACATACTACCTCAATTGGCCCGACCAACCAGTGCTCCCTCACATTGGCTAACCGGGCTATCTGCATTGTGTCCCGCCACCCACCACCCGCCATCCCCTCTTTATAAATTGAGTAGAGGGGAATGTTCTCTGGCATTCAGGGTTTAATTTTACCTTCAATTTACAATGGCTCACTATCCATGGCATGCTGTTAGGGCAAAGACAAGATCTTAACATCTGATGACATAACCGCTTAAGACTGTGACATCTCCAACAGAACACAGTATGCTGCATGTTACACATTACCATGGCATAACTCAAAGGAATACTGTCCGATTCCACGCCAGCATGGTTCGGAAATATTTTTGGTATCTCAGATTGTTATGGCAATTCTGATGTAGAAAGTTTGTTGGGAGGAAGGATTTTTTTATATGCTGTATCACAAACAATTTTAGGGAAAATCCTTTCAGACCCTATGATCCGTGAACCGTACAGACAACATCTTGGTGTCGTTATACTCCTTAAAGTGTTCCGTAAAATCTAGAGTATGACTAGATGTTGAAAAAAAAAAAATCACATTAATTTATTAAATCGCAATCTTAGCTCTCTCTCTCCTCTTTTATCCTATCATCTCTCACTACTACTAAATCTCCCTCCTATCTCCTGATTCTGCCTGTTCGACCCTACTATATCTCCGCATACTATGACTCACACAATCCCCTTTCCTCCTGGCCGGCTCAGGCCTACCCTCCTGCTCTGTGGCTGAGCGACTCATTGTGAACTTACAGAACAGGGCTACGTGCAATTGAGTGAAAATGGAGGAAAACGAAACTTCCCGGAGGACCTATCATCCTTTCACTCTCTCCTCTCTACCTTATCTTCCTCTGTATCCACTGCTAAAGCCACTTTATATCACTCAATTTCAGGCTTCTGCTTCTAATCCGAGGAAACTATTTTCCACATTCTCAACCTTCCTTAATCCCCCCCTCCCTCTGTGCGAATGACTTTCAACCACTTTCAAAAGAAGGTTGACGACATCCGCCACTCATTCACTCAGCCCATTGAATCCACCTCCCTCATTAACTCAACGCTGACCACTGGCTTCCTCCACTCTGACTTCAAAATTGCCCGAGTTGCTCCCCTCCTCAAGAAAACCAACACTCGACCCCTCTGATGTCAAAAACGACAGACTGGTATCCCTTCTTTTCTTTCCAAAACACTTGAGCATGCTGTCTCTGACACACTCTCTCACTATCTCTCTCAGAACAATCTTCTTGACACTAACCAGTCAGGCTTCAAGGCGGCTCACTCAACTGAGACCTCTCTCCTCTCTGCCAAAGCTGACTCTCCTCTGTTCTCATTCTCCTAGATCTATCCGCTGCCTTTGACACCGTGAACTATCAGATCCTCCTCTCCATGCTCTCAGGGCTGCGCGTCTCAGGCTCTGCACATTCTTCGATTGCATCCTACCTGGCAGACCACTCCTACCAGGTGCCATGAAGTGGATCTGTATCAGAACCATGTACTCTCACAACTGGTGTGCCCCATGGATCGGTTCTAGGCCCTATCCTCTCTAAACACCAAGTCACTGGGCTCCGTCAAATCCTCACATGGTCTCTCCTATCTTTGCTATGCGGATGACTCTCAACTACTTTTCTCCTTTCCCCCTTCTGACACACAGGTTGCGACTCACAGCTCTGTTTCCCTGCCAGATGTCTCAGCTTGGATGTCAGCCCACTACCTCAAGGTCAACTTAGACAAGACGGAGCTGCTTTTCCTCCCGGAGAAGGCCTGCCTGCTCCAAGACCTCTCCATCACGGGTGACAACTTCACTCGGTCCCCCTCCCAGAGTAAAAAAAACCTTGGCTTGACCCTGGACAACACCCTATCGTTCTCTGCAAACATCAAAGCAGTGACTCACTCCTGCAGGTTCATACTCTACAACATCAGCCGAGTACGACCCTTTCTCACACAGGACGCGGCGCAGGTCCTAATCCAGGCACTTGTCAGCTCCCGTCTGGACTACTGCAACTTGCTGGTGGATGGGCTCCCCTCTTGTGCCATCAAACCCCTTTACCTTATTCAGAACGCTGCAGCTCACCTGGTGTTCAACCTTCCCAAATTCACCCCACTCCTCCAATCACACCAATGGCTTCCAGTTGAAGCTCGCATCCACTACAAGACCATGGATCTTGCCATCAGAACAGCAAGAGGAACTGCCCCTCCCTAACCTTCAAGCTCTGCACAAACCCAAACCCAAGTACTTTGTTCTGCCACCTGTGGTCTCTTGGGCCTCCCACCCCCAGCTACCGCTCAGCCCAGTCTAAGCTATTCTCTGTCCTGGCAATGGTGGTGAAGTTAGGGCAGCAGAGTCCCTGCCCATCTTACAAAAACATATGAAACCCTACCTCTACAAAGAGTATCTTAAATAATCCCACAACACCCCCTCCACCCCTCGCCTTCGTGAACTAACACTTGCACCTCACTCTTTTCCCTATTACTAGCTCTGGCTTTGCTGAAAGATACTTTATTGAGGTAAAATGTACTTACTATGACGGGTGTGTTTACAGACATATTCAATCTCTCCCTATCCCAGTCTGCTGTCCCCACATGCTTCAAGATGGCCACTATTGTTCCTGTACCCAAGAAAGTAAAGGTAACTAAACTAAATTACTATCGCCCTGTAGCACTCACTTCTATCACTATGAAGTGTTTTGAGAGACTAGTCAAGGATCATATCACTTCTACCTTACATGTCACCCTAGACCCAGTTCAATTTGGTTACCGCCCCAATCGATCTACAGATGATGCAATCGCCTGCACACTGCACACTGTTTTGAAATTACTCTCAAGGCTGAACCAGACTTGTGGAGATCTACAATTTTTTTCTGAGGACTTGGCTGATTTCTTTTGATTTTCCCATAATTTCAACCAAAGAGGCACTGAGTTTGAAGGTAGGCCTTGAAATACATCCGCAGGTACACCCCCAATTGACTCAAATGATGTCAATTAGCCTATCAGAAGCTTCTAAAGCCATGACATAATTTTCTGGAATTTTCCAAGCTGTTTAAAGGCACAGTCAACATAATGTATGTGAACTTCTGACCCACTGGAATTGTGCTACAGTGAATTATAAGTAAATAATCTGTCTGTAAACAATTGTTGTAAAAATGTATTGTGTCATGCACAAAGAAGATGTCCTATCCGAATTGCCAAAACTATAGTTTGTTAGCAAGAAATTTGTGGAGTGGTTGAAAAACGAGTTTTAATGACTCCAACCTAAGTGTATGTAAACTTCCGACTTCAACTGTATACTGTATCCTATACTATTCTACTGTATCTTTGTATTTTCTTTTGTACATATTGTTTAATTAAAACAATAAAATCTACAAGTACATTACATTTCCAGTGTGAGCTCTCTGCTACTTTTGAGGTAATGATACATTTTATGAACACCATCAACACATTGAATGGGAAAATGGATTCAAAAGGATTTCTGCCGGTGATTTTCTGAATGGGCAATTACCTATAATATCATTCTGGAAATTTGACATGTTTGAATTTGGGCATGGACCTGTAGCCTACATTATGGAGTTTTGTTTTAAGTACATCCAAAATGGGACCTGTATGGCAAAAATAATGTGGGCCTGCTTACAATTCACAGATAAAAAGAGAATGTCAGCTCACTGTTTTACTCTCAAACTTGATATTCTAATAAAGCTTTGGTGACTCCAAGCGGTCTCAGGAGCCAAACCCTTTGACTATGTGATGGAAATGTTATACTTGTGCTCTTCTAACTAATTTCTGTTTTCTATTCATGTGCTTTTCTAATAACCATTTTTTACTGATTGAACGAATCCTCACTTATCAGTATCTGCAATTTGGCAGCACACCCAGCCATTGTTTTGAGGACGAAAGATATCTCAGTTTCAAGGTCTCAGCTTAGAGAGAAAAAGCCTTGTGAGGTATTGGTCTGTCACATGAATGAAGCAAACGCTAATTAATTATGAATGATGAATAAGCTAAATCATGCAAATATGACTTGTGTCACGTTCCTGGCCTTATTTCCTTTGTTTAGTCTTTGTTTAGTTGGTCAGGACGTGAGCTGGATGGGCATTCTATGTTTTGTGTTTCTATGTTGGGTTTATTGTTTGGCCTAGTATGGTTCTCAATCAGAGGCAGGTGTTTGTCATTGTCTCTGATTGGGAACCATATTAAGGTAGGCTGTTTCTCACTGTTTGTTTGTGGGTGATTGTTCCTGTTCGTTGCGTTCGTTGTCACTATGTTCACATGTTCAAGACTGTAGCGTCGTTGGTTTCGTTTTGTTTATTGTTCCTGTTCGTGCGTTCATGTGTTTTATGTTCTCTCGTTCAAGACTGTAGCGTCGTTGGCTTCGTTTTGTTTATTGTTTTGTTCGTGTTAAAGTAAGTGTTCCAATAAATATGGAAACGTAATTTGGTCCTCCTCTCTTCCACCTAACGACGAGTGTTACAACTTGTCAGTTTATAAGAGAACTAACGGGACTGCCCCGTTAGAGCTCCTAAGAGACGTTCACTATGGTGCATTGAGTTTGTTGGAACCTCTCCAGCACTCTGACAATAAACAATGTTTAGTTTAAGATTGACTTTGAGTGTCCATAGTGGTAATTTCCATGACATGGTGTAGAATTTCCACAAAAACTACTTCAAGATTGCATTGGGCAGACAAAAAAAAGCCTTCATTGAGAGGAGGGGAGGCTATTCTTGATTTTTAATTCACAATGCTTACCTGAACGTAGGTAGCGTCCATCTTGAAATGAGGTCATCAGCTCGGCCTGCCTTATAAATGTGTATGTCCATATATGGTAATAGGCCATACCAAAGATTTGAAGGCACTGATTGATTGCCAAGATACTCAGCTTTGGCAAATAGGGGCTACCGTTCTCATACCAGACTGAATTGGGAAAAAAATATCAAAAGGGGCCCAAAATATGGGTAAGACCGTCTTGACTACTTCACGATTGCATTGGGCAGACATAGAAAAGCCTTCATTGAGAGGAGGGGAGGCTATTCTTGATTTTTTATTAAATACAACTAAATGGGGAATTGTTTTATTTGTTTATGTTTCTAAGTACGAAGAATACAGGCACCAAAAGCACATTTGGCTACTTTTGTTCCATGCGCATATGGGAAATGTGCATCATGGCTGCATCATAGGCTGCGTTTCCACTGTCAAAATTATTTACATAACCAACTGCGTTACTGCTAAAACCAGCTTTTGGTTGGTCTTAAATATCTCCATTAGCGCTGCCTGAAATTAGCACCTTAGATCAAGTTTTTAAGGACAGACCTCAAATACAGTGTTTCCACCTCGCTCATCTGTTCGCAAACAAGCTGATATAAGACAGGTAAATTGCCGAACCTGGCGTTGGGGCTGGAAAATTCCAGTGCGGCAGTTTATACATGATGAAATTGCAAAATAACGTGCATTTGACACTAGCGCTGCCTTAACGCCAGCCGAAAATAGAGCCCTTAAAGTCATTACTTAATAAAGCTGCATTACGCAACTGTTCAAAACCTCGAATAAGTTGCTAGTGGTCATCCGATGTGATTCAACAGTAACCATATTGCGCCTCCAAATTGCCTGAAAACCACTGTATTCGCTACCAGGTCAAATTTACCTGCAGATTTAGTGCTGCACATAATAAATGACGAGTTTCCACCATGAGCTCATTGGCTCAGACTTACACAAATGCCTACTACTAGCATCCTCTCTCCTCGTTTCCTTCTCAAAACCCATTGGGTGAGAAAGACAGATGTCCCTCCCCTCTGACCTTCTCCACCAATGGGTTTTGATAAGGAGATGAGACAGAAGAGAAATAGGACGTCTAAGTCCACACTTCGATAGCAGAGAGATATGGCAGAAGCGGGGAGCAAACGACATGTCCCAGCAGCTCCTCCATATAATCCAAAGTAACAGGGAACTTTGGAGAGCTAAAATGGAAAACAATAGATCCCAGAACAAGACGAGAGTGAATTTGTGCTCACTGGAGAGGGCTAGCTAGCTAAGGGATTCAAAACCGACCAAGATATTTTTCTGCTGAAAAGTTAAGGCATAACAAGCTAACTAATATACCTTTCTAGATATAAAGTAATATGTCACTTTTGCTATTTAGTTATAAATATGCAGGCAAATGTTATAACTACTATGGATTTCTTGTTGTTTTCAAGCCACATTTTAAGGGCTCCGGAGTGACGCAGAGGTCTAAGGCACTGCATGTCAGTGCTAGAGATCTCACTACAGACACTGCTTCGATTCTAGGCTGTATCACAACCGGCCGTAATTGGGAGTCCCTTAGGGCGGTGCACAATTGGCCCAGCGTCGTCCGGTCTTTTGGCCGGGGTAGGCCGTCATTGGAAATAAGAATTTGTTCTTAACTGACTTGTCTAGTGAAATAAAGGTTAAATAAAACATAAAAACATTTGCAGCTAGCTAACCAGCGAGTGTAGCTAGCTAGCTGACTGCGCCATTGGTTTGTTTCATTTGTATAACATGTTGCTTCACTATTTAGTTGTGACAAGCTATATGTATCATTGTGTTATATTTCTGATGTCTGTGGTCTGAAAGCCACGCATCTGATTAGCTAGCTAGCTAGCTAGCTAGCTACTTCACTTTACACTACTGGCATGGAATAGCTATGATCATTATTTGACGACAAAGCTCTAGTTAGAAAATACATTAGACATGTTTTTTTTGCTTTCTTTTTAAGTTATGAAAGGGATCAATCGACATCAACTCCTACCAAGTGTGTTGTGTTTCCAGACCCACCATTGTCGAATTTTGGAGCAGAATCAGATCGGTAAGCAAAACATTTTGCAAGGACAACAGTCTTTTCCATCATTGTATTTCCCCTAGCTGGCCAAGAATGTACCTAAACATAAAGTGGACATCTTCTAATGCTAGGCATTTATGTATCTACACTGTTTAGGAAAATGAACTACCCAGGATATACTTTGATTATTGATGACGTACTATGCCAATAGATTATATTACAATGTTTTTCCCCATTTGAGCAGTCTGGCCGACATGCAGTCCTAGTCCAAAAGCTTCACTTGTGTTAAGTATAAGACTGTAACATGACATTATATTGAATGACTGGAAACATTCATTCTTCATTCTGCCTAATAGCCTCTTTCTCCAACGATGCAAAAAAAGACAAACTGTGTGTTGTAAAGTGCAGGAGTCTTTCGTTTGAAGTATTTTGCAGTCTGTGCAGTCTTCTTAGCAGCCCTCAAACTCTCAAGGTCTTCCTTTCCATTTTTTTCAGATTTTTTCTGCAGCCTTGCCTGTGCCCCTTAATCTAGCTCCTCTGTCCACGGCATGCCTTTTCAAAACTGGAATCCTACAGAAAAAACAAATGAACAAAATTGTTAGGAGTTTGTAATGATTGAACGTGTTGTCTATGATTGGGCTATATAATACTCATACCAATTTCTATAGGCAAGCTGATGAATATCCATTAGTGGTCAATGATAGAATGAGGCCTGCGTACTGTATGTAACAGAGTTAAGACAAACCGTAAGCTCACTCTACTGCTAGCTTGAAACGTCTCAGATGGAGCTATCCAATTGGTCATTTTTTAGGAAGCTCAAACGGTTGGAAAGTTGTCAAGGATGGTGGTCATGTGTATTACGAAGCAGAGATTCGAGTCCAGTATGATTCGAGCCCAGTATGAGGCAGTCGGTCTGTGGAGGAAGCTAACCTGTTAGCTGCACACTGACGACCCCCGTTACACGTATAACTGTAGACGCTGGAAACAAGCGAACGCAGAGCTGAGTCTTACATCACAGAAAACGGGCTTTGACCTGCTTTCAACTACTGTAGTCAGAGGGAACTGGATGTAAACAGAGACAACTAGGACATGCCGGGAGAGAGGGAGATGGAGAGTTCATCTCTATAGGTGCTTCTATACAGCACATACACCCACAGAACTGTGCACTAAGAACCTTATGCTGCTTTGTGAAACTCCAGTAATAATTCTGAAGATGCATTAGGTCATCTCCCTTGATGAAGTCATTGCCAACATCTGGCAAGAAAAATATCTTTGTTTTTTTTTGCAAAAGGTTAAAGTGAGACTACGTCCATGTTGTAAATGTCCTTCGATGTATTCATGATAATGCATTCAGATACAGTGGGCAGGCTTGCAAGTGACCGCAAATACTTAACTTCGTGTGGTATAACACACATATGTTTGTTGTGCTGAACTTTGCCATGGTGTCATCAGCCCACTTTGCACTTAGCATGGACAGTTCGCACACTGTTAAGTGTTGAGGTGCAGACTTGTACGACACAAACACCACCGCCACTCTGGAAGACGACGGCCATCTTGAAAGCTTTCAACCTCACTAACCTTGTCACGGAAGCACTTAATTACAGACCTCCCCTCTCCACACAGACACACTCACACCCTCTCGCCATTACAGCAATGTGCCTGCAGGCTGAAGATGTGGACCACAGCCATCGCACCTCTGCCCAGCTTCCTGAGAGCGAGGATGAGGAGGTGGATGGGTTTTGGGGAAAGAGTGGCAAAGCCTTCACGACATAAGCAAGGGTGTACAAGAAGAGAGTGGCTGTCAGTGGCAGTGGAGGTAAATCAATAAGCAATATATACAGAATGGGCCGAGATCTGAGGATCAACCAGGCTAACCACGCTAGGTTAGGGGCCGTGCCAACCAAACCTCTTCACACACACACACACACACACACACACACACGCTGTCAGCAAAGCCCTAAACCTCAACTCCGGAGTATTAAGCCTCAGCTGAACTTTTTTTAAACATGGCGTAGGCTGTTTTTTGCAATTCCTTGTGCTGGGCGACATATGACCTTCATAAAGCTTAAGTGTGTTTTCAGCCCTCCATGGCAATAAAGTCTGTTAGCAAAGACAGCACCCATGGTCCGGGGTCAATGACTTCTGTCAAACAACCCTCCCATGGCAACTGAGTGATACCTCCCAATGGGGTGGAGGCAGGTGAGTGGGGGATGTGTGTGATGTGTGTGATATCTACTCCATGACAATAGATGATATGACAAGGGCTATGAATTCCCCTGTGAATCATTTCAAGAGGGCACCTGTTTTACAGCATGCTCCTAACCTCTCGGCTACTTCCCGTCCTGTGGCACTCTACATTAGCGGCACACCCCTGACATGAGTCAATATGCTTGGAGACGCGGGCTTTCTCTTGACACCGTCCGGACGTAAATGGTGTGAGTGCCAGAGGTCTCTCTTCTGAGCTGTGTAGTGAGGCTGAGGGGGTTGAGCACGTCAGACGCTCTGTTATTATCACAGAGCCAGCCATATCTATGAAATACAAAAGGCTTTAATGCATTTCCTGGCACCCTGCTTGTAAAGTGACCCTGGACGGTGAGCTAGCGCGAGAACTTCCCCCTATTCCGAAGTGTGCCCCCCTACTATCTCCTCTGCTGTCACCATGAGAGGGTCTGGCTCGGTTCGACATAATGGCAGCAAATTGCTATTCCCATGCACGCAAAGGTTAGACACAGGTACGGGTGTGGGATCAAAGAGAGTGGGCTTTCTCTATAGCTGAAGAGACTTTGGGAAATGGGAGATAATGTGGTGTGTTTGCTCAGCCTCTGCATGATACATTGGGAGGTATACATCGATATGCAGATCCATGTTTGCACACATGTTCGCAGTGGCCATCAGTGCATTTTCCAGCACACTTGGTGTGGCTCTTTAGGCTCGTTCATCACTCTTGGTGAAAGGCTATTTGAGAATCTTGACATTCATGGAGTAACATATCTGGTATTACGTAACCCACCTGGAGAGATGTGCGGCCTAGATCTTGAATGGAATTGTCTTCCGACTAGCCCACCACCACGGTCCATCATGGTTTCTACTAGACATTCACTGGTCTTCATCCGACAGTTGGTCAATGAGCAATCAAAAACAAGATGGGATTAGCTATCTAAGAAGGTCGTCTGAATTGAGATCAAAACATATCCCATAACATATTACTTTACCATCAATAGTACATGGTCATGGTCATTAATGTAGTATATTGTCATCTAGATATGGAACAATTTGACAAAACTACACTGAGTGTACAAAACATTAGGAACACCTTCCTAATATTGATTTTCACCCCCTTTGACCCTCAAAACAGCCCCAATTCACCAGGGGATTGATTCTACAAGGTGTCAAAAGCATTCCACAGGGATGCTGGCCCATGTTGACTCCAAAGCTTCCCTCAGTGTCAAGTTGGCTAGATGTCCTTTGGGTGATGGACCATTCTTGATGCACATGGGAAACTGTTGATTGTGAAAAACTCAGCAGCGTTGCAGTTCTTGACACACACAAACCGGTGCGCCTGGCACCTACTACCATACCCAGTTCGAAGGCACTTAAATATTTTGTCTTGCCCATTTACCTTCTGAATGGCACACGTACACAATCCACGTCTCAATATTCCCAAGGCTTAAAAATCCTCCTTTAACCTGCTTTCTCCCCTTCATCTACATCTGATTGAAGTGGATTTAACAAGTGACATCAATAAGGGATCAGAGCTTCCACCTGGATTCACCTGGTCCGTCTATGTCGTGGAAAGAGCTGGTGTTCCTAATGTTTTGTACACTCAGTGTACTGTATATCCTTCAAAACCTGAGTCAGTGCTATTCCAACAGATTTAATTAAAAAGAGTCAGTGTGCCTACACGGTTGTTGTTCGAATCAGACAATGGCGTGGCTTGGCTTGTGCCAGCACCTAGGGACTGTGTCACTCTGTAACAAATGCTTTTTGATGGCCCGAGAAGTGGTACAGGCACAGCATATTGTATGACGCGCAGCAGGCAGCTTGCTGTGGGAGAATAGGCCTGAATCAAAGCAGGGGGCTCCCCTGCCAGGGCTGGGAGGATGCCGCAGGTGCTTTGATCAGCGGGTGCTGAGGCTGGGGTGGCGGGCAGCGGTGCGGGAGTGCTGCTGCTCTGGGTTACTGTCTGTCGGAGAGGACAGAACATGTGGCACGAAAAGGGAATGTTTACCAGGAATCTGAACTGATGTTTTACCATGTATGCATTCCACTGTCCGCTCACTTGAAATTGTGGAATCTGTTCAGAGTGAACAGAGAAAGGCACTTCAAACCACTTCCCTCAGCATTTCATTAAATAAAATGTATACTAACATTCTAAATTTCAAGTGAAAGTGATGAAGCAAACTCTTGCAGGCAAGGCAATTCAGCACACAGGAAGTTGTTTGTGCTGTCAAAACCACCAGGAGAGTTTGGGAGAACACAACAACAAAGCAGCTAAGGCATTTGTCTCCTTCTTACCCGTGCCTCTCTTACTCAAATTCCATCCTTCCTTCCTTCCTCCCTGTCTCTCTCCCTCTCTTATACATATGAGACATGAGTAATGCCCTGGTGAAATTTCAGCTGGGTAAATCAAAATGCAACGTAGGAGGCTGTCCTCTCCAGGAAGTGCCATAGCACTTAACCAAAATGGCCGTATGACTCAGCAGAATCCTCCTAACTAAATTCTTGCGTCGGTGGGGTGGCGAGCAGGGGTGGGGATTAAGCTAAGCAGGCCCCACGTGCCATCTACTGTGTCAAACATGTTTGTCTAGAACGAGAAGGCAAGAACATTTGAAATGAGAGCAGTTTTGGGTGTCGGCGTTGCAACAGTGGCAGTTGGGGGGATGGTGCAAGATTCATTCGCAAAATGAATAGCTCTCGGACTGATTGAAATTTCTGCCGGAATGAAATTATTGGAAGCAGTCTCTCCACCAGATCACCGTGAGTGGGCAATATCGCTAAAAGGCTTTTAGTGGATTAATTTGTTTCTCCACCCCACTCCCTTGCCTTCTTTATTCCTTTGTTCCCTGTCCAGGTGCTCATAAACTACAGCATTCCTTTGCAAATGGCGTTTAGTGGTGAGGACGTGGCCAGAAGCCAACAGAGAGGGAACAGAGTTCAGGCAGGGGGGACGGGATGGAGACAGAGGGGAGCAGGGAGGTACCTCCTCTGGGTGCTAATTCATCCACCACCTCCTTCTCTGGTCTGGCCTTAAACAGTACGTAGAGTTAAATAAAACATGCTACCACTCTTCATTTCCAAGCTCCAGATTAGGCATAGTCCTGGACTAGCAGGCACATTCAATTGAGATTTTCTAGAGATTGTTTTAGCCCAGAACTTGTTAAAATCTGGGTTCAGAATCAGAGCTAGATTCAGACAAAAGTACAGTCCCAACTAGCATGAAAGAGCTTCACTATATTGCACATACAATATAGGAGCATTACAAGCTTCTACCTGGTCTCAAGGGGAACAAAATAATCATTGTCTTTTTTTAAATGCACAGACGTTGAGGAGGACATGTGTAAAGAACAAATGCATCGATCCGTTGTGATAGATCCAGTAAAGAAAAGGAAAAAAGGAGAAAAGCTAGCTGTTGTTTTCATTGCGGATATCTGTGTGTTTAGAAAAGTAGACTGTTTAAGCCATATTCTAGGAGGCCGCATGCTTTGATGTTGTGCAGGGAGAAGGCTAGGAGAGATCAATACTCAACCCCATTCTTTGACAAGGATATTTTACAACATGGCCAGGGTTGGGCGTGATACTTTCCAAATGTAATTTGTTACAGTTACTAGTTACCAGTCCAAATTTGTAATCAGTAACATAACTTTTGGATTACCCAAACTCAGTACCGTATTCTGATTACTTTCCGTTACTTTTGAATTACTTTCCCTTAAAAGGAAAACTCTACACAAAAATAGTACCAATTTTTTTTGCTTGTCAGCAATCAAGTTTTCAAGATATGTAACTTTCAAAATACAGAAATCATCCCTGTACGATGCATTTTGCATCATGTGATGCACAATGCATCAATGGGGATGATTTCTGTATTTTGAAAGTTACATATCTTGAAAACTTGATTGCTGACAAGCAAAACAATGGCCTAATGAAACAAATAATAAAATATCATTTTGGGGTGGAAATGTCCTTTTGAAAGAGGCATTAGAAGAACACAAAGAATCCATCAAACACATTTTTGGTAATTTGGGTTAAGTGCCTTGCTCAAGGGCACATCGGCAGATTCTTCACTTAGTTGGCTCGTGGATTCAAACCAGCGACCTTTCGGTTACTGGCCCAATGTTCTTAACTGCTAGGCTACCTGCCGCCCTGGACTCTGACTTGTGGTCAGACTCGCTCAGGTGAAACAAACTTAAACTTGAGCCCGTTTTCAATGTTGAATTGAATGTCATTGAGAAAACAGAAAGGTGTCATAATGTATGTTTGCGCCAACATCCTTTCTGAATTTAAAAGTAATACAAGACGTATTCATTTCGTTTTTCAAAATAATCTGCAATCAGATTATAATATTTTAACTGGCAACGTAACTGATTACAGTAACAGTTCTTTGGAAATCAGATTACATGTAATCAGTTACTCGCCAACCCTGAACACGGCTCAGTATCACAAACGTGCCAGCGGCTTCATCTGCTAGGACAGAAATATCCTTCTTTAGTGTGGATGACGAAAACAGACGCAGTGAAAGAAAAGCGTTTTCCCCTGTTTACTGTTTACTATTTACAATCCATCTCTTTCTCTAGCCTCCCACTGAATAAGTGTACATAAGCATGGACAGATGCAAATGCACGCGAATGCATGTACTGTACACAACACACGTGCATACGAGCAAGTCGGCACTCACTCCCACTCACCGTAAACATTCACACACACACGCATGCGCACACTCACACTGACACGCATACCACACAAGCTGTGAACAGAACGTCAGCCTAATCACCCCGTGACCAATTAGTTAATATCAAAGGGCTCATGAAAGTAATGGTGGATACCTCATTAATAACGTAATGACATAAAATATAGTTCCTAAACAAAAAATCAATAAATAGATCCGTTATCTGTTGAATTCATGCAGAAATTAAATAATGAACCAATCCCTTTATTTTGAATTAAGAGATGTATCAGGAATCAAATCAAATGTTATTGGTCACATACACATGGTTAGCAGATGTTAACGCGAGTGTAGCGAAATGCTTGTGCTTCTAGTTCCAACCATGCAGTAATATCTAACAAGTAATCTAACCTAAGAATTTCACAACAACTACCTTAAACACACAAGTGTAAAGGAATGAATAAGAATATGTACATAAAAATATATGAATGAGCGATGGCCGAACGACATAGGCAAGATGAAGTAGATGGTATAGAGTACAGTATATACATATGAGATGAGTAATGTAGGGTATGTAAACATTATATAAAGTGGCATTGTTTAATTAAAGTGGCTAGTGATACATTTATTACATACATTTTTTCATTATTAAAGTGGCTAGAGATGAGTCAGTATGTTGGCAGCAGCCACTCAATGTTAGTGATGGCTGTTTAACAGTCTGATGGCCTTGAGATAGAAGCTGTTTTTCAGTCTCTCGGTCGCCTCTTTGATGCACCTGTACTGACCACGCCTTCTGGATGATAGTGGGGTGAACAGGCAGTGGCTCGGATGGTTGTTGTCCTTGATGATCTTTTTGGCCTTCCTGTGACATCGGGTGGTGTAGGTGTCCTGGAGGGCAGGTAGTTTGCCCCCGGTGATGCGTTGTGCAGACCTCACTACCCTCTGGAGCCTTACGGTTGTGGGCGGAGCAGTTGCCGTACCAGGCGGTGATACAGCCCGATAGGATGCTCTCGATTGTGCATCTGTAAAAGTTTTGTTTTGCATCTGTAAAAGTTGAGTGTTTTTGGTAACAAGCCGAATTTCTTCAGCGTCCTGAGGTTGAAGAGGCGCTGCTGCGCCTTCTTCACCACGCTGTCTGTGTGTGTGGACCATTTCAGTTTGTCCGTGATGAGTACGCCGAGGAACTTTCCACCTTCTCCACTACTATCCCGTTGATGTGGATAGGGGGCTGCTCCCTCTGCTGTTTCCTGAAGTCCACGATCATCTCTTTTTATTTGTTGACATTGAGTGTGAGGTTATTTTCCTGACACCACACTCCGAGGGCCCTTACCTCCTCCCTGTAGGCCGTCTCGTCGTTGTAGGTAATCAAGCCTACCACTGTAATGTCGTCTGCAAACTTGATGATTGAGTTGGAGGCGTGCATGGCCACGCAGTCATAGGTGAACAGGGAGTACAGGAGAGGGCTGAGAACGCACCCTTGTGGGGCCCCAGTGTTGAGGATCAGCGGGGTGGAGATGTTGTTACCTACCCTCACCACCTGGGGGGCGGCCCGTCAGGAAGTCCAGGACCCAGTTGCACAGGGCGGGGTCGAGACCCAGGGTCTCGAGCTTAATGACGAGTTTGGAGGGTACTATGGTGTTAAATGCTGAGCTGTAGTCGATGAACAGCATTCTTACATAGGTATTCCTCTTGTCCAGATGGGTTAGGGCAGTGTGCAGTGTGTAATTGTGTCGTCTGTGGACCTATTGGGGCGGTTAGCAAATTGGAGTGGGTCTAGGGTGTCAGGTAGGGTGGAGGTGACATGGTCCTTGACTAGTCTCTCAAAGCACTTCATGATGACAGAAGTGAGTGCTACGGGGCGATAGTCATTTAGCTCAATTACCTTTGCTTTCTTGGGAACCGGAACAATGGTGGCCCTCTTGAAGCATGTGGGAACAGCAGGCTGGGATAAGGATTGATTGAATATGTCCGTAAACATACAAGCCAGCTGGTCTGCACATGCTCTGAGGACGCGGCTGGGGATGCCGTCTGGGCCGGCAGCCTTGCGAGGGTTAACACGTTTAAATGTTTTAATCAAGTTGGCTGCAGTGAAGGAGACCCCACAGGTTTTGGTAGCGGACCGTGTCAGTGGCCCTGTGTTGTCCTCAAAGCGAGCAAAGAAGTTGTTTAGTTTGTCTGGGAGCAAGACATCGTGGTCCGCGACGGGGCTGGTTTTCCTTTTGTAGTCCGTGATTGACTGTAGACCCTGCCATATACCGCTCGTGTCTGAGTCGTTAAATTGCGACTCTACTTTGTCTCTATACTGTCTCTTAGCTTGTTTGATTGCCTTGCGGAGGGAATAGCTACACTGTTTGTATTCGGTCATGTTTCCGGTCACCTTGCCCTGACTAAAAGCAGTGGTTCGCGCTTTCAGTTTTGCGCGAATGCTGCCATCAATCAACGGTTTCTGGTTGGGGAATGTTTTAATCGACGCTGTGGGTACAACATCACCGATACACTTGCTAATAAACTCGCTTACCGAATCAGCGTATTCATCAATGTTATTGTCCGACGCTATGCGGAACATATCCCAGT
This sequence comes from Salvelinus namaycush, assembly GCF_016432855.1. Taxonomy (NCBI): domain Eukaryota; kingdom Metazoa; phylum Chordata; class Actinopteri; order Salmoniformes; family Salmonidae; genus Salvelinus; species Salvelinus namaycush. Next base: position 6,869,982 of record NC_052316.1, read on the forward strand.
CCACGTGATCGAAGCAATCTTGAAGCGTGGAATCCGATTGGTCGGACCAGCGTTGAACAGAACTGAGCACAGGCGCTTCCTGTTTAAGTTTCTGTCTATAGGCTGGAAGAAACAAAATGGAGTCGTGGTCAGATTTTCCGAAAGGAGGGTGGGGGAGGGCTTTATATGCGTCGCGGAAGTTAAAATAACAATGATCCAGGGCCTCCCGGGTGGCGCAGTGGTCTAGAGCACTGGATCGCAGTGCTAGCTGCGCCACCAGAGTCTCTGGGTTCGCGCCCAGGCTCTGTCGCAGCCGGCCGCGACCGGGAGGTCCGTGGGGCTTAGCGTCGTCCGGGTTAGGGAGGGTTTGGCCGGTAGGGATATCCTTGTCTCATCGCGCTCCAGCGACTCCTGTGGCGGGCCGGGCGCAGTGCGCGCTAACCGAGGGGGGCGGGTGCACGGTGTTTCCTCCGACACATTGGTGCGGCTGGCTTCCGGGTTGGAGGCGCGCTGTGTTAAGAAGCAGTGCGGCTTGGTTGGGTTGTGCTTCGGAGGACGCATGGCTTTCGACCTTCGTCTCTCCCGAGCCCGTACGGGAGTTGTAGCGATGAGACAAGATAGTAATTACTAGCGATTGGATACCACGAAAATTGGGGAGAAAAGGGGATAAAAAAATTAAAAAAAAGAATAACAATGATCCAGGGTTTTGCCAGCACGGGTCGCGCATTCGATATGCTGATAAAATTTAGGGAGCCCTGTTTTCAGATTAGCCTTGTTAAAATCCCCACCTACAATAAATGCAGCCTCAGGATATGTGGTTTCCAGTTTACATAGAGTCAAATTAAGTTCTTTCAGGGCCGTCGATGTGTCTGCTTGGGGGGGAATATATACGGCTGTGATTATGATCGAAGAGAATTCTCTTGGTAGATAATGCGGTCGGCATTTGATTGTAAGGAATTCTAGGTCAGGTGAACTGTAACGGCTGTCTTCGGGTGAAAGAGAGGAGGACCAAAATGCAGCGTGATGATAATCCATATTTTAATTAGGATATTTAAACGACGAACAAAAACAACAAACTGACAGAAGGAACCGAAAACGCTACAGTCCTGAACATGGGAACACAGAACAGATGAACACACGAACAATCACCCACAAACAAACAGTGAAAACAGGCTACCTTAAAACCTTTTCTCAATAGGGGGGCGCTGTTTTCACTTAATAAAAAATCGTGCCCAAATTAAACTGCCTCCTACTCTATTCTAGATCGTACAATATGCATATTATTATTACTATTGGATAGAAAACACTCTCAAGTTTCTAAAACCGTTTGAATTATATCTGTGAGTAAAACAGAACTCATTTTGCAGCAAACATCCTGTCAGGAAGTGAAAAATCTGAAATCGAGGCTTTGTTCCAGGGCCTTCCTATTCATTTGCTTGAAATCTATGGATATACATGCACTTCATAAGCCTTCCACTAGATGTCAACAGGCAGTGGGAGGTGGAATTGGGTGTCTAGCTTGATCTGAGGTCGAACAAGAGCTTTTGGAATGACGTGTCTGGAAATTTCATTGTCTTCGAAGGCGCGAGAAGGAACCCCAGATTGTCTTCTGAAAAGCTTTCGGTATACACGGTAGATATCTCCGGCTCTGATTTTATTTGATAGATGTGATAAAAACATCATAAAGTAGTTTTTTTAAACCGAGTTGTATCAGTTTATTGAACGTTAATTGCGAGTTTTGGAATTTTCTTTTCTTTGCGTGAGGTGAAGTTGGGCACGTTTACGCCACATGGCTAGCTATGGTTGCTAATTCGACAGGAGAAGAGGACATTCTAAAACCAAACAACGATTATTCTGGACCAAGGACTCCTTGTACAAGATTCTGATGGAAGCTCAGCAAAAGTAGGAACCATTTATGATGTTATTTTGTATTTCTGTGGAAAAGGTTTAGTTCTATTTTCCCCCCTTATTGCGGGCGCTGTCTCGCTATAACGTAAGCTGTTTGTTATGGTAAAGTTATTTTAAAAAATCTAACACGGCGATTGCATTAAGAACTAGTGTATCTTTCATTTGCTGTCCAACATGTATTTTTTAGTAAAGTTTATTTTATTTTTATTAGAGTTATTTGGTCAGATTAGGTGAGTGTCAGAAATATATCCGGAGATTCTGGGAAAAAGTTGCTACATTTTCATAATGTATAACCACGGTTTTCAGCTCAAAATATGCACATTTTCGAACAAAACATAAGTGTATTGTATAACCTGATGTTATAGGACTGTCATCTGATGAAGTTGGTCAAGGTTAGTGAATAATTTTATATATCTTTTGCTGTTTTTTTGCGATCGCTACCTTTGCGGTGAATGCATGCGGTTGTGTGTTTGGCTATTGTGGTAAGCTATATTGTGTTTTCGCTGTAAAACACTTAAAAAATCTGAAATATTGGCTGGATTCACAAGATTTTTATTTTTCATTTGCTGTACACCATGTATTTTTCATAAATGTTTTATGATGAGTATTTAGGTATTTCACGTTGCTCTCTGTAATTATTCTTGCTGCTTCGGTGCTATTGGTGATTGTAGCTGCAATGTAAAACTATGATTTTATACCTCAAATATGCACATTTTCGAACAAAACATAGATTTATTGTATAACATGTTATAAGACTGTCATCTGATGAAGTTGTTTCTTGGTTAGTGACTAATTATATCTCTATTTGGTCGGTTTTGTGATAGCTACCTATGCGGTAAAAAAATTGTGAAAATATGCGGTTGAGTCTTTTGCTATTGTGGTTAGCTAATAGAAATACATTGTGTTTTCGCTGTAAAACATTTTAAAAATCGGAAATGATGGCTGGATTCACAAGATGTGTATCTTTCATTTGGTGTCTTGGACTTGTGATTTCATGATATTTATATGCTAGTATTTACTTGTGGCGCTATGCTAGGCTATGTTAGTCAGCTTTTTACTGATGAGGATGCTCCCGGATCCGGGATGAGTACCAAGTAGAAGTTAATATGGTTCCCAATCAGAGACAATGACAAACACCTGCCTCTGATTGAGAACCATATTAGGCCAAACAACAAACCCAACATAGAAACACAAAACATAGAATGCCCACCCAGCTCACGTCCTGACCAACTAAACAAAGACTAAACAAAGGAAATAAGGTCAGGGACGTGACAGTACCCCCCCCCCCCCCCAAGGTGCGGACTCCGGCCGCAAAACGGAGGGTCTGGGTGGGCATCTGTCACGGTGGCGGCTCTGGCGCTGGACGTGGCCCCCACCCCACCATAGTTAATCCTCGCTTCCGTGGGCTCCTCTTAACGGCGACCCACCAAATTAACCCCACTGGACTGATGGGCGCCTCTGGACTGAGGGGCAGCTCCGGACTGAGAGGCAGCTCCGGACTGAGGGGCAACTCCGGACTGAGGGGCAGCTCCGGACTGAGGGGCAATTCCGGCATCGCCGGCATGACAGGCAGCTCTGGCAGCTCCTGGCTGACTGACGACTCTCGCAGGTCCTGGCTGACTGACGGCTCTGGCAGGTCCTGGCTGAATGACGGCTCTGGCAGGTCCTGGCTGGCTGACGGCTCTGGCAGCTCCTGGCTGGCTGACGGCTCTGGCAGCTCCTGGCTGGCTGACGGCTCTGGCAGCTCCTGGCTGGCTGACGGCTCTGGCAGCTCCTGGCTGGCTGACGGCTCTGGCAGCTCCTGGCTGGCTGACGGCTCTGGCAGGTCCTGGCTGACTGACGGCTCTGGCAGGTCCTGGCTGACTGACGGCTCTGGCAGGTCCTGGCTGACTGACGGCTCTGGAAGCTCCAGTCTGGCGGGCGGCTCTGGCGGCTCCTGACTGGCGGACGGCTCTGGCGGCTCCTGACTGGCGGCTCCTGACTGACGGACGGCTCTAGCGGCTCCTGACTAACGGACGGCTCTAGCGGCTCCTGACTGACGGACGGCTCTAGCGGCTCCTGACTGACGGACGGCTCTGAAGGCTCAGGACAGACGGGCGGCTTTGAAGGCTCAGGACAGACGGGCGGCTTTGAAGGCTCAGGACAGACGGGCAGCTCAGACGGCGCTGGGCAGACGGGCAGCTCAGACGGCGCTGGGCAGACGGGCAGCGCAGGCGACGCTGGGCAGACGGGCACCGCAGGCGGCAGCTCAGACGGCGCTGGGCAGACGGGGGACTCTGGCCTGCTGAGGCGCACAGTATGCCTGGTGCGTGGTGCCGGAACTGGTGGTACCGGGCTGGAGACACGCACCACAGGGCGAGTGCGTGGAGGAGGAACAGGGCTCTGAAGATGCACAGGAAGCCTGGTGCGTGGTGTTGGCACTGGTGTTACTGGGATGGGGCGAGGAGGTGGCACCGGATATACCGGACCGTGAAGGCGTACTGGAGCTCTTAACTTCTTATGGCTGCAGCCCGACGCCGGTACACTTATGACAACAGCCAGCTCAAGTGCAGGGCGCGAAATTCAAAATATATATTTTTTAAATATTTAACTTTCACACATTAACAAGTCCAATACAGCATATGAAAGGTACACATCTTGTGAATCCAGCCAACATGTCCGATATTAAAATGTTTTACAGCGAAAACACCACGTATATTTATGTTAGCTCACCACCAAATACAAAAGAGGACAGACATTTTTCACAGCACAGGTAGCATGCACAAAGCCAATCTAACTAACCAAGAACCAACCAAACTAACCAACAAACAACTTCATCAGATGACAGTCTTATAACATGTTATACAATAAATCTATGTTTTGTTCGAAAAATGTGCATATTTCAGGTATAAATCATCGTTTACATTGCAGCTACAATCAGAAATTGCACCGAAAGCAGACAGAAAAATTACAGACACCAACGCCAAATAAATAAATACTCATCATAAAACATTTCTGAAAAATACATAGTGTACAGCAATTGAAAGACAGGCATCTTGTGATTCCAGACAATATTTCCGATTTATCAAGTGTTTTACAGCGAAAACACAATATAGCGTTATATTTGCTTACCACAATAGCCAGAAACACAAGCCATTTCCCAGTAGCAAAAGTAAGCGATCGTAACAAACAAGCAAAAGATATATAATTTTTGACTAACCTTGATTTTCTTCCTCAGATGACAGTCCTATAACATCAGGTTATACATACACTTATGTTTTGTTCGACAATGTGCATATTTAGAGCTGAAATCAATGGTTACACCGTGTGCTAACTTAGCTACTTTTTCCCACTACGTCCGGATTTTTCCTGACACTTTTTCTGACACACATATTCTGACCAAATAGCTATTCATAAACATAACTAAAAAATACATGTTGTATAGGAAATGATAGATCCATTAGTTCTTAATGAAATCGCAGTGTTAGAATTCTAAAAAATAACTTCATTACGATATGCAGCTTCGGTATAGCTAGAGTACCCAAACGTTGGCCGCCCACGACTAGTACAACATGTTCGACAGATATATGAAATAGCATCATAAAATGTTTCTTACTTTTGCTGATCTTTCATCAGAATGTTGGACAAGGTGTCCTTTGTCCAGAACAGTCGTTGTTTGGAATTAGAACGGACACTTTCCCTCTTCATTTAGCATGCGCGCTAGCCAAGTGGCACGGATCTCTCCATCGTCAACAAAGTCAGAGAACGGAACACGGCAAAACTCCCGAAAAAATTTCAATAATCTGATTAAACTATATTGAAAAAACATACTTTACCATGATATGGTCACATGTATCAGATAAAATCAAAGCCGGAGATAGTAGTCGTCCATAACGGCAGCTAAACAGAAGGCAATCCCACTGTCCACCGCGCGCTCCTCAGAGTACCGGAAATGAGGGACACGTCATACAAAGAGCCTGTATTCCACTTCAGACCGAGATAAACACGAAATTTCTTCTCTCACAGCCTCTTGACATCCAGGGGAAGGTCTATGAAGTGCACGTAGACTCTTACGTTTCATGCCCATGTATAGGCAGGAAGAAAAACAGAGCCTCGATTTCAGACTTTCCACTTCCTGGTCAGGAAGTTTGTGCCAAATGAGTTCTGTTTGACTCACAGATATAATTCAAACGGTTTTAGAAACTAGAGAGGGTTTTCTATCCAATAGTAATAATAATATGCATATTGTACGAGCAAGAATTGAGTACGAGGTCGTTTGAAATGGGCACATTTTATCTGGCTACTCAATACTGCCCCTTGCAGCCCAAACAGGTTAAGCACCAAGCCTGCCCAACCTTACCTGGTTGAATGCTCCCCATAGCCAGGCCAGTGCGGCGAGGTGGAATAGCCCGCACTGGGCTGTGCTGGCGAACCGGGGACACCATGCGTAAGGCTGGTGCCATGTACACCGGCCCGAGGAGACGCACTGGAGACCAGCTGCGTTGAGCCGGCTTCATGGCACCTGGCTCGATGCCCACTCTAGCCCGGCCGATACGTGGAGCTGGGATGTACCGCACCGGGCTAAGCACACGTACAGGAGACACCGTGCGCTTTTCCGCATAACACGGTGTCTGCCCGTACTCTCGCTCTCCACGGTAAGCACGGGAAGTTGGCGCAGGTCTCCTACCTGACTTCGCCACACTCCCCTTTAGCCCCCCCCCAAGACATTTTTGGGGCTGACTCTCAGGCTTCCAGCCTCGCTTCCGTGCTGCCTCCTCATACCACCACCTCTCGGCTTTAGCTGCCTCCAGCTCTTCACGAGGGCGGCGATATTCTCCAGCTTGAACCCAGGGTCCCTTACCGTCCAGAATTTCCTCCCATGTCCAGAAGTCCTGAGTACGCTGCTGCTGCTGTCGCTGCTGCATGTTACCACGCTGCTTGGTCCGGGTTTGGTGGGTGATTCTGTAACGGCTGTCTTCGGGTGAACGAGAGGAGGACCAAAATGCAGCGTGATGATAATCCATATTTAATTAGGATATTTAAATGACGAACAAAAACAACAAACTGACAGAAGGAACCGAAAACGCTACAGTCCTGAACATGGGAACACAGAACAGATGAACACACGAACAGGAACAATCACCCACAAACAAACAGTGAAAACAGGGTACCTTAATATGGTTCCCAATCAGAGACAACGACAAACACCTGCCTCTGATTGAGAACCATATTAGGCCAAACAACAAACCCAACATAGAAACACAAAACATAGAATGCCCACCCAGCTCACGTCCTGAGCAACTAAACAAAGACTAAACAAAGGAAATAAGGTCAGGAACGTGACATGAACAAAAGGACTTGAGTTCCTGTATGTTGTTATGATCACACCACGTCTCGTTAATCATAAGGCATACAGCCCCGCCCTTCTTCTTACCAGAGAGATGTTTGTTTCTGTCGGCGTGATGCGTGAAGAAGCCAGGTGGCTGTACCGACTCTGATGATGTAAACCCAGATGCAGACACGTAGAATAAACAATGGTTTAATAGTCCAATGGGCAGGCAAGAGACAGGTCAAGACAGGCAGGTGTCAATAATCCAGAGATGTGGCAAGTTAAAGGTCGGCAGACAGGCTCAGGGGCAGGCAGAGTGGTCAAGCAGGAGGGTACAGAAATGGGACAGGCGAGGGTCAAAACCACGAAGGCGAGAAAAAGAGAGGCTGGGAAAAAAACAGAAGTTGACAGGACAAACGCTGGTAAGCTTGACGAACAAGATGAACTGGCAACAGAAACAGAGAACATAGGTATAAATACACACGGGATAATGGGGAAGATGGTCGACACCTGGAGGGGGGTGGAGACAAGCACAAAGACAGGTGAAACAGATCAGGGCGTGACAAGATGACAAAGACATTGTGAAGATGAACTGTTGAGAGTTTACCAGGACTTGTTATGATGACCCATGTATATTTGAAGAATGGCCATAATAATGCAATAGCAGTGATGAATCGCTCTATTGCTGTTACATAGTCTGTGTCAGTAATTACACTACTCCAAAATGGCCACCCAGTTTCTTTCACCTCCTGTACTCAATATGAACTCTTGTGGGACTAGTATCTCCGGGTAGAATTCAAGTACAAAATATCAATGCATTGCTATTGATGGGCATTTTAGAACAGCTCAAAGGCCATCAAGACTTTTAGAACTTTATTCATCATTAATTACACATTTTCTGAAGCAATACTAGCTCGAGTCTGCTGGACCAATAGTGTCAATGAAAGGACGGGAATAAGGAACCATTTATCTCAGACAGACAATCGCTAATTGTTAACACTTTGGAGAAAGTTTGGGAGATGCTGCGATTGTGTGATTACTTGGTGTTAGTCATGATGTCTGTGCAGGGAGGGGTAATCAGAGATAATTGTCTCCAATCATCGTGGCATTTCATCTAATCACTGATGCACCTGCACTTTTCAATTTCAACAGAGTTTAAGGCGGTGAGATAGTTCTTTCTTCCGTTTCCTTATGGGTAGTACGCTGTTAAACTGAAGTGCTTTGTAACACCCCAACTAGTGGTAACTGAGCCGCCACCAACGCGAAAGAGCTGCTTAATAATTTAAATCGGAATGATATTTTACTCAGGCTACCTCGCCTCAAGCCCAGATTTTGACCAAAAAATGTGAACTTGAATGCCAGAGGTGCCTGGGAGAATAGCAACAGTAACCCAGACAACACATCACCCAGAGATGTTTTGAAACATCACATGGTGTGTTGTAACACCACTTAATCGAGTGTTCTGCAACACCTTGTGTTGTTTACTCTGTCTAAAGCTTCTAAATACTATTATGGTGTTTCACATTCTGTCTAGTGCAGAAAGAGACCACGTCTTCTGGAGTATGTTCATATTTAGCATTGATTTATGTATCTGATCATTTGACAGTTTAACCCATTTTGGTAAGCATTGTTGAGCACAATGTTCAGTCCACCAGCAATAACTATAGGTTTACAGCAAACATTGCAAGATGCTGTATTTGCCTCAACCATTAAAAGTTGGAGATGTGGGAATGGGTCGTCTAATCATTGAATGTAATTTTGTGTGATGGTTTTTATATCCATCCGTTCATGATCCATTTCACCTCATGGCACAACAAGCTGCTTACTACTAATATAGATGTATACTTTTCTTTCTTCAAACATGCAAACAGCATTGCGTAAATGAGTCATAAAGTCTGAAAATGTTTAATTACACACAAGCCATTTGGCAATATAGGAAATTCAAGGAGATTAAAACCAGACTTCCAATAAATTAACTACATTTGGTTATGCTCGTAAAATATATTTACATTTGGAGCAACATATTACTTTGGATTTAGTTTGACATTTTTTGGTAAAATGAAATTAACAAATCATTTTCATTAAGTATATGTTGGTTGTTTTTTGAGTCCATTTCAATTCACCCCAGAATAATTTTTTACAGTGTGGCTGTGTTGTTGAGTCTGTAAAGAAGTCAGCGGTTCAATTCCCGATTCCACCTGTCCCACTTTCACTCCCTCTCTGTCTCCTCATGTTTCTAATCTGTCTAAATAAAGCATTGAAAAAATATATTTTTGTGTGTTTTGATGCAGCCCAGAATAATTACATGCTCTGAAACCCCAAAAAGTGTTTTCACAACACTCTTAAAAACACATTATTCAGATAGAAGAACCACTTTGGGTGTTTCAGAGTACTTCTATTTTGTTTTTAAAACACTTTCTGTGCATCAGAATACTTACATTGGGTTTACATCCAAACACCAGATCTCAGCTTAGGTGCACTACTTTTCATGGTTTCATTACACAAGCAGTGTTTAGTGTCTTTCTATTTTTACAGTGAACTCCAGAAGGGAGTGTTTCCCAACTACCCCTGGATTGTCGCAATGTAAAGGCAATCGGTTCACTTACAAATAATCATCTGGTTAATTTACAAATAATCGTCATCTCACAATCAATAGCAATCCACCATTAAGGTCACTTCAAGAAACAGCCTACAATTGCTGTGTGCAACAAAGGCACGATGAAACCAAAATGCAAGGCAGATATGCGACTCCACACAATGTATTCCTATTAAATCAGTATCCACTCAGTTTTTTTTCATTAAAGGGAAAATACACTCAAATACTATCTTTTGGAATTTTCTTTATTTGTTCACTGTTGAAACAGACCCAAAATGTTTTGCATGTCAGCAACCAATTTTTCAAGATATTAGACTTTCAAGAAGCAAAGTGTCACCGGCCACATCATCATGATTTTGCTAAATGTGATTTTCTAATTGCAGGTCTCGGCGAGCAATTTGATGACATGGAGATTTTATAAGACATTCAGAGCATCAAAGCATAACATGATTGGTCTGAGCGCTGCCTAGTGACATCAAGGTTTGCGGGCCCTGAGTCAAATACATGTAGTGGCTGTTGGTTAGTACAGGCAATGAGCTACTCAGATGGAAGGTCTATTTCTATTTGACTAACAGAATACACTCTCTGGAAAAAAAGGAGAAAATGGATCTGATATTTACTGGTGAAGCTGAGTCTGTCACAAATAATTAAACCATTATTTCAACTTAAACTCGAGCACTCGAGTTCTCACATCCTTGAAGCATAAATGCCTCTAATTGCCACAGGTTGAGTGAAAGGACAACAGAATGCCTCTAGTTTTGTTCCATCTATGCATATTTGTATTATTTTGTACTATTTGACACTAGTATACAGTGGTGGAAAAAGTACTAAATTGTCATACTTGAGTAAAAGTAAAGATGCTTTATTGGAAAATGATTAGAAGGGTAATGTGAAAGTCACCCAGTAAAATACTACTTGAGTAAAAGTATCTGGTTTAAAATGTACTTATGTACAGTGGTGGAAAATGTACTCAATTGTCATACTTGTGTAAGGCCTGGGTGTCGGAGTGTGGAGTCAACACGCAGGAAACAGCAGGTGCCAAATACAAAATGTTCTTTAATGAACACGGACCATCTAGTCCACCCTATTAACACACTGGGTGTACTATCTAACCAACCCCAGACACGGGGAAAAGGAACACAGTCCAGAAAACACGTAGCACACAATCAACACCACTACTTACAAGCAAACAATCCCGCACAAAGAAACGTGCGGGCCGGCTGACTAATAAGCCCAACTAATTAACCCTAATACACCACAGGTGAACCCAATAACCACATAGGGAGGGGGAGAAAAAGATCAGTGGCAGCTAATAGGCCGGTGACGACGACCGCCGAACGCCACCCGCACGGGAAGGAGAGCCTGCCTCGGTCGAAGTCGTGACAGTACCCCCCCTCTGACGCGCGGCGCCCGCAGCGCGCCGACACCGGCCTCGAGGTCGACCCGGAGGACGAGGTGCAGGGCGATCCGGATGGAGGCGATGGAAATCCCTCAGCATCGACGGATCCAAAATGTCCCCCACCGGTACCCAGCACCTCTCCTCCGGACCGTACCCCTCCCAGTCCACGAGGTACTGAAGGCCCCTCACCCGGCGTCTCGAGTCCAGAATGGCCCGTATCGTGTACGCCGGGGACCCCCCGATGTCCAGAGGGGGAGGAGGGACCTCCGGCACCTCACCGTGCTGTAGGGGACACGTTAGTAGAGGAGTGGCGTAGTGAGTTCTGGGCCATTTCAGCCCAGGGAATGTATCTCGCCCACTCCCCTGGCCGGTCCTGGCAATACGACCGCAGAAACCTACCCACCTCCTGGTTCACTCTCTCCACCTGCCCATTACTCTCAGGGTGATACCCGGAGGTCAGGCTGACCGAGACCCCCAAACGCTCCATGAACGCCCTCCATACTCGGGACGTGAATTGGGGACCCCGATCAGAAACGATGTCCTCCGGCACCCCGTAGTGCCGGAAGACGTGGGTGAATAATGCCTCCGCAGTCTGTAGGGCTGTAGGAATACCGGGCAACGGGAGGAGACGACAGGACTTCGAGAACCGATCCACAATCACCAGTACCGTAGTGTTTCCCTGAGACGGTGGAAGATCGGTCAGAAAATCTACGGACAGGTGCGACCAAGGCCGTTGTGGAACGGGGAGGGGTTGTAACTTCCCTCTAGGAAGGTGCCTAGGAGCCTTACTCTGGGCGCATACCGAACAGGAGGAAACATAAACCCTAACGTCTCTCGCCAAGGTAGGCCACCAATACCTCCCCCGAAGACTCCCCACCGTCCTCTTCACCCCAGGGTGACCCGAGGAGGGTAGAACGTGAGCCCACCGAATCAATTTGTCCCGAACACCAAGCGGCACGTACTTCCGCCCCACCGGACACTGAGGAGGAGCGGGTTCCGCCCGTAACGCCCGCTCGATGTCCGAGTCCACTTCCCACACCACTGGTGCTATCAGCCTTGAGGCGGGAAGGATGGGAGTGGGTTCGGTGGGCCGATCGTCCGAGTCGTAAAAACGGGACACTGCATCCGCCTTTACGTTCTGAGAGCCCGGTCTATATGTTAACGTAAACTGGAATCGGGTAAAGAACATGGCCCACCTTGCTTGACGTGGGTTCAGTCTCCTAGCTGCCCGAATATACTCCAGATTCTGGTGGTCGGTCCAGATGAGAAAAGGGTGCTTAGCCCCCTCAAGCCAGTGTCTCCACACCTTCAGGGCACTGACCACTGCTAACAACTCCCGGTCCCCCACATCATAGTTACGCTCCGCTGAACTGAGCTTCTTCGAGAAGAAAGCACAGGGGTGGAGTTTTGGTGGCGTACCAGAGCGCTGTGATAGCACGGCACCTACCCCAGCCTCGGACGCGTCCACCTCCACTATGTATGCTAGAGAGGGATCCGGATGCGCCAACACGGGCGCATCCGTGAACAGCGCCTTCAACCTGTTGAAAGCTCCGTCCGCTTTTGCTGACCACTGCAGCCGCACCGGACCCCCCTTCAGCAGTGAGGTAATGGGAGCTGCTACCTGACCAAAACCCCGGATAAACCTCCGGTAGTAGTTGGCAAAACCCAAAAACCGCTGCACCTCTTTTACCGTGGTCGGAGTCGGCCAAATACGCACGGCCTTAATGCGGTCACTCCCTACCACCACGCCCGAGGTGGAAATGCGATAACCCAGAAAAGAGACGGCTCGTTTAGAGAACACACACTTCTCACCCTTGACATATAGGTCATGCTCCAGCAGTCTACCAAGCACCTTGCGCACCAGAGACACATGTGCGGCGTGAGTGGCTGAATAGATCAGAATGTCATCGATATAAACAACCACTCCCTGCCCGTGCAGGTCCCTGAAAATATCGTCTACAAAGGATTGGAAAACGGCTGGAGCATTCTTTAACCCATATGGCATGACGCAGTACTCATAATGGCCCGATGTGGTACTAAATGCGGTTTTCCACTCGTCTCCTTTCCGAATACGCACCAGACTATACGCGCTCCTGAGATCCAATTTTGTGAAGAACTGCGCTCCGTGAAATGATTCCATTGCTGTAGCAATGAGAGGTAGTGGGTAACTAAACCCTACGGTGATGGCATTTAGACCTCTATAATCAATACACGGACGCAAACCTCCCTCCTTTTTCTTCACAAAAAAGAAACTCGAGGAGGCGGGTGAGATGGAGGACCGAATGTACCCCTGTCCCAGAGACTCAGTGACATATGTCTCCATAGCCACCGTCTCCTCTTGGGACAATGGGTACACGTGACTCTTGGGAAGCGCAGCGTCTACCTGGAGATCTATCGCACAATCCCTTCCCGGTCGATGAGGTGGTAATTTAGTCGCTTTCTTTTTACTGAAAGCGATTGCCAAATCGGCATACTCGGGGGGAATGCACACCGGGGAACCCTGGTCTGGACTTTCCACCGACGTGGCACCGATGGAAACTCCCAAACACCTTCCAGAACACTCCTTTGACCACCCCTGGAGAACCCCCTGTCTCCACGAAATTTTAGGATTGTGCCGGGCCAGCCAGGGAATCCCTAGCACCACTGGAAACGCAGGCGAATCAATAATATAAAAGCTGATACGCTCCTTATGATTCCCCTGCGTCACCATGTCCAGGGGGACAGTGGTCTCCCTGACCACCCCTGACCCTAATGGCCGGCTATCTAGGGAGTGCACGGGAAAGGGAGAATCTATCGGCACAAGCGGAACCCTTAACCTAAGAGCGAGTCCGCGATCCATAAAGTTCCCAGCTGCGCCTGAATCGACTAGCGCCCTATGCTGGGAAGAGGGGAAACATTTCAGAAAAAAAATCAAGACAAACATGTGACTAACAGGGTTTCTGGGTGAGTTTGGTGCTGACTCACCTGGGGTGATCGAGAAGCGTTCCGCCTGCCATCTCGACTCCCAGACGGACCCCCCCAGCACCGATCGGCCGTGTGTCCTCTCCGACCACAGCTGGTGCAGGGAGAGCCTCCTCCTCCGGTATCCCTCGGCCCAGCCCCTCCCAACTCCATTGGAATAGGAGCGGAGGGGCTGGGTGGTGGAACGTACAGGACCCTCTCAGAACGCCCGCGGGCAGCCAGCAGATTGTCCAGACGGATGGACATGTCAATCAGCTCATCCAGAGAAAGAGCGGTGTCCCGACATGCTAGCTCCCTGCGGACGTCCTCCCGGAGACTACACCGGTAGCGATCAATAAGGGCCCTGTCATTCCACCCAGATCCTGCAGCCAGGGTCCGGAACTCCAGCGCGTAATCCTGGGCACTCCTCTTCTCCTGCCTAAGGTGGAACAGTCGTTCTCCCGCCGCTCGGCCCTCTGGAGGATGGTCAAATACGGCCCGAAAACGGCGGGTGAATTCTGGGTAATGCTCCTTCGCCGAGTCTGGGCCATTCCAGACCGCGTTGGCCCACTCCAGAGCACGACCCGTGAGGCAGGAGACGAGGACACGCACCCTCTCCGCTCCCGAGGGAGTGGGTCTTACGGCGGCAAGGTACAGTTCCAGTTGGAGTAGGAACCCCTGGCACCCCACCGCCGATCCATCATAATCCCTCGGGAGTGTCAGACGGAGAGCGCTGGAGCCGAGGAATGAAGAGTCCTGGGCTGGAGGAGCCGAAGGTGGAGAGAGGAAACCACTCCTCTCCCATCGATCCATTCGCTCCATCATCGAATCCATCGCTGTTCCAATACGGTGGAGAACAGTGGTATGCTGGAGCACCCGTTCCTCTATCGATGGGAGAGGGTTGGCTGCTGCTCCTGCTGACTCCATTTCGGGTGCGGGATTCTGTAAGGCCTGGGTGTCGGAGTGTGGAGTCAACACGCAGGAAACAGCAGGTGCCAAATACAAAATGTTCTTTAATGAACACGGACCATCTAGTCCACCCTATTAACACACTGGGTGTACTATCTAACCAACCCCAGACACGGGGAAAAGGAACACAGTCCAGAAAACACGTAGCACACAATCAACACCACTACTTACAAGCAAACAATCCCGCACAAAGAAACGTGCGAGCCGGCTGACTAATAAGCCCAACTAATTAACCCTAATACACCACAGGTGAACCCAATAACCACATAGGGAGGGGGAGAAAAAGATCAGTGGCAGCTAATAGGCCGGTGACGACGACCGCCGAACGCCACCCGCACGGGAAGGAGAGCCTGCCTCGGTCGAAGTCGTGACAACTTGTCACGTTCTGACCTTAGTTCCTTTTTTATGTCTTTATTTTAGTTGGTCAGGGCGTGAGTTGGGGTGGGCATTCTATGTGCACATTGGTTCTCCTTCCACCAACGAGAATCGTTACAATACTTGAGTAAAAGTATCTGGTTTGAAATGTACTTAAGTACAGTGGTGGAAAAATGTACTCAATTGTCATACTTTAGTAAAAGTAAATGCTACACATCAAATGTCTTATATTAAGAAAACCAGACAGCAAAATCCCACAAACGAAGTATGTGCTTAGTGAGTCCACCAGATCAGAGGCAGTAGGGATGACAATGCGTTATATGGATGATAGGTGGGTGTATTGGACCATATTACTGTCTTGCCTGAGCATTCGAAATGTAACGAGTACTTTTGGGTGTCGGGAAAGATATATGGGAGTAAAATGTTTTTTTTTTCTTGAGGAATGTAGTGGAGTAAAAGTTAAATTTGTCCAAAAATATGAATATTTAAAGTAAAATACAGATACCCAAGCTGAACCAAAGTGTGGCTAGTATTGATTAAAGATTATCGGACCTTTGAAAACAAAGGTCCGATAGCACCCAAGCTGAAGTGTGCCACCTGAGCAAGCACACTGCAACACTTTGTTTTCACTCCGATGTGTCACAGATTGTCACTAGCAAGGCCTCAGGGGCCAGTGAGACAATGGGTATGTTCAGGGTAAGAGCTTGTCGACAGCTACAGATGTGCTTTTCTGTCCTCCACCCACAGTCCGTTAGTGAAGACTTCTCAGACAAGCGTGGCTAATAGGGACCCATCAGCCTCAATTACAAGGCCCCTCTACAAGGCCCCCCTCATCTCCTCCTATCAGCCACCGGCAACATGAAGCAACGCTTGGACTACAGCCACAGTCTCTCCCACCATTTCTACGTATGAGATTATATTCTACATTGTGCAAGTGCATAGAAGTGAATTTGAAGAGAGTGTTGTGCGGGGGGGGGGGGGGGGGGCTTGAGGCGATGTAGCCTGAGAAAAACAGAATTCAGATTTAATTTAAGCAATATCCTTTCTGTCACGAGGTGTATCACACCAGTAACGCAGGTTTAATCAATGTATGGATCAATCAATGACAAAACAAGTATTTCCCCTTCCTCAAAACGGGAGCATTTTTGAGCACTTTATGTTCAACTGTCTTTGTAACTCTGCACATAGTGCCATAACACCAGTCTCCTGCTCTGCTCTCTAAGCCTCGCCATGACACCTCTGTCTCATTAAGGCAATCAGGAAGACATTTTTGTCATCTCGGATGAAAGTCCAATCAACCTGTTTGGCAGAGCTGTGTTTTATTCAAGGGATTTTCCTTCCATAGAGAATTACCTTTCAAAACCTCTCCAACATAATCTGGGGGATTTTGGTCCAAATTTCTTCAAAATTAAACGGGGTAAAAGCTCTGCTAGTTTAATCATTTAGCTGTGTATGAATACCTGAGTCAAACAACAGGATGTGAATGACTGCTTGTGTGAAGGTTGATATGGGAATGATCACTTAATTATGCACATGACAGTCAATGGACTGTGTGGTGCTGCTACGGAGACAATTTTTACACTTCTACTTATATTCTGAAACATGGGAGCATGGCCTTAGTAACAGGAACTATAGCTACCTCTGTGAGTACGGTAGATATTAGGTCGGGCATACATACACAGACATACCTGCAAATTAACTGGTTCATTGATGACCTGCAAATAATACCCGAACAAGTCAAATTGATGGCACTGAGTTAAGGTTTTATTTGTATTTATTTATTTTATTTAACCTTTATTTAACTAAACACGTCAGTTAAGAACAAATTCTTATTAACAATGACCTCCTACCAAAACGCAAAAGGCCTCCTGCGGGGACACGGGCTGGGATTAAAAATAAAATAAAAATATAGGACAAAACACACATCACGACAAGAGAGACACCACAACACTACATAAAGAGAGACCCAAGACAACAACATAGAATGGCAGCAACACATGACAACACAGCATAATAGCAATACAACATTACAACAACAGAGTAGCAACACAACATGATACAGTAGCAGCACAAAACATGTTACAAACATTATTGGGCAAAAACAGCACAAAGGGCAAGAAGGTAGAGACAACAATACATCATGCGAAGCAGCCACAACTGTCAGTAAGAGTGTCCATGATTGAGTCTTTGAATGAAGAGATCGAGATAAAACTGTCCAGTTTGAGTGTTTTTTGTAGCTCATTCCAGTTGCTAGCTGCAGCGAACTGAAAAGAGGAGCGACCAAGGGATGTGTGTGCTTTGGGGACCTTTAACAGAATGTGACTGGCAGAACGGGTGTTGTGTGTGGAGGATGAGGGCTGCAGTAGATATCTCAGATAGGGGGGAGTGAGGCCTAAGAGGGTTTTATAAATAAGCATCAACCAGTGGGTCTTGCAACGGTTATACAGAGATGACCAGTTTACAGAGGAGTATAGAGTGCAGTGATGTGTCCTATAAGGAGCGTTGGTGGAAAATCTGTTGGCCGAATGATAAAGAACATCTGGCCGCTCGAGAGTACCCTTACCTGCCGATCTATAAATGTCTCCATATACTAGCATGGTTAGGATGGTCATCTGAATCAGGGTTAGTTTGGCAGCTGGGGTGAAAGAGGAGCGATTACGATAGAGGAAACCAAGTCTAGATCCACCCTTAGCCTGTAGCCTTTGTTTTTTGCTTAGAGAAGGACAATGTGCCTTCTAGCCATACTCCCATGTACTTTTATAAGGTGACTACCTCAAGCTCTAAACCCTCAGAGGTAGTAATCACACAATTGCGGAGGGAGCATTCTTCTTACCAAACTTGACCTTTGTTTTGGAGGTGTTCAGAACAAGGTTAAGGGCAGAGAAAGCTTGTTGGACACTAAGAAAGCTTTGTTGTAGACAGTTTAACACAAAATCCGTGGAGGGGCCAGCTGATTATAAGACTGTATCATCTGCATATAAGTGGATGAGAGAGCTTCCTACTGCCTGAGCTATGTTGTTGATGTATATTGAGAAGAGCGTGGGGCCTAGGACCAAGCCTTGGGATACTCCCTTGGTGACAGACAGTGACTGAGACAGCAAATGTTCGGACTTTATACACTGCCCTCTTTGAGAGAGGTAGTTAGCAAACCAGGCCAAAGACCCTCAGAGACACCAATACTCCTTAGCCGGCCCACAAGTATTGAATGGTCTACCATATCAAAAGCTTTGGCCAAGTCAATAAATATAGCAGCACAACATTGCTTAGAATCAAGGGCAATGGTGACATCATTTGGGACCTTTAAGGTTGCAGTGATACATCCATATCCTGAGCGGAAACCAGATTGCATTTCAGAGAGAATACTATAGACATCAAGAAAGCCAGTCAGTTGATTATTGAGTTTTTCCAACACTTTAGATAAACAGGGCAAAAAATGTTGATGACATTATGCAATTTGATAAATCATGTCCTCTTTGGCATACAATGGCTTGCGCACATCACCCAGGTGAGTGCCACATCTATAAAAATAGATAGAAATTTACAATATAAATAGATTTTCTCCCCCTTAGGATAGAATGATATCCACAAATGCAATCCACCAATGTGTCAATAAAATATTGGAGGGAATACTCGAACGTACGACTTCAGCCAGATACTATTTACATGACAGTATCTTTCATTAGTCATTCAACCACTGTTGCACTGATTTCCCCCCTCCCCCACACCCTAATAAAGAAACCCAAATAAAAATGTTTAAAAAAAAATAAAGTTAAATTACAGATGTGTGATGAAACTGTCAAAATGTTGTAAAATGTACGCTCCCTCCTTACCCCTCCCTTCCATCTCATACTGCTCAAATGAACAGCAAACCTGTTTTCAAGAAACAGATAAAGCTAGATAGTTTGTGTGTATGTATTGATATGCAGAATACGTGTGCTACTTTTATATTGATGTATTTCTGTCCTTGAGCTGTTCTTGTCTATTAATATTCTGTATTATGTTATGTTTCATGATTTGTGTGGAACCCAGGTAGAGTAGCTTCTGCTTTCGCAACAACTAATGGGGATCCTAATAAAATACCAAAAACCAGGCACCTCTCCAAGCTGTTAATTACACTAAGACAAAGACAGGTCACAGTTTATCAATAAAAATAACACATTGTGGGTTTGGGAGGGGGGGAGGCGTAAATGAGACACAGAAAAAGTGTTAATTAACGCCAATCACGGTCGAATGCTCGGTGAAAGCCAGGTTCCCCGGGTCACAACTTGGGGTGCTAAAGTTAGTGCCTCTCTCTTTGTGTGTGTACAAAGACACTTGGTAATTACACGGCTCAGTGCACCCTGCTGCCAATGATATCTTGTTATTGCGTGGAGCTTATTATTTTTAATTGCTTCTAAACCATTTGCATTAGTGGGAAACATGAAGTTGAAGGCGATGGGAACGTTAACACTAGAAAAGCCTGGCGTCGAGGTACCCCCCTTCAAACCAACCAGTATTTTGGACGTCAACATTCTCACAGTGTAATAAATACATTTCATATGTACTATCACAAAAATAATCCTTCGGTTGTGTTTGTGAAGTTAAAATTAGAATATGAAAGAGAATGTATCTCAAAGAATACAAACAAGTTTCCATTTGTTTATGAAACTATAGGTTAAATGTACCAACAAGAAAACACAAACACCCCAATTGAACTAATAAGTGTTCTTATTTGTTACATTTCTACAGTGCTATTCATAATAATCTTTTTGCGCTTCAAAATAAAAAAAATAAAAAATAATACACCATCATGCGTAGCCTAACTATAGTTAGGTCAACTAATAGAGGCCAAGTCTTAGAGTACATGCATTCTCCAAAGACGGAGAGGGACAGTTGGTTGGTAAGAGGAAGATTGTCAGGGAGATGACTGATGAAGAGTCTAGTGACGATCATGTAGAGGGCTATTCTGGGAAACAACCTGAGTCGTGTAGCTACTGGACTTCTTCACAACGTGTAGCACCCACAGCTCTGGGCGACAGAGTGCTCAGCACACACAGTTCAGAGTAGTAGCCAGTTGTCTTCACTACGAGCTCTCTGCCTCAGCACTGCACTCCTTTGCTGCATCTCCCATTCCTCTCAAGCTTCAGGGGACTCCTCAATTTATGTTTTCAAAAGATCAGGAACTGGCAGCCAGGTGAAACAAAATCTAGTACAGAGCCCAGATGCATCATTCAAACAAGAAGAATTAGACAGACAGCTAGCTAGACATGCCAAAAAGAGTTAACCTGCCAGTCCATCTGCAAATCTGTGGGTCAAAACTACCAGAAATATGCAATACAACTTAATGTTATAAAAAAACTTCAACAGATGATTGAAAAAACAAATAATTTAAAACACATACAAATAAATAGATATGTACATATTTACAGGAGCTCTCTGCTTAAGTGCAAAAATCCATTAAAAATAACACAATCATAAAGATAATTTATTAATAATTTGTTAAGGGCAGGTTTTAACCCCTAGGAGTGGATGTCCGTGCCCCTGCGGAAATCGAATTAGCATAACAAAACAATCCCCATAAAAATCTGCCTGTTTAAGCTAGAGATATCTGCATGGGCTGCATCTCAATCCACCACATCCGCCGATGTCGGCCTTCTGCATCTGCGGTGGAGGGTGACCGAGCTACAGTGGTGTTCGTCAGACGTTCTTTTCACAAAAATGTCCATAGCGTGCAAAAGGTTTCGCCTACAAACTATTATGACCCCTTTATGGAAAGATGACTCTCTCACAAACACGTTTTACTCTACAAGGCCCACAAGCGTCACGGGACTCGTCCGAAGTTGGTACCGCCGATCTGCCAACTTATCTGTAGCGTTCGAACACACAATAATATGACCACTCCATGGAACGATGATATACATATCTGTTATTTTGCTTCAGGATGCTCACAAGCCTCACAAGTCTCGTCTGAAGGTAGCCCAGCACCAGTTTAAAAAAATGAATGGAAGTATACACTGAGTGTACAAAACATTAGGAACACTTGC
The DNA here is from genome assembly GCF_016432855.1 of Salvelinus namaycush. Taxonomy (NCBI): domain Eukaryota; kingdom Metazoa; phylum Chordata; class Actinopteri; order Salmoniformes; family Salmonidae; genus Salvelinus; species Salvelinus namaycush. The sequence goes on from NC_052316.1 coordinate 6,891,479, forward strand.
TCTTTCCTTGACATAGACTGACCAGGTGAATCCAGGTGAAAGCTATGATCCCTTATTGATGTCACTAGTTAAATCCACTTCAATCAGTGTAGATGAAGGGGAGGAGACAGGTTAAAGAAGGATTTTTAAGACTTCAAATAGTCCAGGCAGCCATTTGATTAGCTGTTCAGGAGTCTTATGGCTTGGGGGTAAAGTTGTTAAGAAGCCTTTTAGACCAAGACTTGGCACTCTGGTACCGCTTGGCGTACGGTAGCAGAGAGGACAGTCTATGTGTGGGCTGGAGTCTTTGGTCATTTTTACTACCATCCTCTGACACCGCCTGGGAACTGCAACGCTGCTGGGTTTTTCACGCTCAACAGTTTTCCATGTGTATCAAGAATGGTCCACCACCCAAAAGACATCCAGCCAACTTGACACACAACTGTGGGAAGCATTGGAGCCAACATGGGTCAGCATCCCTGTGGAATGCTTTCGACACCTTGTAGAGCCCATATCCCGACCAAAATGAGGTTGTTCTGAGGTTAAAAGGGGGTGAAACACAATATTAAAAAAGGTGTTTTTTAATGTTTTGTACACTCAGTGTATATGTGATCTGTTTCAAGAAGCTAGGTGTATGTCGCACGTCCCTACTTCACTGGAGAGGCATTTGAAAGTTTTTCTTTTATTTATTTTTATCAAAATGCATTTTTTGGGCAGAAATGCCTTTTGGAACATGTCAACTTTCATGTGCTTTAATAATAAAATGTGTGCCATCTGTAAATATGAATACAATTGTTAAATTACAAGCCTAGTTGGTTTAGCAATAGAAAAAGCAAGGAACCTTCCCGTTAGCCATGATTGGCTGAGATAATGGATGGGCTGGACATGCCGAGAGATGAGTTCGGATTGGTCTGCCATGTAGCAAACTTCTGTCTATAACATGAGCTGCTCATAATGTGTAGATAATCCTTGCTACTGTTGCTTTTTTGAAAGATATAACATAAGTCATGGAGAACTGCTGTTACTGCGCTCAACAACATTTCTGTCCAGAATTAAGCAGCTGCTTCTGACAAAGATCAATGGGAAACCGGTCAGTGTGAACCGGAGTGACTTGACACAACAACGGGGCAAACAAGCTGCAGCTAGATACAAACCAAACAGAACAGACATGCTGCCGGAGGAAACACTGTACACCTGGCGACTGTGTCAGCGCACACTGCACCCGGCCCACCACAGGAGTCACTAGTGCGCGATGGAAGGACATCCCCGTCGACCAAACCTTCCCCTAACCCGGACAACGCTGGGCCAATTGTGCGCCACCCCATGGGTCTCCCAGTTGCGGCCGGCTGCGACAGAGCATGGACTCAAACCTCAAATCTCTAGTGCCTTAGACCACTGCGCCACTCGGGAGGCCCCGCAAGAGAATGATTACATGACCCATCAAGTTAGCCAGGTGTGTCTGGGGTTGATTTCGGCTATCTATTGAATTTCATGAACATGTGTACATATCTAGACAATAGTGACCCATCCACTTAGCTAGATGAGGCTGGGGGGTGGTTATAGCATGTCTCTGGTTAAGCATCATCTAATAATTATAAAATGTTTATAGAATATTTTTATCTGGACACTTTCGAAGTCAGATTAGGACAAAGGCCAAGGTCTAGATAAAGTGTAAATTTACCTGGAGTTTTTCCTTACTGTAGGCTACTACTTAAACCACTTATAGTCTTGAAATCTTTGGTTGTTTACTACACTACCTTACTCACTCTGTTTAGCACATGGCCTCACACGTGAATCCTTAAAGCCATGGGTGGGGCTAAGGCTAAAGAGGGTGTTAATGATGCTCAATAGGTGTAGACAAAGAATAGCTCTCCTCAAGGGCCATTATCAAAAAAAAATTCAAAGCAGAGTTACTTTCCCATTGTTCCTCAACTGCAGTGTATGATATACCATTTTGTAGCTCTGAGTCTCAACTTTTATTCAATGTAAAAAACACAATTTCAAATGTTACTACACAATACTGAGTTGAGGCTGTCAATCACATATGCAAGTAGTTTTGTGCCTAAAAGAAAGGGTTAAATATTTGTAAAAAAAATATGGAAATAATTTGCTGAACTTTCTTATATTTCTCAGATACAGGACAGAAACTCCAAAACAAACTTTATTTTGATTTATTGTTTTTCCTTAAGGATAAGTGATTTGGAAACTGCAGAATCTGCTTGTGACTCTTACCTGCTTGTGACTGTTTAAAATGTTTGGGGCCCCCCGTTTCCCTGCCTTTGTGTCAATTCCTAGCTGTGCTGTTCATCAGATTCTTCATATACAGTACGATTTAACAATTTATAATATTTTCACCCATAAGACTATTGTGAATTTAATCTTGTCTTTAGTCTAACTCTATTAGTATATGTGTGAAATGAGTTTTGATATAGTTTAGGTGTAGTTTCAGCTGTGCAGACTGACTGCCAGTGATATCCTACCAACGACAGTGTGTTTAGGAAAAGTCAAGGACGACGGGGGGGGGGGGGGGGGGGGGCTTTAAAAATGGCAGAGTTAATTAAAAGGAACATGCACTTTGTGTCTACAAGACGCTCTCAGCTTTTCTAGCGTTACGGGACTAATAGCAGTTTACAGTTGAGTCGCACGACAAGACCATTTGTTGACCCGACTGCGGGTGTTTTTGGAGAAACGATGTGTATTTAGGCTGAAAGGTTTGATCTTGAGGCTTTGATGTGTGTGTGTGTGTGTGTGTGTGTGTGTGTGTGTGTGTGTGTGTGTGTGTGTGTGTGTGTGTGTGTGTGTGTGTGTGTGTGTGTGTGTGTGCAGGGCTCCAGACTAACATTTTCCCCTGGTGGCACTGGTGCCACTAAGTTTTTCAGTTGGTGGCACCAGCCCATGATTTGGTCGCAACAATTGTTTTGCCACGTCAAGCAATAGACAAAATGTGTAATCATCTTATAAAATAATTTACAGTGCTTTATTCAGAGGTGTAGGATTAATAGACTACTAAGATGGTATTCAAGAAATAAAGATGTTTCATCTAAAAAAAAATATATAATGTGCAACCTGATCCAGTGATTGTCTTTCATTTTGGGTTGACAATTAGGCTATTGTTGTTCTATTTCACTGTTAAAATAGGGCTCCAGAATTGTCAAATGTTTGGGGGATCAATAGAGATTAATTTGCCTGCATCATTCTGTGCACTAATATCATAGGCACATGTATTTGGGGCCAATTCACCACCTAAGTAAGTGGAAACTCAAAACACATTAGCTAGATCGCTAACTGTAAATATAACACCCACTACTAGTAGCCATGTATTAATCTAACAGTCAATGTCATGTCAAAATGGTATGTAGCCTCCTACCCAATGAGGCTTATGCAATCGCAATGGCCGTGCGCTCAGGATCTCAAAGCCATATCAATTATCTCAGTTGTAAAATGGCTGCTATTGAGCTCAAAATTGAGAGTTGAGAAATACAGATTATACCTACAGAAAGCTGAAAACCTCTCTTCAACTCTGACAACAGGATAGCTGTTTTTCCCGCAATAGCGTTTTAAAATGTTATACAATCAGAATGCATTTTTTCCTCCTGGGAAAGGAGAGAGAGAGTTGTCACACCCTGACCTTAGAGATCCTTTTTATGTCTCTATTTTGGTTGGTCAGGGCGTGAGTTAGGGTAGGCATTCTATGTTGTGTTCTATGTTGTCTAGTTCTATGTGTTTGGCCGGGTGTGGTTCTCAATCAGAGGCAGCTGTCTATCGTTGTCTCTGATTGAGAACCATACTTAGGTAGCCTTTTCCCACCTGTGTTTGTGGGTAGTTGTTTTCTGTTTTGTGTGTTGACAGAACTTTTTCGTTCTTCCTCGTTGTTATTTTGTTTAGTGTTCAGTTTTGATTAAATTTATAACATGAACACTTCCCACGCTGCGTTTGGGTCACCTTCTTCCCAGGACGATCGTTACAAGAGTGGCTCGCTCGACACAGCTACAGGCCCCAGTGAAACAGGTACAAGGGCAGGCAGGCACTTTCATTACAGGAATCATTAGAATAACTCACTTTACTGTTTGACCAAATCATGGTTTTAGCTTCTTAAAAAATAGGACATTTTGTGACCTTGTAGAATGTGCAGCTCGCACCTATGCAACTAATTATAATATAAATATATTTTTTTACTCGCCCAGCCAAGTCAAAGAGTCACAAAATGGAGCCCTAATGTGTATGTGTGTGATGTGTATGTGCTGGTATGGTGAGTGTGTTGGTGTAATGTGGTATGAGGTGTGTGTTGGTCTGATCAAATCAAACTTTATTTGTCACATGCGCCGAATACAAGTGTAGACCTTACCGTGAAATGCTTACTTACAAGCCCTTAACCAACAGTGCAGTTCAAGAGGAGTTAAGAAAATCGTAAAAATAATAAAAAGTAACACAATACAATAACGAGGCTATATACAGGGGGTACTGGTGCCGGTACCGAGTCAATATGTGGTGGTACTGGTTCGTCGAGGTCATTTGTACATGTACAGTGGGGCAAAAAAGTATTTAGTCAGCCACCAATTGTGCAAGTTCTCCCACTTAAAAAGATGAGAGAGGCCTGTAATTTTCATCATAGGTACACTTCAACTATGACAGACAAAATTAGAAAAAAAAATCCAGAAAATCACATTGTAGGATTTTTTATTAATTTATTTGCAAATTATGGTGGAAAATAAGTATTTGGTCAATAACAAAAGTTTATTTCAATACTTTGTTATATACCCTTTGTTGGCAATGACAGAGGTCAAACGTTTTCTGTAAGTCTTCACAAGGTTTTCACACACTGTTGCTGGTATTTTGGCCCATTCCTCCATGCAGATCTCCTCTAGAGCAGTGATGTTTTGGGGCTGTTGCTGGGCAACACGGACTTTCATCTCCCTCCGAAGATTTTCTATGGGGTTGAGATCTGGAGACTGGCTAGGCCACTCCAGGACCTTAATGCTTCTTACGAAGCCACTCCTTCGTTGCCCGGGCAGTGTGTTTGGGATCATTGTCATGCTGAAAGACCCAGCCACGTTTCATCTTCAATGCCCTTGCTGATGGAAGGAGGTTTTCACTCAAAATCTCACGATACATGGCCCCATTCATTCTTTCCTTTACACGGATCAGTCGTCCTGGTCCCTTTGCAGAAAAACAGCCCCAAAGCATGATGTTTCCACCCCCATGCTTCACAGTAGGTATGGTGTTCTTTGGATGCAACTCAGCATTCTTTGTCCTCCAAACACGACGAGTTGAGTTTTTACCAAAAAGTTCTATTTTGGTTTCATCTGACCATATGACATTCTCCCAATCTTCTTCTGGATCATCCAAATGCTCTCTAGCAAACTTCAGACGGGCCTGGACATGTACTGGCTTAAGCAGGGGGACACGTCTGGCACTGCAGGATTTGAGTCCCTGGCGGCGTAGTGTGTTACTGATGGTAGGCTTTGTTACTTTGGTCCCAGCTCTCTGCAGGTCATTCACTAGGTCCCCCCGTGTGGTCCTGGGATTTTTGCTCACCGTTCTTGTGATCATTTTGACCCCACGGGGTGAGATCTTGCGTGGAGCCCCAGATCGAGGGAGATTATCAGTGGTCTTGTATGTCTTCCATTTCCTAATAATTGCTCCCACAGTTGATTTCTTCAAACCAAGCTGCTTACCTATGGCAGATTCAGTCTTCCCAGCCTGGTGCAGGTCTACAATTTTGTTTCTGGTGTCCTTTGACAGCTCTTTGGTCTTGGCCATAGTGGAGTTTGGAGTGTGACTGTTTGAGGATGTGGACAGGTGTCTTTTATACTGATAACAAGTTCAAACAGGTGCCATTAATACAGGTAACGAGTAGAGGACAGAGGAGCCTCTTAAAGAAGAAGTTACAGGTCTGTGAGAGCCAGAAATCTTGCTTGTTTGTCGGTGACCAAATACTTATTTTCCACCATAATTTGCAAATAAATTCATTAAAAATCCTACAATGTGATTTTCTGGATTTTTTTCTTCTAATTTTGTCTGTCATAGTTGAAGTGTACCTATGATGAAAATTACAGGCCTCTCATCTTTTTAAGTGGGAGAACTTGCACAATTGGTGGCTGACTAAATACTTTTTTGCCCCACTGTAGGTAGGGGTGAAGTGACTATTTATAGTTAATAAACAGCGAGTAACAGCAGGGTACAAAATGAATGTGGGGGGGGGGGTCAATGTAAATAGTGCGGTGGCCATTTGTTTAATTGTTCAGCAGACTTATGGCTTGGGGATAGAAGCTGTTAAGGAGCCTTTTGGTCCTAAACCAAAAAGCGTGTGTTGGTATTGTATGTGTGTTGGTATGGCGTGTGTTGGTGGGATGTGTGTACTGCTATTGTTTATGTTTGTATTAGCATAATCTGTGTGTCGGAGTGATGTACGCTTCGGTACGGTATGTGTTCGTATGCTGCTGATCGTCGACAGTAGATGAGACCTCTGTGGGTGCCTCAAAACTCATGAAAGGGTGTTGATGTATTATTTCCACCTAGTCACGTGTAACATCCCTTATGAAAACACACATCAGAAGAATAAATGCACAGGCAATAAGTCAAACAGAAGCAATCCGATGCACAGCGGCAACGACCCATCTTCATAGAATGAGCGTCATCATAGCAACTACTGAACTGGTGTGCGGTAGTCTATGTGATCGGAATGATCAAAACAAATCTAAGATCTGATGGTCCACTCTAATATGAATTTTCTGGTCTTTGTAGGACCCAAATCACACCAGCCCTCATCACTCCATCGACTTGGGATGCGTTACAATTGGCACCCTAATCCCTAACTAGTGGGCTACATTTGACGAGAGCCTTATGACACTATATAGAGAATAGGATGCATTTTGTTACGCAGACTCCATCTACTGGGCCCTTGAACTCGGCAAGGCATGGTGCATGTTGTCTTTGTTTACCCATACCCTTTACCCTGTTAAACAGCCATCACTAACATTGAGTGGCTGCTGCCAACATACTGACTCAAATCTCTAGCCACTTTAATAATAAAAAATTGGATGTAATAATGTATCACTAGTCACTTTAACCTTTTACACTTAGATTGTAATATTGTTATGGATTCTGTAGATAAGAGTATGCTGTGGTAGAGTAGTGTGTAATAATGTCTTGTGTGATGTGCTGTTTTGTTTTGTATATAACTGCCTCAATCTTGATTGGACCACAGGAAGAGTAGCCATTGGCAGCAGCTAATGGAGATACGTAAAAAAAAATACTAAATACAAAAAACTGGGAAATCAGCTTTCTTAAAACCAAAGTTGTGATTTTCAACAACATCAAAAATCAGAGCAGCAGATACTCCCTAAATTTAGGAACACGCCCAATGGCACAACTAACTACCTGGGACTAAAAATATGTGCCTCTGGAGGCTTTGGTCTGACAGTGTCACGTTCCTGACCTGTTTTCTCTTGTTTTTGTATGTGTTTAGTTGGTCAGGGCGTGAGTTGGGGTGGGCATTCTATGTTATGTGTTTCTATGTTTAGGTTCATTGTCTGTTAGCCTTATATGGTTCTCAATCAGGGACAGGTGTTTTTCATTTCCTCTGATTGAGAATCATATATAGGTAGGCTGTTTCACACTGTTTGTTTGTTGGGTGATTGTCTTCCGTGTCTGTATGTATGTTCGTACCACACGGGACTGTAGCGTTTGTTTGTAGTCTGTACCTGTTCGTGCGTTCTTCGTGTATTTGTAAGTTCTCATGTTTTAGGTCAGTCTACGTCGTTTATTTGTTTTGTAGTTTGTTTAAGAGTTTTCGTGTTTCGTCGTTCTGTTAATAAATATTCATTATGTCTTCATCACCCGCTGCACCTTGGTCCGCTCATTCACCACAAGACGACCGTTACAGAATCACCCACCAACAAAGGATCAAGCAGCGGTGTAACGGGAGAAAGCAACAGCGCACGAAGGAGGAATGGACATGGGAGGATGTTTTGGACGGCAAGGGTTGCTACACATGGGAGGAGATCCTGGCTGGAAAGGATCGCCTCCCATGGGAACAGCTGGAGGCGATTAGGAGAGCAGAGGCAACCGGAGAGAGGAACCGGCGTTATGAGGGTACACGAATAGCACGGAAGCCTGTGAGTCAAGCCCAAAAATGTATTGGGGGGGGCTACAAGGGAGTGTGGCGAAGTCAGGTAGGAGACCTGCGCCAACTCCCCGAGCTTACCGTGGAGAGCGAGAGTACGGCAGACACTGTGTTACGCAGTAGAGCGCATGGTGTCTCCTGTACGTGTGCATAGCCCGGTGCGGGTTATTCCACCTCCCCGCACTGGCAGGGCTAGATTGGGCATTGAGCCAGGTGCCATGAAGCCGGCTCAACGCATCTGGTCTCCAGTGCGTCTCCTCGGGCCGGCATACATGGCACCAGCCTTACGCATGGTGTCCCCGGTTCGCCTACACAGCCCAGTACGGGTTCTTCCACCTCCCCGCACTGGTCGGGCTACGGGGAGCATACAACCAGGTAAGGTTGGGCAGGCTCAGTGCTCAAGGGAGCCAGTACGCCTGCACGGTCCGGTATTTCCGGCGCCACCTCCCCGCCCCAGCCCAGTACCACCAGTGCCTACACCACGCACCAGGCTTCCTGTGCGTCTCCAGAGCCCTGTTCCTCCTCCACGCACTAGCCCTGTGGTGCGTGTCTCCAGCCTATTACCACCAGTGCCTACACCACGCACCAAGCCTCCTGTGCGTCTCCAGAGTCCTGTGCATCCTGTTGCTGCTCCCCGCACTAGCCCTGAGATGCGTGTCCCCAGCCCGGTACCACCAGTTCCGGCACCACGCACTAGGCCTAATGTGCGTCTCCAGGGTCCAGTATGCCCTGTTCCTTCTCCCCGCACTAGCCTTCAGGTGCGTGTCCCCAGCCCGGTACCACCAGTTCCGGCACCACGCACCAGGCCCACAGTGCGCCTCAGCCGGCCAGAGTCTGCCGTCTGCCCAGCGGCGCCTGAACTGCCCGTCTGCCCAACGCCGTCTGAGCTGTCCGTCTGCCAAGCGCCGCCTGAACTGCCCGTCTGTCCTGAGCCTTCAAAGCCGCCCGTCTGCCCTGAGCCTTCAAAGCCGCCCGTCTGCCCTGAGCCTTCAAAGCCGCCCGTCTGCACTGAGCCTTCAAAGCCGCCCGTCTGCACTGAGCCTTCAAAGCCGCCCGTCTGTCCTGAGCCTTCAGAGCTGTCCGCCAGACAGGAGCCGCTAGAGCCGTCCGCCAGACAGGAGCCGCTAGAGCCGTCCGCCAGACAGGAGCCGCTAGAGCCGTCCGCCAGACAGGAGCCGCTAGAGCCTTCCGCCAGACAGGAGCCGCTAGAGCCTTCCGCCAGACAGGAGCCGCCAGAGCCTTCCGCCAGACAGGAGCCGCCAGAGCCTTCCGCCAGACAGGAGCCGCCAGAGCCTTCCGCCAGACAGGAGCCGCCAGAGCCTTCCGCCAGACAGGAGCCGCCAGAGCCTTCCGCCAGACAGGAGCAGCCAGAGCCTTCCGCCAGACAGGAGCAGCCAGAGCCTTCCGCCAGACAGGAGCAGCCAGAGCCTTCCGCCAGACAGGAGCAGCCAGAGCCTTCCGCCAGACAGGAGCAGCCAGAGCCTTCCGCCAGACAGGAGCCGCCAGAGCCGTCAGTCAGCCATGAGCCGCCAGAGCCGTCAGTCAGCCATGAGCAGCCAGAGCCGTCAGCCAGCCATGAGCCGCCAGAGCCGTCAGCCAGCCATGAGCAGCCAGAGCCGTCAGCCAGCCATGAGCAGCCAGAGCCGTCAGCCAGCCATGAGCAGCCAGAGCCGTCAGCCAGCCATGAGCAGCCAGAGCCGTCAGCCAGCCATGAGCAGCCAGAGCCGTCAGCCAGCCATGAGCAGCCAGAGCCGTCAGCCAGCCATGAGCAGCCAGAGCCGTCCCTCAGTCCGGAGCTGCCGTCCCTCAGTCCGGAGCTGCCGTCCCTCAGTCCGGAGCTGCCGTCCCTCAGTCCGGAGCTGCCGTCCCTCAGTCCGGAGCTGCCGTCCCTCAGTCCGGAGCTGCCGTCCCTCAGTCCGGAGCTTCCCCTCATTCCGGTGCTGCCCCTTAGTCCGGTGCTGCCCCTTAATCCAGTGGGGTTAATTTGGAGGGTGGTCATTGGGAGGAGGCTACAAAAGCGGGGATTGACTATGGTGGGATGGGGACCACGCCCAGAGCCTGAGCCGCCACCGTGGACAGATGCCCACCCAGACCCTCCCCTAGACTTTTGGTGGTGCGCCCGGAGTTCGCACCTTGAGGGGGGGGGTTATGTCACGTTCCTGACCTGTTTTCTCTTGTTTTTGTATGTGTTTAGTTGGTCAGGGCGTGAGTTGGGGTGGGCATTCTGTTGTGTTTCTATGTTTAGGTTCATTGTCTGTTAGCCTTATATGGTTCTCAATCAGGGACAGGTGTTTTTCATTTCCTCTGATTGAGAATCATATATAGGTAGGCTGTTTCACACTGTTTGTTTGTTGGGTGATTGTCTTCCGTGTCTGTATGTATGTTCGTACCACACGGGACTGTAGCGTTTGTTTGTAGTCTGTACCTGTTCGTGCATTCTTCGTGTATTTGTAAGTTCTCATGTTTTAGGTCAGTCTACGTCGTTTATTTGTTTTGTAGTTTGTTTAAGAGTTTGTGTTTCGTCGTTCTGTTAATAAATATTCATTATGTCTTCATCACCCGTTGCGCCTTGGTCTGCTCATTCACCACAAGACGACCGTTACAAACAGTGAATGCACTAAAAGAAAAAGCCTGCAAAGTATTTTACCCCATACAAATATTTGTATCAAAAATAAATATTCCAATCCAAATCTGGTGCAAAATATTCAATAGTATCATTCAATTTGAACATTTTAGAAAATGAAAGAAAAACACAAATGGCAGAATATATCTACTCTGTCAGAGATACAAAACAGACCAAATGCAGGCAGTGACCACCAATTGGCTATAGAAAAAGGGAAACACAAAAATACATGTGTCATGATCGTCGTAACGTGGAAGAGAGGAGGACCAAGGCACAGCGTGATAGCAATACATCTTCTTTATTTGAAGACGAAACAAACACTTTACACACTAAACAAAACAACAAACCGACGGCCGTGAAGCTATACAAACAATAAGTGCAGACACAAGCAACTTACACATAGACAATCACCCACAAACTACCTAATGAATATGGCTGCCTAAATATGGTTCCCAATCAGAGACAACGATAGACAGCTGTCTCTAATTGAGAACCAATCCAGGCAACCATAGACATGCATACACCTAGACTAGACACTTAAACCAACTAAACCACAGCGCCCATAAACATACAAAAAACCCTAGACAATACAAAACACATACATCCCCCATGTCACACCCTGACCTAACTAAAATAATACAGGAAACAAAGAAAACTAAGGCCAGGGTGTGACAATATGGCTACCCAAAGAGAAGCGTGTGTGCATTTACTGCACGGCAGGGGAGGTAAAGACAGAGATGCACTTTCTCCTCTACTGTGAAAAATACTTTATTAATTAAAATATTCCAATCAATTCCCAACTTCTGTGCATTTACTGATGCCTTTAAACTGGGAATTATTCTGGATGAGGGAGAAACAGAGGGACATTCCATTTACACTGTATATAATTTACACGATTTATATTGTAACCATCAGCCATGTACATTTTATTGTTTATTTTTTTATTTACATCTTATTTTTATTTATTTCAATTTATAGACCAAATATTTAACAATACAACAACAATAGTGTTGTACTTCTATACATGATATACAGTCCCAGTCTAAATTTTGGACACACCTAGTCATTCATGGGTTTTCTTTAATTTTATTATTTTCTACATTGTAGAATAATAGTGAAGACATCAACGCTATGAAATAACATATATGGAATCAGGTAGTAACCAAAAAAGTGTTAAATAAGTCGAAATAGATTTTATATTTGAGATTCTACAAAGTAGTCACCCTTGTGTAGGCCAGGTGTAAGGGTGTTTAACTGGCGGCAGAGAAGTCAGACGCAGGAGAGAAATAACTGTGTTTCCAACGGCGCAGTTTATTTACAAAAAAAACACAGGAAAACTTAATAATAAAAATCAATGGGTAACATAACCCGACGCACACCAGTACAGACGTACACAAACACTTACAATAAACAATCACCGACAAGGACATGAGGGGAAACAGAAGGTTAAATACACAATATGTCATTGATGGGATTGGAACCAGGTGTGATGGAAGGCAAGACAAAACCAATGGAAAATGAAAGATGGATCAGCGATGGCTAGAAGGTCGGTGACGTCGACTGCCGAACACCGCCCGAACAAGGAGAAGGAACAACTTCGGCGGAAGTCGTGACACCAGGTCATCTGATGCAGCATTCCATCACTCTCCTTCTTGGTCAAATAGCCCTTACACAGCCTGGAGGTGTGTTAGGTTATTGTCCTATTGAAAAACAAATTATATTCCCACTAAGCGTGAACCAGATGGGATGGCGTATCGCTACAGAATGCTGTGGTAGCCATGCTGGTTAAGTGTGTCTTGAATTCTAAATAGATCACAGATAGTGTCACCAGCAAAGCACCCCCACACCATCACACCTCCTCCTCCATGTTTCACGGTGGGAACCACACATGCGGAGATCATCCGTTCATCTACTCTGCGTCTCATAAAGACACGGCAGTTGGAACCAAAAATAAAACATTTGGCCCAAGCAAGTCTCTTTTTATTATTGGTGTCCTTTAGTAGTGGTTTCTTTGCAGCAATTCGACCATGAAGAACTGATTCATGCAGTCTCCTCTGAACAGTTGATGTTGAGATGTGTCTGTTTCTTGAACTCTGTGAAGCATTTATTTGGGATGCAATCTGAGGTGCAGCGAACTCTAATGAACTCTGCGTCTTCCTTTCCTGTGGTGGTCCTCATGAGAGACAGTTTCATCGTAGCGCTTGATGGTTTTAGCGACTGCACCTGAAGAAACTTTCAAAGTTCTAGAAATTTTCCGGATTGACTGACCTTCATGTATTAAAATAATGATAGACTGTCATTTCTGTTAGCTTATTTATGCTGTTCTGCCATAATATGGACTTGAGCTTTGTTCAAACACTCATACTAACCGTACTATTTGTGACTTGAATTGAGTATATACTATGCTTATTGGTCATAGTATGGATATAGTTAGTATGCCAAAAGTTCACGAATGTCGTACTAAATTCGGCAAAATATGAAGTATACACCCAGAGGACACTATTTCTGTACTTTAGGGCCCATAATGCAATTTTCTGAAAATGGGCATGGCTTCACATAGTTTTCAGATTTGAATAAAATGGCGGAAAATATACAGTCGCAGTACAACGAGAGCGGATACAAATTCATTGCTTTAACTAATTATGACAAATGTTAAGAAAATGTTGAGCAATGTAATAAAGTAAAGACTTTTCAAATAATTTACCTTAACTTACGTATGTACCGGTATGTTATTACCTAGCTGCCTAACTTTAGTTGGCAACTTATATATCAAACTTGTCAGTATATTAACTATAGGCTAACTAACTAACTACCCAACGTTTATTGACTTGATTATTCACGTCATTCTTAGCTTAGCTAAATTGTATAGTCGGTGTGCGTTCTCAATGGACATTCGGGTGCTTTCGTAAATTCGCTCTGGCTATCTACTCTGATTTCAGACCACTCTCGTCTGAGTGTACCAGAGCGCAGAATAATGAATTTACGAGCGCTCAACACCTGTTGAATATGACCTGTGTCAGTAAACATTGGCAAAAAAGCGGAATTAAATTGTTGCCAGCAGCACAGTTAGTCACCAATGCTCTAAATAACATGAAAACTGCCTAACCAGCTCTGCTAGGGCGAGTAAAATGGTCAGAGTGGTCTCATTAGTGTCTGGAAGTAGCTAGCAAGCTAGCCAACATTAGCTTGGGTGCTTGACTGCCGTTGTAAGGTCAGAACACTCAAATCAACCCTACTCGTCGGCTCGAGCGCCCAGTGTGTGCTACGAGAGCGAAACGCTCTGAATTTACGAACGCACTCTGGCACTCCAGATTGAATTTAAGAACACACCCGAAGTCATAAAATGTCTAACTAGTCATTTGTTATGCTAGCTAGCAAGAGGTTGCATAGCAACAGCATCAACTTCCGGTAGACAGGCGAAGAGCTAGTATGCTCAACTGAAAGGATAATGTTCGTTTACAGCAGGCCTTGGCAATTATTTTCCATGGAGGGCCACATTATAATATATTTTTGCCATCGCGGGCCAGAATCATATTACAGGATTACACATCATGTGTATGACTGTGTTGACAGATATATCTACTGTAAGTCACATTCAGATACGCTACTTATTTTACTTTTTTAACATGCACAGAAATAAACCACATACATGTTCTCCTTTTGGTAGGTATTTCATTATTAAACATGCAATGAACTACACGGAGGGAAAAGTACACTGTGCATTCAGCACCACGGACAGAACTCTTGTTAACGGGATTGCACAAAAACACAAGAAAGAGAGAGAGCTCAACATTACATATAAACTACTCAATCAGTGTGAGGAGTGAAGTCTCTGATGTGCATTGACTAGAGCAGTGAAGTCTCTGATGGGCATTGACTAGAGCAGTGAAGTCCGGTATAGTTTCTGATGTCGCTATGTGCAGGATTGCAGAGAGGTGAGAGTCCGTAAGAGATGATCTGTGCCTTGACTTGTTATATTTCATCACTGAAAATGTCTGTTCAAATACATAGGTTGACCCAAAACAGTACAAACATCTTCTGAGCATGACTCCTAATCTTTGGAAAGTTTTGTTCATCTAGAGATGCATAGAACCTCGTCAGTGACATTGGAGAGCTATTCAAAACAATCACTGCATCAGACTGAAGATCGATAAGCTCAAGTTGCAGGTCAGTGGGAGCGTTATCCACATTGAAGGTGAAAGGAGAGGAAACCAACAGCATGTCATTTTCCAACACTTTGAAATCCTCAAAACGACGAGAAAACTCACCGTTCAAAGCACGCAACAGCAATGTATACTTCTCCCACTGGTCATCTGATAGGGAACAGACTAGTAATGTCAAAAGGTGGGTGAGATTGTTGGCTTCTACTTGGCAGGTCAGGAGGAGTAATTTTCCCTTGAAGGCTTTGACAAGGCTGTACATCTGATGTGCACAAAGGCACACAGCTTTCCCTGAAACCTCAATAAAGAAATATTTTGATGTCCACTCTTGCTGGAACACTCAGCAAGGAACACCCATTGTCTACTGTCCTTTTCTTTGAGAAACAAATTTTTGCATAACATAACAAATACATTTTTCAAAACTTTACTATCGCAAATTCTTTGTGATCTGAGCATGATTCCGCAGGTCGTATTGAATCAGGTCGCATACAGCCCCCGGGCCGGCCTTTGCCCAGGCCTGGTTTAGAGCATACTAAAATGAACTAATAGTGTATAGTATGTAGTATATACTCATTAAGTATGTAGTATACAGTATGTTAGTATCGGTATTCGAACACAGCTTTGGTCTTTTACCAAATAGGGCTATTTTCTGTATACTTCCCCTTCCTTGTAACAACACAACTGGCTAAAACACACTAGGCAGGAAAGAAATTCCACTAATTCACTTTTTACAAGGCACACCTACTAATTGAAATGCATTCCAGGTGACTACCTAATGAAGCTAGTTGAGAGAATGCCAAGAGTGTGCATAGCTGTCATCAAGGCAAAGGGTGGCTACTTTGTGTGTTTAACTCTTTTTTGGTTATTACATGATTCCATGTGTTATTTCATAGTTTTGATGTCTTCACTATTATTCAACAATGTAGAAAATAATAAAAAATAAAGAAAAACCCTGCAATGGGTAGGTTTGTCCAAACCTTTGACTGGTACTGTATATATATTGATTATTATGATTACTATTGAAATGAACTGTATTTCATTATCCTCATTGCATTGTATTGCATTTTCTGAAATACTGTACCAGTATACTGCTTTGGCAATATCTACAAATTGTATTTCATGCCAATAAAGCAATCTGAATGTGAGAGAGAGAGCGAGAGACAGACAGACAGAGACTGGCATTTTGTCGAGAGAAGGAGAGGGGCCGACTTTGACCTTCGGATTTCGTCCTACCAATTTCTCTCTTCTTTAAAGGAAGCATGAATCTAATTTAGGCCTGGGAGCGTCGCAGCTCCTGCCTTTGATCTCCTGCTCTTGACTAGTACAAAGAGAGAGAGGGAAGAAAGGGAGAGAGATGGAGTGAAGGAGACAGGAAGGAGAGGAGGGAGTGTGAGGAGAGAGGAAGGCTGGGGAGAGCTTTAAACCTGTTCTGCTAAGCCTACAAAGATATGCATATACATTGCACGTGTGTGGCATTCTGCTCATCGACTCACAGGCTCTATCAACCAAGAAGACAAGAGGAAATAACAAAGGGCAAAACTACCGAGGTCCAACCAGTACGCAAAGCGAATTATATCACTACTTTCTTGTGCTCGAGCAGAAACGTAGAGGACTGGTGACCATCAGGTGCTGCTTCGTGCAACAGAGGACTTGCCTAGCCATTCCCCCTTCCATGTTTAGCAGAAAACCATATATTAATAGACTGCTATGTTAGAAGGCACGTGTGTGAGAGATATAATCTCATCATTCTTTGTGGACTCAAGTGCAGGATATGGAATTGTATATGATGCAGTTGTCAAGGACTCGGGGCCACCCAAGTCATATTTGACTGTCCTCTCTACTACCGACAAGCAGTACCGATGCGGGGAACCAACAAAGTGTGGGACCAACAAGACCCTGAACAGCTTCTACCAGCAAGCCATAAGACTGCTAAATAGTTCACCTAAAGCTATTGACTCCCTTTTGGACATACGCTGCTGCTGCTCCTACTTATTATATATCCTGTTGCCTAGTCACTTTACCCCTACCTTCATGTACACACACTGTATCTACCTCATACCCCTGCACATCGACTCCATACTGGTACCCTGTGTAAATAGCCATGTTATCGTTACTCCCTGTGTATTTATTCCTTGTGTTATTTCTTTTGTATTTTTCTCATTGCATTGTTGGGAAGGGCCCAGCCCGGAAGTAAGCATTTCACTCTTAAACTGGGTGTACACTATTTAGCTGTTCCAGACAAGTTTTTGAGATAAAGACCAAATCCCCATCTCGTTGCCTACTTGGGGCACACAGCCGTCGCTCATTTAATGTTAGCGGGTCAGAGACGCAATCAGAGGGTTACCGATCTCGTCTTTGAGCAGTACCAGACGTCCCGATATTTTCAAACGTGTTTTATTTTATCGGCACAAAATCTGCTATTCTCTTGTGGTGTGAGATGTGCAATGACAAGTTTTGAGAACGATGATCAGCAATAGCCAATGAGCGCTCACCAGAGAAGAAGCCAGTGAGGTGACGACGTTGTTTCACATCACCCAGAATGTGTAGACTCTAGCAGGAGTGATAACTACTATATATATATATATATATATATATATATATATATATATATATATATATATATATATATATAACTTTATTTAACTAGGCAAGTCAGTTAAGAACAAATTCTTATTTACAATGACGGCCTACCCCGGCCAAACCCTAACCCGGTTGATGCTGGGCCAATTGTGCGCCGCCCTATGGGACTCCCAATCACGGCCGGTTGTGATACAGCCTGGAATCAAACCAGGGTCTGTAGTGACGCCTCTAGCACTGAGATGCAGTGCCTTAGACCACTGCATCACTTGGGAGCCCCAAAACATTACATGCCTTTAACCTAAGCGTCAAATCGCTACAATTCAAAATGTTATTTAATTCAAAATGTTGGCTAGATATTTCAATTCTGTATGGCAGTTGTGAATATCTGACTGAAAACATTTGAGGCTGCTCATTGTGGCTACGTTAAATATAATCACATCATCACATGATTGTTATTACGAGACAGCGTGGTATCGAGAATCCTTACGACCAGGTGAAGAATATTGTGCTGTGTGACCCCTGTCTGTGCCACATTGTTTAGTGTGCGCGCCACATCGTTTAGTGTGCGCGCCACATCGTTTAGTGTGCGCGCCACATCGTTTAGTGTGCGCACCACTACGTTGGCAAGACAAAAAAATACAGGAAAGAAGGTTGTTTCATGTCAGAGACTCAGCGATGTTAGGATTTTCGAAAGTCGTGTAGTGTACACCCGGCTTTAGTCCACACCTGTTGTTTTACGAAGCATGCGACAAATCACATTTGACTTGATTTGAAAGGAAGATAGGACGAGAGAGAGGGAGTGGGATAGAGAGAATGATGTGGTGCAGAGCATCCAAAATGTCTATTTACAGGGTGTAATGTGCAGCAGACAAATCGTGTGGTTTTATCGCCTCAGGGCGGAGGTAGCTGTTAAATTCATGCTCGCCCTCTCCGGGAGGCTGCGGCGAGAGCGGCCAGTGACTAATGTGCCACAGAGACAAGTGTCAGAGATGTGTGGCTGGGCGCTGGGAGCAACCACGACCACGGAGGGGGAACGCAAGGGGGGGAAGCGGGGAGTTGAGGGGGAGGGGGACTCCCACTGTCACACCGCACGTCTCAAGGAGCGCCATTGGAGATTTGGCATCGCTATCAAAATGGACTTAATATGGTGTGGCCTCAAAGAAATAGCATCGCATCAATGTTAGATATGGACTATCTGTGAATAATGTATTGACTGAGCTCATGTGCTTTTGCCACTGAGTAATACACAATTCTATCATTTGAATTCAAATAGCCAAGTGTCTGGTTCTTTGCTCCAAACGTTCCAAGGGATTTAAATGGTGCTGCTAACAGCACAAAACCACAGATGCCATTTTATTCTTCCAATATTTATTTCGAAACAATCATATGTAAATAATGCCCAACAAATGGCTAAGGATGTCTCATCTCATCTTGCCTGCCATATGTCTAGGTGCACCAGAGTTGGACAGGGTCCAGTGTGGAAGAGACATACAGGTGTCATTGCCAACTTAGTACATTAACTATTCCCCCCCCCAAAAAATGATGGGGCCTTTTGTGTACATCCAAATAATAAAGAACCCTCAAAGATTCTCAACATACAGAAAAGTCATATACAGACCATTCGGAAAGTATTCAGACCCTTGACTTTTTCCACATGTTGTTACGTTACAGCCTTATAATAAAATTGATTAAATTGTTTTTCCTCATCAATCTACACACAATACCCCTTAATGACAAAGTGAAAACAGGTTTTTAGAAATGTTTGCAAATGTTTGCAAATGTAAAAATAAGAATCAGAAATACCTTATTTATATAAGTATTCAGACCCTTTAATATGAGACTCGAAACTGAGCTCCGGTGCATCCTGTTTCCATTGATCATCCTTGAGATGTTTCTACAACTTGATTGGAGTCCACCTGTGGTAGATTCATTTGATTGGAAGTGGTTTGGAAAGGCACATACCTGTCTATATAAGGTCCCACACTTGACAGTGCATGTCAGAGCAAAAACCAAGCCATGAGGTCAAAGGAATTGTCCGTAGAGCTCCGAGCCAGGGTTGTGTCGAAGCACAGATCTGGGGAAGGCTACCAATAAATTTCTGTAGCATTGAAGGTCCCCACGAACATAGTGGCCTCCATCATTCTGTACTGAGCAGCTGAATACAAAGCATTATGTTTTGGGCAAATCCAACACAACACCAAACATGGTGGTGGCTGCATCATGTTATGGGTATGCTTGTCATCGTCAAGGACTAGGGAGTTCTTTAGGATAAAAGAAAAAGAATAGAGCTAAGCACAGGCAAAATCCTAGAGGAAAATTAGTTCCGGTCTGCTTTTTTTTAAATGATATTTTATTTGATATGTTATCAAGAATACAAAACATAAACATACAAATGATGACATCATACAAACATCAACTACATCACACCTGCCCAGACCCACTAGCTCTCACCCCCATCTCCAGCGCCCATATCACTTTCTGCCACATGGCCTCAAACTGTATGATTTTGTTATTCTCCATCGCCCACGCACTTTACATTTTTTGACATTAAAGCATTTGACGTTTCCATTGCGTGAACGATGGTGGATTGGTTGATTTCCAGTTTTTAAGTTTACGATTTTTTAAGATGATTTATGAGAAAATCATTGTCCAACCCATCAGGTATCTCGGTGCATCCTCATGTGCCATGTATTTAAATATGCAGACAGACAAATTAAAATAAACGGACATTGTAATACTTCTAACAGCCATCTTTCCAACTTCGCCCATAACTTTTGGACTTTCCGAAACATTCCCAGAAGGCATGAATTATTGAGTCATTAGTAGTTTCTCTTCAGACATGACTCTGCCGTTGTGCTGTAGAATTTGTGAATTTTGTCTCTTGTATTTATAAATTCGACACATTCATTTATATTGGATTAAGCGTACATTTTCAATGAACTGTCGTCTCGTTAGGTATGTTCCAACATTCCTTCCATCTTGTGCCAATATCAGTTCTTTTTAAATATTGGTTCGAACAGTTTATATATTTTTCTAAAGAGATTATCAGTTGGATAGGCCCTCTGCAAGCTTTTTGTATAGGTTACCTATCATATGAATATAACAATTCGGTGACATAACACTTTTAAGTTGGATGTATTTGAAAATACATATCTACATCGGTCAATACAAAATTGCTTTTTAAAGCTGTCATGGAAATACATGTATTTCCTATTACCAAGTCATTTAAGATTTCTATGCCTTTAGTTTTCCATGTGTGTTTATTAGGAAGAGAAAACTCAAAGAACAAAAACAATGAAGCGAACAAAACAAAACGTGAAGCTCAAAATAGTGCTAACAGGCAACTATACATAGTCAAGATCCCACAAAGCACAATGGGGAAATGGCTGCCTAAATATGATCCCCAATCAGAGACAACGATAAACAGCTGCCTCTGATTGGGAACCATACCAGGCCAACATAGAAATATAATTCACCTAGATAACCCACCCTTAATCACACCCCGACCTAACCAACATAGAGAATAAAAAGCTCTCTATGGTCAGGGCGTGACAATGTGGACCAATTTATCGATGAATTCTGAAAGCTATCAAGGGATTGTTCCATAATTTTGTTTCTAGCGAGTGATATTTGTTCTATTAAAATCTGTTACATTTTCTTCCATGTTGTTATAGTGTCCTTAACTATGAAGTTATTAATGTTCTTAGCTTTTTCTTTTGAAAATAAACACGTAAAACGATTCTGGGGATGAGCATGCACATCTATAATATGTACATTTAACAATATGCCGCAAGTAAAAGCCCTGAGTAGAAAAGTTGATACAAATCAAATTCTGGAAGGTTAAAACCACCCTCAGACTTAGGAAGATGTAAAACTTTCCTTTTTACTCTATACATTTTATTTGCCCATAGAAAATCTGTTATGACTATATAATTCACCTTTCAGGAGGACAAATACCTTAAACACAAGGCCAAATATACACTGGAGTTGCTTACCAAGACAACATTGAATGTTCCTGAGTGGCCTAGTTATAGTTTTGAATTGAATCGGCGTGAAAATCTCTGGCAAGACTTAAAAATGTATGTCTAGCAATGATCAACAATCAACTTCACAAAACTTAAAGAATTTTTAAAAGCAAATATTGTACGATCCAAGTGTGCAAAGATCTTAAAAACGTACCCATAAAGACTCACAGCTGTAATCGCTGCCAAAGGTGATTCTAACATGACTCAGTGGGTTGAATACTTATCTAATCAAGATATTAGTGTTTAATTTTCCATTAATTAAAAACAAAATGTTCAAATTTTTCTTCAACTTTGACATTAGAGTATTTTGTGTAGATCGTTGACAAATAATAATAATTCAGTCTATTTTAATCCCACTTTGTAACAACCAAATGTGGGAAAGGGCGAATCATCATGCAAAATGTATTCTGAATTTTTTGGGGAGGTTCAATGCATTGAAATGTATTCAATAATTTGTACTTTTTTTGCATGGTATACATTTTAAACTCATATTGCACTTGTCTTTTCCAACAAACACTGACTTTGCTGCTAACTACTTTGTTGAGAGAACATGTGCCTTCTACAATTGTGATATGTTGTTGAATCACCTAGCTATCACAAGACGAATGCAATAATGTAAGTCGCTCTGGATAAGAGCATCAGCTAAATTACAAAAATGTAAATGTTATTTAAAAACCATACATAACTCTCCCACGTAGGGATTCATTATTTTCTAATTCAATTTGTTTCTGACCATTTGAGCAGACACATGCACATTTGTGGCCTGCTGGAGGTCATTTTGCAGGGCTCTGGCAGTGCTTCTCCTTGCACAAAGGCGGAGGTAGCGGTCCTGCTGCTGGGTTGTTGCCCTCCTACGGCCTCCTCCATGTCTTCTGATGTACTGGCCTGTCTCCTGGTAGCGCCTCCATGCTCTGGACACTACGCTGACAGACACAGCTACCACTAGAGTGAAAGCACCGCCAGCATTCAAAAGTGACCAAAACATCAGCCAGGAAGCATAGGAACTGAGAAGTGGTCTGTGGTCACCACCTGCAGAACCACTCCTTTATTGGGGGCGTCTTGCTAATTGCCTATAATTTCCACCTTTTGTCTATTCCATTTGCACAACAGCATGTGAAATTTATTGTCAATCAGTGTTGCTTCCTAAGTGGACAGTTTTGATTTCACAGAAGTGTGATTGACTTGGAGTTACATTGTGTTGTTTAAGTGTTCCCTTTATTTTTTTGAGCAGTGTATATTGAAACAGATTCCAGATAGTAGCCTTCAAGTAGCAAAATAGAACTCAATTGATTGAACATTACATGCATTTCAATAAAAACGGTTTATATTTTAATTCAGTCATCTCTGTTTTGTATGCATCGCTGGGTTGTATCAATTGCAAAGACATTGACAAATTTGCATTTGCAGTCAACTTTGTTGGGCTCACAGAGAGGCGGATAAACCATGTGATTCTATGTTTAGCAAAAGACCTTCTGCGTATAAAGTGATGCAGGAGGACAAAAAAGCACATAACGACGCACTTACAGTGCCTTCAGAAAGTATTTATACACTGACTTATTCCACATTTTGTTGTGTTACAGCCTGAATTCAAAATTGATTTTATTATCTTACCTATCGACACACAGTACCCAATAATGACAAAGTGAAGTGTATTGAAAATTGAATACAAAAATGTATAATTTACATAAGTATTCACTACCCTGAGTCAATACTTTGTAGAAGCACCTTTGGCAGCCATTATAACTTTATTATAACATTTCTGGGTAAGTCTAAGAGCTTTCCACACCTGAATTGTAGAACATTTGCCATTTATTCTTTTCAAAATTCTTCAAGCTCTGTCAAAAAATTTTTTTTTTTCAAGTCAGTCAAAGCCACTCTACTTGGTAAGCAACTCCAGTGTAGTTTTAGCCTTGTTTTTTTTAGGTTATTGTCCTGCTGAAAGGTGAATTCATCTCCCAGTGTCTGGATTAGAAGTCTGCTCACCAAGTAGATCAGGGATCAGTGGAGCGATGTTGGCCACCTCTGGTATGGACTTTTTTTGTTCACCTGAATTTATGCTTTACTAGTAATAGCCTACTTGTTCCTAATATGTCTAGCCTTTACATATAAGTTAGTTTACTTGTACACTTTTAATTTAAAACTATTATTCAAGATGAACTACTGTCAATGTTGATTAATCACAATGCACAATCTTGCAATAAAGAGGGGAATGAAATCTGTCTCTGTGGCACATTCGTTTTTTTCAGAGCTGATCTGATTGGTCAAAAGACCAATTAGTGAAAAAAGATCAGAATTGGCCTGCCTGTGTAAACGTAGCCTAATTTGTCTGTGTTTCTGTGTTGTATTCTCAAATGAACATTACCTTTTTGTTCAGTTGTAAGCTCTCCAATTGGTTTTATTTGATTGTCACGCTTTCTCAGGATATCAGCCTTTCTTTGAATGATATCACGAAGAACTGCAAAAGTGTTAATGCTCTCCACTTTCTGGAGGACAATCATGCCATGCTGACTCTCACTCTGAATCAGACAATGAAGACCATGAGGAAATCCCTGATTTAGGTAAAAACATTTGAATTGAACCAGACATTGTAGTCTTCTGAAATGACCATCAACAGTGCTGTTGTCACGGAAGAAGTTGACCGAGTTTTGAAATTAGTGGAATGCCCGGTGGAAGCAGATAGCTAAGGAGATGGAGAAAATTCTGCCGTTTGATTGCCGAAAAGAGAACCCACAGAAGGCTGTATAAAACACCTGTCTCCAGATGACATCTTCAAACTAAGGGTAACCATGGCATACGTCACAGAAAGGGAGAAGCGTTCATCCATGTATACAGGTAAGAGAGTCTAGCCATATGTCATCTACAGTAGAATCAACATGGGGGGGGGAAACAATAAGCCCCCGCCATGCTTTTTTGTCCTACCAGATCCGCAATGAGAAGGTTCTGGGCAGTGACAGAGGGTCCTTCGATTATTTTTGAATGTAAATATCTGGTTAATCAGTTTCCAGGCTCCCATGAATGTTATGAATATTTATTTACAAGTTAATAATTACAAATTGCTTTAACTCCAACTGTACCTGATAGAGCAGATCTAGTCTCATGTATGGAAGTAAGCCGTCTGGCGGTAGAGTCTCATTGGGGAAGGGAGAATAGAGCTGTTCCGACTGAACACACATTTGAGCACCCTAGAATGGTCCATTTACTTTGTGCTTTTATAATTTATGCTATGAAATTACACAATTTCACTGAGGCAGTTCCCCCTCATAGCAAATAGCTGGCAAAACAATTCAAGCAATGTTCACACGGCCTATGCGCCCGCCGGGGTGGAGCTGCTGCTGCTGGCAGTCACAGAAGGGCAGAGTAGTAAGTAAATAAAAAGCTTGTTTTGAACAATATATTATTTAACAGGAAAATGTACACATTTACAACATAATCCATGAATTCAGTGGCAGTCCGTGACGTTTAAATTGAGGGAGGACAATATTTTTTAGTTTTTTTTATGAGCATGGCCTTATTTCTATTACAGCATATTAGATGACTGTCATTCATATTCCATTGACCCAGCTCATTGTAACATCAATAGGTTTAGGCTACTACATGATACTCTAATTTTCCATCTACCTCTCATGAGATTACTACAACCTAGCCTATGAATTAAAGTTTACAACGTAGGTGCACAGGTCGAGAGAAAAATGTGAGTAATCAGGGTGACAGACTGACACATTCAATACCGCCTTGTACACTCTTTCCTGCATCTAGCTGATGTAGGTGTAATCATTAGTCTTACAGTTGCTAACAAGATTTTCTGTTGGACAAATTCAGGTATGTTTATCCCCGTTTCGTTCCCATTTGCTTCCGTTTAAGAAACGTTTTTCCAACAGAATCGGCAGATTCCCTGATCACACGCAAACGCAGTTCACTTTCATTGCAGCCACATTCAACCAGCATGATCATTTTGCTCGTTGTCAAATTCCTTCTTGCATCTAAGCGCCTTCCTCCTCTCACCTTCTCCCTTCGCTTGTGGACTTCAGTGCACAAAACATCAGCTGTCAGTGACCAGGCAAAAAAAACTTTCCAAGCCATACCTTCATATCATAACCGCTACACACAGCCTACATCATTGTCACCATTTTAGCTAACGTTGTAGCTAGACAACATACGTAGCTACTAGAACTAACACGTTAGTAAACCCACTACAATTATGCAGTACATCGTACAGTCAGCAAGCTGTTCACCAGTTATACCGGCGGGCCCCAGTGGCAATAAATTAATACAATCAAAAGCTTACCTTGACTTGGAAGAGTTCCAGTGTTGGATAGCCATAGGCAACTAGCTAACTTAGTATCCCTCGTTGTTTGAGCTTGGGGTTTGAGTAGACTAAACTAGCTATCTGCCTTCGTTAGGTAAGTGAAAGTATTAAAAAAATACAATGAAATATAGCGATCTCTCTTTCTCTCTCACTCTTGCTTCTCAATTTTTTTTATGAATTAATTTGTTCAGCACTGTTCAACTTTTGTCTTTTTCTCTCTTTGAATCAACTACTCACCACATTGTATGCTGTGCTAGATAGCTGTATCGTATGCTTCAGTATCAGATTCATTATCTGATCCTTTTGATTGGGTGGACAACATGTCAGTTAATGCTACAAGAGCTCTGATAGGTTGGTGGACGTGCTCCTGAAGTTGTCATAATTACTGTGTAACTCTATGGAAGGGGGTGAGAACCATGAGCCTCCTAGTTTTTGTATTGAAGTCAATGTATGCAGAAGAGGATGGCAACTAGCTGTCCTCCGGCTACACCATGGCGCTATCCTACAGAGTGTTGTTTGCTACTGTAGACCTTCAATGCAAACTTTTTTTTTTTAAATACATTATTTGGTGACGTGAATATATTTAGTATAGTTTTATCTAAAAAGGATAATGTTTCACTTTTTATTTTTATGAAATTCACTGAGGAGGATGATCCTCCCTTTCCTCCTCTGAGGAGCCTCCACTGAATACATTTTTGACAATCAAAAATGGTGCGCCGCCTCTAACGCTCTAATGGCCAGGCCGCCGTAAAGGCTCGAATTAAGATCTTACATCTGTATGAACTTATGCTGAAACCATGCTTGAAGTGGCCTCAGAAATCCAATGGAATTGTGAATCCTCCATTTGACACTCCCCTTCCCTCCTAGTCCCCTGTTCCATGGTGCAGTGTGGCCACCTACCCGCTGAGTCTGCCAGACCAGATTGACATGTCTGTCAGTGGGACAAGTCTGTGACAGCCACTCCCCAAGGAGGAGAGGCCCTCGATTGTCTGAACGGATGGAAAAACAGGGCTGGAGGAGGAGGGGAGGAGGGGTGTTGGAAGGTCTTGGTCGCAAGCAGTAGACAGGAAATAATTGAGAAGCTTTGTGAGCCGAGATAGACACAGGGACAGTCGGGCGGGGGGGGGGGGGGGGGGTGTCCACAAGATGTGGATCTCCACAGAGAGGGGAACGCTACACGGACAACCCTGCCCTGTATAGCCTTGCCCTACCCACCTGCTACTCACACAGCTAACCTCACTATGCAGCATGGTTTGGCCTTGAAACTATTAAGTACAGGGAGTGATACTCTATTCAGCATTGACTGAGATTTCATTTGGAGTTTTTAATCGTCTGCATACGACTACTGTGACAGTGAATACCCAACACGCACACAGACTTTTACACCCGTGCACAGCAGGGCTGGCTTCAATTTTAATTTAAAGCAATCAATTCAAGAAGGAAACTGAATTTCCAATTCAATAATTTGAAAAGGGGCATCTATTTTTATGAGCTATCAATAAACTGAAAGGTTGAAGCTATTTATTTCATAAGTTGGTCGAATTGACCCCAACCATGGTGCACACACATCAGAGTACTCCCTGGAAAAAAGTGGCAATCGTTACTGTCGACTATCTTGGCTAAATAAACAAAATGAACATTGATAGATCTACACCTCATTTCCAAATGTTATCCAAATGACTACCAAACACTGCAATATTAAACATTCATTCTCCTCGTCAGTTATTGGCTGAGTAGTTGACAGCTCTCAAGATATAGCCACAGCTATTGGCCAAATGCTTGAATAATTACCCAACCAGAGGGAGATCCACATACAGGGGTCCACCTGGACCCTTTATATCCTCACCGCAGCTCACCTCAACAACAATATGGCAAATGTAATCAAAGCCCTCGCTAGCCTGGCATCCCTCCTCACGCATGATTAATTAATTGAACAAATGTGCCAGATGTGACCAGGTCAGCCGTGATTGTTGGCCAACATGTAAATGAGAGAGACTGGATTGGCTGGCCGTACACCTCGTCCAAGTCTGAAATGGCATCATAAAGTAGTGCACTATTTAGGAAATAGGATGCCAATTGAGTTGCCCTCATCTGTCGGCAGGTTGGTGGCTTTGCAAGGATCCTCAACCTGCTCCACTTAACTGTTTCCGACATGGCCACTACCACGTTCGCTGTATAAATATTACATGAAGAGTGTTGGACAGCTGAGATGTTGAAGATATATTGTCCCTCGTTGCTAAGGGGCATTCTCCTGTTGCCAAAGATATTTCATTTGAACAGATGGAAATTGCAAAGGAGAGAGAGAGATCGGAGGAGGGAGGAGAGATGGGGAGGGAGGGGTAGGGGGAGAAAGGGAAGGAGGGAGAGAGATCTAGATGGATGGATGGATGGAAGGAAGGATGGAGCAATTGAACTTATAAACAAGAAAATCTGGAAATGATGGCTGTTTTCCAATTATGTGACATTATCATGTGTACAAATTGTAGTTTATCTAAATGTCACGTATGCACAGAATTTCCGCCTACCCATTTCCAAACCAACAACAAACATGTCAATCAAATCCAAATTGACTGTTTTTATTGACTCTGAGGTCCCTTCTCGTCAGATGTTGTCACTCAAACCTATTAGGAAAAAAATCTGTCATTGAATTAATATTTAATTAGGAATATTTAACTACATATCGACTAACTTCCTCTTATCAGGATATATATCTGGCACAGAATTGTTATTTCATTGCTACATTTTTTGCAGTATTGCTTTTGGAAAACCGGTCCACAACGACGAGAATGGTGGTGTTCCCCTGGGAGGGGGGAAGGTCAGTGACAAAGTCCACCGAGAGGTGAGACCAAGGTCGTTGTGGAACCGGCAGGGGAAGGAGCGTTCCATAAGGGAGGTGTCTGGGTGTCTTTGACTGAGCACAGATGGAGCAGGAAGAGACGTAAACCTGGACGTCCCTAGCCAAGGTGGGCCACCAGTACTTCTACGTTAGGCAGGCGATGGCACGTCCTGTCCCAGAATGACCCGACACAGGCGCCGTGTGCGCCCAGGAAAGGAGGCGGTCCCGCACACCTGTGGGCACGTAGGCGTGGTTCTCCGGCACTGTGCAGGTGCGGGTTCCGTACGCAGGGCCTGCCGTATGTTGGCGTCCACGTCCCATACCACTGGCGCGATAATGTGGAACGGAGGGATGTTGGGGGTCTCCTCTCCCTGCGTCATAGAGGCGAGACAGGGCGTCCGCCTTCACATTCTTCGAGCCTGGCCTTTAGGAAATCGGGAATTGGAACCTGGCGAAGAATAGAGCCCATCTGGCCTGTCTCGGGTTTAGCCTCTTTGCTGCCCTGATGTACTCCAGGTTGCGGTGGTCCGTCCACAAAAGAAAAGGGTGATTGGACCCCTCCAGCCAGTGCCTCCACGCCTTCAGAGCGTTCTTAACCGCCAAGATTTCCCAGTCCCCTACGTCGTAGTTCCTCTGGGTGGGCTGCTTAGAGTAGAAAGCGCAGGCCTCAGCTTTGGAAGGGTTCCGGTACGCTGGGACAGCACTGCCCTGACTCCTACTTCGGAGGCATCCACCTCGACGATGAAGGGGAGTGAGGGGTCAGGATATGCCAACACAGGAGCAGTGGTGAAGCGTGCCTTTAGCATCTCGAACGCCCTCTCCACCTCCACCGTCCAACAAAGCTGCTGGGGACCTCCTCTCAGCAGGGAGGTAAGAGGCGTGCTGAAGCCCCGCATGAACCTCTGGAAATAGTTGGCGAATCGCTGGACTGGTTTCACGGAATTGGGGATGGGTCATGACCTGCCGCGTTGCTCCTCCATCTCCACTCCCTCCGTGGAGATGAGATAGCCCAAAAAGGATACGGATTGCTGAAAAAACAAACATTTCTCCTGTTTAACATATAGAGCATGCTCCAACAGTCTTCTCAGCACAGACCTGACTAACGAGACCTACTGGACGCGGTCAGCAGAATAGACCAAAATGTCGCCTATATAGACCACTATGCCCCATCCCAGCATGTCCCGAAACACTTCGTTGATGAAGGCTTGGAAGACTGAAGGAGCATTAGACAGGCCAAAGGGCATTATGAGATACTCGTAATGACCTGCGGTCGTGGAAAAAGCAGTCTTCCATTCATCGCCTGCACGAATGCACACCAGATTGTAGGCGCTCCGCAAGTCCAGCATTGTGAAGTACTGCGCCCCGTGCATTTGTTCGATGATGGTTGGGATGAGGGGTAAAGGATAGCTGAACTTGACGGTGGCCTTGTTCAGTGTTCTATAATCAATGCAGGGGCGCAGTCCCCCATCTTTCTTCTTGACAAAAACGAAGCTTGAGGAGGCTGGTGACTTAGAGGGGCAGATAAATCTCTGCTGGAGACACTCCTGTACATAGGTCTCCATGGCCTCGGTCTCCGCATAGGAGAGGGGATATACATGTCCTCTCGGGAGAGCTGCGTCAGACAACAGGTCAATGGCACAGTCCCAGGGGCGATGGGGAGGCAGGTGTAATCTTGGGTCTTTGAGAAAACCCAGTGCAGATCCTGGTACTCCTCCGGTAAATCCACTTGAGGAGCACAGTCCGGACTTTCCACCGTAGTGGTGTTGACAGACACCGCGAGACACCTCCCCTGACACTCTTGCGACCAACCCAGCAGTCTCCTCTCGGACCAGGAAATAACCGGGTTATGCAAACTCAACCAGGGGAGACCTTAAACAATGGGGTGCGTGGGGGTGTCTATAATCAAGAAAGTGATCTGTTCTGAATGAGTGTCATGGCCAGCAAAGAAACAGGAACAGTAATGTGATGTACGAGCCCTGTCCCTATTAGACGATTATCCAGGGCTCGAACATGAATGGGTGACTGTAGGGGAACCAAAGGAATGCGTAATTCAGTGGCCAGTGCGCGATCTAAGAGATTCCCGGCAGCTCCGGAATCAATCAGAGCTAACAGGAGTGAAGGGCTAGGGTACTCAGGGAATTTAACGGGAAAACACACTGGTTGATTTGACAGACAAGGATAGAAGATCTTGCCTCCTACCTGGGTTGGCGCAGGGGAATTCCCTGGCTCACCTCCTCGCCTCTTAGTGGATAGAGAGCAGGTCGGGGAGAAATGACCCCTTTCTCGACAATAGAAGCAGAGGCCCAGATTCCTCCTCCTCCTATGCTCTGCCTCGTTCAAATGTGCCGAGCCCACCTCCATCGACACTGGCCACAGAGCAGGGGTAGCCATGGGCACCGAATTCCACGCAGGTCTTCTTGGGGACCTCAGGAGGTTGTCCAACCGGATCGCCATGCTGATGAGCTGGTCGAATGACAGGTTGTCATCATGGCAGGCTAACACCATCTGTACCTCGTCCTCCTTCTGTCATGTTGGTATAAAGGGTTTGGAGACAGGCGCAGGAATACACAATAGTGGTTTTTAATACACCCAAAACAAACACGTATACAAAACACTGGGCTGTACCCAAACAAAAGAGCGAGGGTAAACCTCATTGAACAACACGGGCAATACCCATAATACACAATATATAAAGCATGCAGCATAATAGCTGCACCAACGCATAGGTACTCACACGACCAACGGACATGGGAACAATAACAGACAACGATAGAAGGAACACAGGGCACCTATATAACATACTAATCAGGGGAAATGGGAACCAGGTGTGTGTAATCAGACAAGACAGTCTGGGGTTGGTGATAATGAAAGGCGTTCAGTGAAGCCTAGAAAGCCGGTGATGTAGACCCCAGAACTGGTGAACAGAATGAGCAGCAGTACCGGGGGGATCCGTGACAATTATTCTACAATGTAGAAATAGTCCGAATAAAGAAAACGATGAGTAGGTGTTCTAAAACTTTTGACCGGTAGTGTATGTTAGGATTGTGGAGTAACTACAATGTTGTTGATCCATCCTCAGTTATCTCCTATAATTTAACACTGTAACTCTTTTAAAATCACCATTGGCCTCATGGTGAAATCCCTGAGCGGTTTCCTTCCTCTCCGGCAACTGAGTTAGGAAGGGTTCCTGTATCTTTGTAGTGACTGGGTGTATTCATATAAAGTGTAATTAATAACTGCACCATGCTCAAAAGGATATCCAATGTCTGCTTTTTTTACCCATCTACAAATAGGTGCCCTTTTTTGCGAACCATTGGAAAACCTCCCTGGTCTTTGTGGTTGAATCTGTGTTTGTAATTCACTACTCAATTTATGGACATTACAGATTATTTTATGTCTGGGGTGCAGATATTGGGTAGTCAGTTAAAAATCATGTTAAACACTATTATTGCTGTTGTCCATGCAACTTATTCTATGACTTGTCAAGCACAATTTTACTCCTGAACTTATTTAGGCTTGCCATAACAAAAGGCTTGAATTCTTATTGACACAAGACATTTCAGCTTTTCATTTGTTATTCATTTGTAAACATTTCTAAAAACATAATTCCACTTTAAAATGATGGGCTATTGTGTACAGGCCAGTGACAAAACCTCTAAATGTCATCCATTTTAAAGTCAGTCAAGGAGTGTGAATACTTTCGGAAAGTACTGAACGTTAGATATTATCTAGGTCTTTCTGAAGGACTCATATCAACGACAACGGCAAATAATATTTCTGTGCTGTTTTTCGTTAAGACACTGGCAACATGGAAAGCCATCTGCAGATCAAGCTGAATCAAACTTGAACTCTACTCAAACACTCATCCCATGCTCCAATTCAGTGTCAACTGATTCCAAGACAGAAAAAAGCATGCAGAAGGGTTAAACATTACCATTTCCTTTTCAGAATATTTGAAAGCTTCAGTAAATCAATACATCCCTCTAAACTATTGTGCAGCTTTGTGACGAGGGATACAGAGGCCGAGTGTAGAGCCTCAGTTGTGTGTGTGTGTGTGTGTGTGTGTGTGTGTGTGTGTGTGTGTGTGTGTGTGTTTGTGTGTTTGTGTGTTTGTGTGTGTGTGTGTGTGTGTGTGTGTGTGTTTGTGTGTGTGTGTGTGTGTGTGTGTGTGTGTGTGTGTGTGTGTGTGTGTGTGTGTGTGTGTGTGTGTTTGTGTGTGTGTGTATCAGTAAGCTGGGCCCGCTAATGAGAAGGCAGTAGTGAACTCTTAGTTCACTGTCTGTTCCCTTGGCCTGTCTGGGCTAATGGAAAGGAGGTCGCTCCCTCGCTACACTAGCTTAAAAAAAGATGGCATCGTCAGCGATTTGCACTGAGTAGGTTTAGAGCTACAGTCTTTTTTTCTCTAACTCTTCCTGGCATGAAAGAGAAAAACACACCCTGCCACAGAAGAGGAGCTGCCCAGGTGATTAATCAGACATCATACTGGGTCTTTCAGGACAGAGCTGTGCTGCTTACTACTGCTTTGTGAAAATATACACTTTTGAATAGACTAAACGGCTATGGTGCAGATCATTGTCGGGGGATGGTATTCTCCTCTCCTATACGTGCACTGTAAATACTGGGAAGGTGGAAGCAATGTGTTGGATGCCTGTTGTACCAAATACATACTTTGACCACGGGGCGGAGACCGGCTATTGGGGACTATTTAACAGTCTGATGGCCTGAAGATAGAAGCTGTTTTTCAGTCTCTCGGTCACAGCTTTGATGCACCTGTACTGTCTCTGCCTTGGTAGCAGGGTGAACAAGCCATGGCTTGTGTCCTAGATGATCTTCTTGGCCTTCCGGTGACACTGGGTGTTGTAGATGTCCTGGAGTGCCCAGGCAGTGTGCCCCCGGTGATACGTTGGGCTGACCGCACCACCCTCTGGAGACCCCTGCGGCTGTGGACAGGGTCTTGGGCCAAGTTGAATTTCTTCAGCCTTTCTTCAGCCACCTTCTTCACCACACTGTTTGTGTGGATGGACCATTTCAGGATGTCAGTGATGTGCACGCTGAGGAACTTGAAACTTTTCACCCTTCTCCACTGCGGCCTGTCGAGGTGGATTGGGGCGTTCTCTCTCTGCTGTCTCCTGAAGTCCATGATCAGCTCCTTCATTTTGTTGACTTTGAGGGAGAGGTTATTTTCCTGGCACCACTCCGCCAGGGCCCTCACCTCCTCCCTGTTAGGCTGTCTTGTCATTGTTGTCTCGCCAGCAAACATGGTGATTGAGTTAGAGACTAGCATCGCCATGCAGTCATGGGTGAACAGGGAGTACAGGAGGGGGCTGAGTACGCATCCTTGTGGGACCCCCATGTTGAGGATCAGTGTGGCGTAGGTGTTGTTGCCTACTTTCCCCACCTGGGGTTGACCTTTCAGGAACCCCAGGACAAAGTTGCAAAGGGCAGGGTTCAGACCCAGGGCCCGAGCATAGCGATGAGCTTGGAGGGCACTATGGTGTTGAAGGCAGAGCTGTAGTCGATGAACAGCATTCTTACATAGACATTCCTCTTGTCCATATGGGATAGGGCAGTGTGCAGTGCGATGGCGATTGTGTCATGTGTGGATCTGTTGGAGCGGTATGCAAATTGTAGTGGGTCTAGGGTATCGGGTAAGGTGGAGGGGATGTAATCCTTAACTATACACGGAATATATACACGGCCATGACGATAACCGAAGAAAATGATCTCAGCAGGTAATGTGGTCAGCTTTTGATGGTGAGGTATTCCAGATTGGGGGATGAAAGGGACTTGAGTTCCTGTATGTTACCCCAATCACATCATGATTAGTTAATCATGAAACATACACCTCCACCTTTCTTTTCCCCGGACAGTTCTTTCTGCCTGTCCGCGTGATGTACAGAAAACTCCGCTGGCTGAATGGAGGGGACAGTATATCCGGAGGGAGTCTTGATTCCGTAAAACAGAGTAGGTTACAGTCCCTGATGTCTCTCCGGAAGGAGATCCTTGGCCTGAGCTCGTTTACTTTATTGTCCAGGGACTGAACATTACCGAGTAAGTAATATATTTGGAAATTCTGGATGGTATGCATGCCTCCTGAGTCTGACTAAGAACCCACTTCTTGTTCCTTTTTCTCAGGAGACTTGGAGCAGGATTAATGGAATTGCCTTGAGGAGTTCAAACAAAGGATCCAATTCAGGGAATTCAAATTTCCTGAGGCCGGTCGAGAGAGAAAGAGAGAGAGAGAGAGAGAGAGAGAGGCTGATCCACATAGTTTTCTCTATTGGATTGCAGGTGTATAAGCTTAAAGAGGGGCCTCGTCATTAGTAACGGTAATCCACTTTGACTTTACTACGCACTCAGCAATGACATATCCTTCAAACCTTGAGATTGTGAGGAATAGTCTCTGCCACTGGGATCAAAGCAATAGACTGCTGCCAAGACATATATGAGGAGACGGCGGGCAACTTCCCAGGTACAAAGACAAGTTTCACGCAGGACTTTTAATTGTTAGGTATTCTGTTTGTCCCCACAGAAAGATATCTCAGAACTTTTCTGAAGAAGTACATTTCTGGTGCTTTGAAATGCAGCTCACTGGTACTGTAGCCCTAGCATAGGGAGTTCCCTACCTCAGCTTCCACCCCAAAACAAAGCTTCTCTAGCTTATTATGCTATGTATGGAGTGTCAGCAGGCATTTGGAGCCACTTCCAAATGGAGACAAACGACTGTGTAAAGAAACAAAGTACCTATAGTCAGCAATGAACCAAGTGATAACTGTCTGACATCTGAGTTCACAGAAATAGGTTGTGTCCCAAAGGGGACCCTATTCTTTATGGTGTGCACTCCTTTTAGCAAGGCCCGGTTAGGCATTAGGGTGCATTTTGGGTACAGTGATAGTGTAGCTATGTTACAGTTGTTGTAGAAATACAACACGTGTCGGATGCATTCTGCTTTCACGCTCCTGGGTTATGCCAAGTGACAGACTAAATAATGAGATATCAAAAATCCTGGGCCATATCCAAAACTATCGCTTACTGTCTGGCCGCACATCCCATTCCATCCATCAACCAACAGGGCCTCAATAAAACAAGCAAACGATATCTCCACTAAATAAAAAATCCTGCTGCTCTGTCAGTCTCATCTAGCCTGCGGGGACAGTGACAAAGGGCATTACCAATTTTATTAACAAACTTGCTTAGTTATAAAAAGATCGGAGGCACACGGGATAATTACTTTGAGGTTGGCCGGTTTATTCAATACAGAATGGGAGCAAGGTGTGCTTGCTCACCAATACAAGGACCTGGGCGAAGGTTTGCCGGCGAGGTGTCATCAGAATTTAGAAGGGCTGAATCGGGCAATAACAGAAAGTGTTAACATATGCAAGAGATAAAACAAATGGCACTGGTGTGATTTATTGCCCCGGAGCTGTACCCCGAGACGTAATCCGCCCAATTGATTTTTTTAAATGTTGGTGTCAAAGTTATGGCCGCCGGCGGGATGAGGTGAGATTGTTTGGGGCCCATTGTGAGAATAATGACACAGGCAGGAAGAGTCAGAGTAAATCACCCTGGTCATTGCTTCCACCATCTTAGAGACAAAGGCGAGGGAGATTTATGCAGCATGTTCTCACCAACTGGAACTGTGGGTTTTTCATGCTTTTCCGCAATTAACATTTATAGTGCTGCGATGATGACATTCGGAAGCCTGTGATTTGAGTTTGCTTCCATGGCAGCAGTAATGGGGGAAACAAGGTTTTAATTGTATTGAGGATGCTTTTTGAAAACGATCGATACTTCACCCCTACATTCACCATGAGGCAACACCTACAGTATATCTCTGATAATTAACCATATACACTACCAGTCAAAAGTTTGGCCACGCCTACTCATTCCAAGGTTTTTCTTTATTTTTACTACTTTCTACATCGTAGAATAATAGTGAAGACATCAAATATATGAAATAACACATGGAATCACATTGCAACCAAAAAAGTGTTAAACAAATCCAAATATTTTTTATATTTGAGATTCTTCAAAGTAGCCACCCTTTGCCTTGATACCAGCTTTGCACACTCTTGGCATTCTCTCAACCAGCTTCACCTGGAATGCTTTTCCAACAGGCTTGAAGGAGTTCCCACATACGCTGAGCACTTGCTTTTCCTTCACTCTGCATCCAAATCATCCCAAACCATCTCAATTGGGTTGAGGTCGGGTGATTGCGGAGGCCAGGTTATCTGATGCAGCACTCCATCACTCTCCTTCTTGGTCAAATAGCCCATACACAGCCTAGAGGTGTGTTGGGTCCTTGTCCTGTTGAAAAATAAATGACTTTCAATAAAGGTTAAATAAAAAATAAAAAATACTGTACTCACTCCAAAGCTTATGCTATCTCCTCTCTCTAAAAGTATCCTAGACA
Source organism: Salvelinus namaycush (assembly GCF_016432855.1). Classification (NCBI taxonomy): domain Eukaryota; kingdom Metazoa; phylum Chordata; class Actinopteri; order Salmoniformes; family Salmonidae; genus Salvelinus; species Salvelinus namaycush. The sequence goes on from NC_052316.1 coordinate 6,928,526, forward strand.
AACTAACGTGTGTCTATCCCCCTATCCCCAGGTGAGTCTGCTGGGCCATGGAACTCTAGAGCGGCGCATGACAAAAACCTGCCACCCTGTTGTCAGTGATCAGCAGATAGTTCCCTGAGGAAGGATGTAACTATCAAGACTTTTCAATGGCCAAATTTGCGGGATGACCACCAAATGCAATAAAGTTTTGCATAAACCGCTCATATTCATTATTTTTTTAAAGTTATGTTACAAAGAAATCGTTTTTTCATAGCCTGTTGTTCTTCACACTTTTACGAACTACTATGGTAATTTATGCCTCTAACGACATGCAGACTTTCTCCATCGAGACAACACTTTCTCCAGGATTCAAAAAGGTCTAAAATCAACGCAAGTCTCATATCCAGGGTGAATAAATGTGTGTTAATGTATATAAGATATCACACAGGTGTGCCAACTAAAATATGTATCCAAGAAAAGACTGAAGAATAGGACAAATGGACAAGTTAATACAAGTCAGTTCTTGCATCCGTAACAGTTTGTATGAATTTGAGTGGTTAAATGAAATGAATGTTGACATGATCAATGGCTACGAGACAGAGATAAGGAGACTCTTGCTGTAATGTCAAGTAAGGTACCACTGAAGGCCCCAGTATTCAGTCAGGCAGCTGGAAGTAGATGTGTATTACCATCCAGGTCCATGTCACAGCATTCAGAGGCCTGAGTGGGAGATGGCATTCTTCAATGCTGCAGTTTTCCACTCATTTCCTTTTCCTTTACTCAACGCGCCATCTGACTCGAACAGTGCTTAGCTTCCTCCATCTTTCCTTAACCACAAAAAAACTCCTCTTCTAAGCTACTTCCTGAGATGTGATTGATGGAACAATCCAGCCAACGATTGCAGCAATAGGCTTACGAATCTCATGGGGATGTGACAACAGTGATATCTGCGAGTGTATTTTTGATTCACAGCAGATTATTCATAGTTGCTAATGGACTTGTAATAATTCAGGAAATAAATTATACTTGCAAATCTTATCGAATGTTTAAACATTTTAAAAGTTAAAAGTTTGCGACCATTGTAACGTTTTGGTCCATTGTAACGTATCATGATACAAGCTTGCAAAATGTAATTACACATTTGCAAATCGTATTTATAACCATGAGTCTCAATGTGCAAACACGAAATGTGAAATACGAACTCACGGGGTTCTGTCGTCATTATTATCCCACACTAGTATAGGGTGACAGCTCTGTCGTGGGCTCTCTGTTTTGAAAGCTCTTCTCGACACAGCACAGGAGAAGATCCACTGACCACGGTTTCCTGTAGAGAGTATATAGCACAGTGTTGTGAAAGGTGTCAGCGCAGTAACGAGCACACAGATGGCGGTAGGTGCGTTCGCATGAGAAATACCGCCCACCCGTGTGAAATCAGGCAGAAGAATATAACTACAGACTTTCCGTACCCAAGGCAGCGGCGGACGGCTTGAATGCTA